>NW_027492690.1:0-559164 GCF_021521415.1 Bidens hawaiensis | reverse complement strand
GTCGCGCAGTATCCCATGTGTTGAGGACGTAGACTTGGCTGTTTATTTGTATGTGTGGATCATTAACCGTATGGACGGTCTATTCCGCAGTTTTCATGGTACCATTAGATGAACACGGGAGAACATTCGTTTATGATTTTCTCTTTTGTTTACACATGCACAGTTAGTCTTGTTTGTGAGCTCAATTGTGAGCACTGGCAGTCTTGTCTCTTAGAGTTGGTCCCGATCAGATTACACCCTTGTTGAAAACCAGACATACACATGTTGCGCGCAGATTTATTGTTATCTATGTATTGTATTAAACTTGATTCCTCACCAACACGCAAGTGTTTGACGTTTATTTTAACACATGTTCAGGTTTGCAGTAGCTGTTTTGGAGCTTGTGGACACATAGGACGTTTTTTACTTTTGGACCTAGATTAAAATGTATCAAGACAAGTTAATGTTGTTTGAATGTTATAATTTAAAATATATTGATTTATGTTTGATTTATGTTCTATATTTTCCCCGCTGCGCGTGCGCGATAAAATGTGTATTAATAAATATTGACACCAATAGTGTCGCGAGTAATGAAGCAATATGTGGCGCCCCGATGTATAATCCGCCTTTGGTCGGGGTGTTACAGATTGGTATCAGAGCTCGTTGACTTTAGGATAGGTGGTTAGACGTAACGGCCTAGAATACCTAAGAGTCCCTTCTCGCGCATGAGAGAAATCTCATGTTTGCGCGCTTATTGTTAATTACTCGTTGTTTATGAATATGCTCGCACTTGCGCAGTATATGATTTTATGTTCTATTTCGCGATATTTCGATTTTGGTTGAATTTCGATTTTTATTGATTTTACTTACATATTCGTTTGTGGGATTTGAAAATCCGAAAAGTCATGGTGATACATGAATAGTTGATTTTCAATTTCCATTTACGATTATGTTCTGAGGTTGGAGACTTGAAAAGTCATGGTGATACATGAATTGTCAACCTCCAATACTCATTTTCTTGTATATTTTATATTGAGGATTGAAAAGTCATGGTGATACGTGAATCGTCAACCTCCAATGCTCGTTTGCTCGTATATTTTAAATTGGGAATTCGGAAAGTCATGGTGATACATGAATTGTCGATTCTTGATTCGAATTCGTTACCTTTATTAAGTCTGCATTTAGGGTCATTTAATCTACTTTAACTCTTGATAGTATCTAACTCTGCGAAACCAAGCTTTTCAAGGTTATACTTTGTGCTAAAACCAAGATATTAACTAAAAATTAAAATTTTTATAGAATGCCTCCGCTATCTCGCCGATTTCAGAGAAGAGAAGCCTCGCGCATGCGTAGACAGCAACGTTCCCAGGAAATGGCCGCCGCGATAGCCCAAGCTTTGAGCCAAAACAATACCAACACCTCTGGTTATAACATTAAGTCCTTTAACGCGGGTAACCCTCCAAAGTTCACAGGTCTTGAAGGAGCCACCGTGATGCTCCAGTGGCTTGAGAAAATAGAAAACACTTTCCTCCACACCCAATGCCCCTCAGACAGACGAACCCTATATGCTTCCAGTGTCCTGGAATCCAGAGCGCTTACATGGTGGAATGGAGTAGCTCATGCGCGTGGCGCAGAGGCTGCTTCTAGCATGACATGGGAGGAATTCAAGGAAATTCTTACGCGAGAATTCTGCCCTCCCAACGAAGTTAAGCGCCTGGAGGAAGAATTCTGGAACTTGAAGCAATACAGTGGCGAAGCGCGCGAGTACGCGACGCGCTTCCACGAGCTAAGCTTACTGGTCCCTCACCTTGTTACCCCTTCCCGCCGAGCCATCGAGAAATTCCTTGGGGGTCTCCCCATGGAAATTCAAGATTCTGTATGGGCCAGAAACCCAGTTACCCTCTCTGACGCCATCGAGTTGGCCGCTGTGCTTAGCGACAACCATGTCAGAGCAGGAACCCTGTTCCTGCGGGGAACTGAGAAGACCAAAACCACCAAAACTGTCCCTGAACCCGCAGAAACCAAACCAGAACCCTCAAACCGTAACAACCTCAAGCGCAGGCGCAAGGCCTATGCGCTTACCAACCCGCCCATTGTCCAGCAACCCGTTTACCAACCCCCAGTTTACGCGCCTAACCCTCTGTCAGCCTACCCAACTCCCCCTGTAGTTCACAACTATGCCTTAACCAATCCAGCACTCCCTGCCCCGCCAACTAAGAAACCTTACACAGGAAACCATCCCTTTTGCCCAACCTGTAGATTTCACCACCCAACCCAAACCCCGTGTCGACTTTGTAACCGATGTGGCCGTACTGGTCACACTGCTGAAAACTGTAGAGTCCTTCCCGCCAATCCAATTGCGCCAACACCACCAGTCTACCCGCAGAACCCACAATCAATCTACCAAAACCCACGACCCAGATCGTGCTTTAACTGCGGTGATCCCAGTCATTTCCGGAACGCGTGCCCAAGACTACAAGTTCAGATTACGCAAGCGAATCCGGTGAACCAGATTTCGAACCAAGTGACGCGTGGACGAGCTTTTAACATAACCGCGCACCAAGCGCAAGCGAATAATGACGTAGTTAATGGTACATTTTTGCTTAACGGATTTTATGCTTCTGTACTTTTTGATACTGGCGCCGATCGAAGCTTTATCTCTCGCGCCTTCGAGCAGAAGCTTGCGCGACCCGCGCAACGATTTAAAAGAAGATTTTTCAGTTGAATTGGCTAATGGTGAAATTATTTTAATTAACTCAGTGATTAAAGATTGTACGCTTAATCTTAACGAAAACGATTTTCTGATCGACCTCATCCCTATGCCTCTTGGAAGCTTTGATGTTATTATTGGTATGGACTGGCTCTCGCATAATCGCGCCGAAGTTATTTGCGCCAAGAAATTGATTCGCCTACCTCGAGAAAATGGTGATCTTTACATTTACGGCGAAAAACCCTCCAGTGGTCTTAAACTTATGTCTTGCGCCGAAGCCCAAAGGCTCATGCGGAAGAAGTATATTGCATTCCTAGCCCATGTGGTTAAGCCTGCTGAAGAGAAGAAGCTTCGCGATATCCCTGTTGTGCGTGATTTCCCTGAAGTTTTTCCTGATGATCTTCCTGGTATCCCTCCCGCTCGTGAAGTCGAGTTCCGTATTGATCTTGTCCCTGGTGCTTCCCCCGTAGCTAAATCTCCTTATCGTCTTGCACCCGCTGAGATGCAAGAATTGGCCAGCCAACTTCAAGAGTTGACTGCTAAAGGATTCATTCGCCCTAGCTCTTCGCCCTGGGGTGCTCCGGTGTTGTTCGTTAAAAAGAAAGATGGATCGTTTCGCATGTGTATCGATTACCGCGAGTTGAACAAACTCACCATTAAAAACCGGTATCCCTTACCGCGTATTGACGACCTCTTTGATCAACTCCAAGGTGCCTCTTGTTTCTCGAAGATTGATCTCCGCTCTGGCTATCACCAGTTGCGCATCCGCGATGAAGATGTTCCGAAAACTGCTTTTCGAACTCGTTATGGCCATTT
Organism: Bidens hawaiensis; assembly: GCF_021521415.1. NCBI lineage: Eukaryota > Viridiplantae > Streptophyta > Magnoliopsida > Asterales > Asteraceae > Bidens > Bidens hawaiensis. Next base: position 555,659 of record NW_027492690.1, on the reverse strand, counting down.
TGAATTCTTGGTCATGTCCTTCGGTCTAACCAACGCACCCGCCGTTTTCATGGATCTTATGAATCGGGTGTGTAGGCCTTTCTTGGATAAATTCGTGATCGTGTTTATCGATGATGTTCTGGTGTATTCTAAGACCAAGGCCGAGCACGAGCAACATCTTCGGTTAGTGTTGCAGAAGCTTCGAACCGAGCAGCTCTATGCTAAGCTTTCCAAGTGTGAATTCTGGTCTGATGAAGTACAGTTTCTTGGTCATGTTGTAAACAAGATGGGTATTCATGTCGACCCATCCAAGATTGAAGCAATCAAGAACTGGATTACGCCATCCTCTCCTTCTGAGATCCGTTCCTTTCTAGGCTTAGCTGGTTATTACCGGCGCTTTATTTCGAACTTTTCAAAGATCGCTTTGCCTTTAACAGCTCTTACGCACAAAGGTAAACCATATATTTGGGGCTCGAAGCAAGAAGAAGCCTTTCTGACGCTCAAGCGTTTGTTGTGTGAAGCTCCTGTTCTTGCGCTACCTGAGGGTAATGATGATTTTGTCGTGTACTGCGATGCATCCAACCAAGGTCTCGGTTGTGTTCTTATGCAAAGAGGCAAGGTTATCGCTTACGCATCAAGGCAACTTAAGATTCACGAAAAGAATTATACAACTCACGACCTCGAACTTGGTGCAGTTGTTTTTGCCTTGAAGATCTGGAGACACTACCTTTATGGTACTAAGTGCATCCTCTACACTGACCATAAAAGCCTTCAGCATATCTTTGATCAAAAGGAACTTAACATGAGGCAACGCCGATGGAACGAACTCATCAGCGATTACGATTGTGAGATCCGGTATCATCCTGGTAAGGCTAATGTGGTAGCCGATGCGCTCAGCCGAAAACCCTGCCAACTTAACTGTATCTTGCCGCGCACCCAGCTTCACTTCGCGCCGATTCAAAGCAACCTTGAATCGCGTATTCGTGACGCGCAGCGCGCATCCATCAGTAATGGTAACCTTCGCGCCGAGTTAGCGTGTGGCGCGGAAGCACTCTTTGTCCCTAATCTGAGTGGAATTCTCTGCTATCTCAGTCGCATCTGGATCCCTTGTGATGAGAATCTTCGCGCTGATATCCTGAGTGAAGCGCACAAATCTCGGTATTCTATTCATCCCGGCGCTGATAAGATGTACAAGGATTTGCGCATAACTTATTGGTGGCCCGGTATGAAAAAGGATATTGCTGTGTTCGTAGCTAAGTGCCTGACTTGTTCTAAAGTTAAAGCTGAACACCAACGCCCATCTGGTTTGCTCGAACAACCAGAAATTCCTACGTGGAAATGGGAAGGTATAGCGATGGACTTTATTACCAAGTTACCTTTGACAGCAAGCAAACATGATAGCATTTGGGTAATAGTGGATCGATTGACTAAATCTGCTCACTTTCTGCCCATTCGTGAAAACTACCGTGTTGAGCATCTCGCGCAGCTTTATGTCAAGGAAATTGTCTGCCGCCATGGTACTCCTTTGAGCATCATATCTGATCGCGATGGCCGTTTTATATCCCGCTTTTGGAAGTCTCTCCAATCTGCGCTAGGAACTCGCTTGGACATGAGTACGGCATATCATCCTCAGACTGACGGTCAGTCTGAGCGAACTATTCAAACTCTTGAGGATATGCTCCGATCTTGTGTTCTTGATTTTGGGGGTAATTGGGATTCGCACCTGCCTTTGATCGAGTTCTCTTATAATAACAGCTATCATTCCAGTATTGGTATGGCCCCATTTGAAGCACTTTACGGTCGTAAGTGCCGCTCCCCCGATTTGTTGGAGCGAAGTGGGTGAAACTCAAATCACAGGACCCGAACTTGTTCAAGAGACAACCGATAAAATCGTCAAGATCCGTGATCATCTGCTGACTGCCAGAAGCCGACAGAAGAGTTACGCAGATCGTAGGCGAAAGCCTCTCGAATTTCAAGTTGGTGATCTTGTTCTCCTCAAAGTGTCGCCCTGGAAAGGTGTTGTCCGCTTTGGGAAGAAGGGTAAGCTTGCTCCTCGTTATGTTGGTCCATTCAAGATTCTCGCGCGTGTGGGAAAAGTTGCCTACAGACTTGACCTGCCGCCCGCGCTCAGTAATGTGCATCCAACGTTCCATGTATCCAATCTCAAGAAGTGTTTAGCTGACGAGAACCTTCACATTTCACTCGATGAAGTTCAAGTTGATGAATCTATGCATTTCGTTGAGAAGCCTGTTGAGATTATGGATCGCGAGGTTAAGCAAACCAAGCGCAGTCGTATCCCTATCGTGAAAGTTCGTTGGGAGTCCAAGCGCGGAGCCGAGTTTACATGGGAAAGGGAAGATCAAATGAAGATCAAGTACCCGCACCTGTTCTCTGCGCAACCTACTTCGAGATAAATTTCGGGACGAAATTTCTTAAAGTAGGGGAGACTGTGACATCTGCCCTGATCCGACCCGACCCAGGTACCCGTTTCCCTTATCCGATCTCTTTCTTTTATGATTTAATATTTATTTATACTTATATTTTACTTTTAATAATAATATATATTTTCCTTCCCGCCTCTCTCTCTCTTTCTTTCCGCCGTCCCGTCCCTCTTCCTTCTCTCTTTCCGCCTTCTTTTCCCTCTTGTCGCCGTCCCGCCCTTACGCCTTGTTACCCTCTTCTAACTCTTTGCTTATCCTTTGGTTCTTCCCGCCTAAGGATGTCTGCAGCTCCACGCGCCAGACTCCTTACATGGAAGCCTGCGTGAAGACATCTTGTTCCTGCGATGCGTGAAGAGAACTCTTCTCGCAGCGCGCTAAGAATGCATGTTCTTCCCGCAATGCGCTAAGAATGTATGTTCTTCCCGCGATGCGCTTAGAATTCCAGGTTCTTCGCGCAGCGCGCTAAGGATGTGATTCTTCCCGCAGTGCGCTAATGATTGTTGTGCCAGCCTTCGCGCTCGCGCACTCAGCCTTCTCGCGCTTGACCCTTTAGTCTAGTCCTGTTTTATCCAGCCTGTATGCTTTTGTGTTGCCTTTTCTTCTGAGCTGTTGACCTAACCTATCTAATGTCTGAATAGTTACTTTCGGCGCAGCATGCGTACCAACCCCATTGGTTGACAGATAAAGTGACTGACATAATCTTTTGAGATCTGCTTTTGCCATGCTTGACCAGTACCTTTATCTGATCCGCCCATGCTTTTTACTGTTCCCTGACAGCTTTATCTTGCCCCTGCAGCTGCCATATCTTTTGATATCTTTTGTTATCTTTTGTTTTGTCTTGTTCTGTTTGTCTTGGAATCTTTTCCCCTTTTTCTAGGGTTTATGTCTCCTAGGGTTTCTCTATAAGTAATAATAATATTTTCCTAACACTTCACACACAAAACACTTAATCTCTCTTATTATCTCTTCCTCCCTTTTTGCTCTCTGCCGTTGTCCTCCTGCCGTCTCCTCTCTTGCCTCCGTCTTCCTCCTTGTTCTTCCCTGCTTTTCCGGTAATATATATATATTATATATAATAATTTACTTATTAATTATGCTAACTTATAATCAAGACTTAAAACAGATCATTAAAACAATAATCTTATTTATAGGTTAACTTGTGCTTGTTTAAAGTTGGTTCTTGCTTTATCTTACACCGCATCGTTTATCAAGTGAGTTATCTCGTATCTAATCCCTTTTTATTTTAAATGCTTTGGGATGTTCATGTGTTCATACAAAACTTGAGTCTTAAACTGTTTATGAACTTTAGTCGCGCAGTATCCCATGTGTTGAGGACGTAGACTTGGCTGTTTATTTGTATGTGTGGATCATTAACCGTATGGACGGTCTATTCCGCAGTTTTCATGGTACCATTAGATGAACACGGGAGAACATTCGTTTATGATTTTCTCTTTTGTTTACACATGCACAGTTAGTCTTGTTTGTGAGCTCAATTGTGAGCACTGGCAGTCTTGTCTCTTAGAGTTGGTCCCGATCAGATTACACCCTTGTTGAAAACCAGACATACACATGTTGCGCGCAGATTTATTGTTATCTATGTATTGTATTAAACTTGATTCCTCACCAACACGCAAGTGTTTGACGTTTATTTTAACACATGTTCAGGTTTGCAGTAGCTGTTTTGGAGCTTGTGGACACATAGGACGTTTTTACTTTTGGACCTAGATTAAAATGTATCAAGACAAGTTAATGTTGTTTGAATGTTATAATTTAAAATATATTGATTTATGTTTGATTTATGTTCTATATTTTCCCCGCTGCGCGTGCGCGATAAAATGTGTATTAATAAATATTGACACCAATAGTGTCGCGAGTAATGAAGCAATATGTGGCGCCCCGATGTATAATCCGCCTTTGGTCGGGGTGTTACACCCCAGACCTGCATGTTCTGTCCAAATCAAATCAAAATCTTTTATCCACCACTCCACTCTTAAGTAAATAATAATAACTTCCATACTTTATCATCATTACATTTAGATATGAAAAGATTTCAATCCCCTAAAGCAAGGGATTGTGTTCCCTTGAGTTTGCCTATAAATTTGTAGCCTAAATTATCACCCAAAACACACCTCAAAGAACTACAAACTTGCACTAATCCTTTCCCAAGCATCCGTTGTTTCCAGCTCCGATCCTGTTACTAGGTAAGCCGAGAATATAACCTTGAGACCTACTATCCAACCCTTATATTCTCCTACTTCTTGATCTTAATATATATACTTGTTATTTAATCGTATTCTAGACCTTCGATTCCGAGGCCAACACCAAGAAAACCCGAATCTCGATTAATCCCTTAACAAGAACCTCAGGTGAGTCTCACAGCCCCTATTTTCACTGTTTTCACTGTTTTTAAACTGCTTTCGGGGCGAGGGACACGTACTTAAATAATGTTTTATCATGGTATACTTACAAGCTATGCAAGCGATTATGTGTTTAAGTTATGTTTCATGATGAGCAATGCAAACGGTTATCTAAGGTTTTCAATGTATGTGCGCTAGAACTCGAGTAAGTGATCACTTTACCATTGGAACTCTAAGGGTAGGGACTGCTGGTTTGATCCGCCCACTCGTAGGGGTCGCACCTCTTTGCATGGACGAGTGCCTGGCATGGGGCAGTACTATGGGGTTGAGCCCGCTCGTAGGGGTCGCGCCTCTTTGCATGGACGAGCGCCTTGTTTTCCGGCACAACGTCTGCGCGTAACCCGCGGGACGGTATCCTTAGCTCGTAGGGGCAATGCCTCTTTGCATGGACGAGCACAGTTTCTCAGAATTGTTCGCGCGTAACCCGCGGGACAGTATCCTTAGCTCGTAGGGGCAATGCCTCTTTGCATAGACGAGCATAGTTTTCCAGAAACGTCTGCGCGTAACTCGCGGGACGGTTTTACGTTATTTTAGCTCGTAGTGGCTGCGCCACTTACATAGACGAGCACCGTATCCAGAATTTGTTCACGCGTAACCCGCGGAACGATTTTTATCAGAATATTGTCAGAATCATGTGTTAATACGATTTTACCAAACAGATGTTAATGATGTTGCCAGAAATGTTTCAGAATGATTTTATCAAGTTACTAAAACTTGTGAACTCACTCAGTTTATACTGATTCAAATGTTTTTACGTGTCTTTCAGGAGATAACTAGGTAGCGCATGGAGTCACACTTAGAGCACCACACGCTGAACATCTAAAACAAGCTTTTTGGAAGATTTTGGTTTTATCCCCTCGATGCGCACGGTTACCCGCCGCGCAAGGGGATATGGCGAGGAAATCTTCAGTTTTATACTTGGATGTTTTTTTTGTAATCTTTGAACAATGTAATGTGTTTGTACTAAACTTCTCATGCGCAATAAAAATCTTTGAATGTTTTGCAATGGCCCGTGCTTAATTATCAATCCCCACTCGTGCGCGCCCGGCTGTTTCCGCCGCTCAGGGCCGGGTGTGACATGTTGCCCTATCCGACTCCTTTCGGGTCAGCCGCGTACACGTAATACCTAACAAGTGGTATCAGAGCCAGTGTTGGCTCTCACTCTTTGATCTCCGGTATTATGGCTGATGAGGGTAAAACGAAAATCGAGAAGTTCGATGGACAAAACTTTGGATGGTGGAAGATGCAAATCACGGATTTGCTAATACAGAAAGATCTAGATGTGGCTTTGGAGGAACCGCCAGAAAAGATTACAGATGAGTGGAAAGCTATTGACAAGAAGGCGAAGTCAACAATTAGGCTTGCCTTGTCTATGAACGTGGCGTACAACATCTTAGACGAAACCACAGCCCGTGGAATCATGGAGGCGTTGTCAAACATGTATGAGAAGCCATCATCTGCAAATAAGGTGTTCCTAATCCGGGAGTTGGTAAACACACGCATGAAAGAGGGAGGTTCTGTTACCGAACACATATACACCTTCAATTCTCACCTGAGACGTTTATCATCGGTGAAGTTCAAGATTATGAATTGCAAGCTTGCCTACTTTTGTCTTCATTACCTGACAGCTGGTCAGGAACTATCACTGCAGTCACCAGTTCAGTTGGTTCGGATGCCTTGACTTTCAACAAAGTTTGTGACCTGATTTTGAATGAAGATTCTAGAAGGAGGAATAATGGAGAATCATCAAGCACTTTGCTAAGTGCTGAAGGTAGAGGGAGAAGCAAGAACAAAGGAGGCAACAGGGGTAGATCAAAATCTAAGAAAAGAAGCAAGTCTAGACCAAGAAAAGATATTACCTGCTGGAATTGCCAGGAGAATGGGCATTTCAGAAGTCAATGTACCAACCCTCCAGTACCTCAACAGAAAAAGGAAGTAAAATCTACTTCGGAAGTAAATGCTGCTACAAATGAAGTTTCAGATAATGAAGCCCTAGTCTGTTGTGTTGAGAACACAGTTGAGTCTTGGATCATGGACTCTGGTGCGTCTTTCCATGCCACATTTAGCACAAAGAGCCTAATGAATGTTAGAACAGGAAACTTTGGTAAAGTCCGTTTGGCGAATAATGAGGCTCTAGATATTACCGGGATGGGGGATATCGACTTGAAGACTTCTTTAGGAACTACATGGACTCTGAAAGATGTCAGAATAATTCCTGGGTTAAGGAAGATGCTGATTTCTATTGGGCAGCTTGATGTTGAAGGTTATAGTGTTACTTTCAGAGGAGGGCAATGGAAGGTCATAAAAGGTAACTTGGTAATTGCTCGCGGGAAGAAAAAGGGTACGTTGTACATGGCAGAAATCTCAGCGGGAGAGGTGAATTCAGTGGCTAGTGGACCGAGTCCATCATGTTTGTGGCATCAACGACTCGGCCACATGAGTGAGAAAGGTTTGAAGATACGGGCAGAGAAAGGAAAATTCCCTGATTTGAAAAAGGTGGAACTTGATATAGGGTTCTGTGAACCTTGTGTGCTTGGCAAGAAGAAACGGGTCACCTTCATAAAATCAGGAAAAACACTTAAAGCAAAGAAACTTGAGCTCGTTCATACTGATGTGTATGGACCAACACCAGTATCATCATTAGGAGGCTCCAACTACTACGTTACTTTCATTGATGACGCTACACGGAAGCTATGGGTCTATTTTCTCAAAAACAAGTTCGAGGTATTTGAGATTTTTAAGAAATGGAGGGCAGCCGTGGAGATGGAAACGAATCTGAAAGTGAAGTGTTTAAAGTCTGACAATGGTGGGGAGTACATCAGCAAGAAATTCGTTAATTACTGTGCTGAGAGGGGTATAAAGATGATTAATACCGTTCCCGGAACGCCACAGTAGAATGGAGTAGCCGAAAGAATTAATAGGACACTGAATGAAAGAGCTAAGGCAATGAGGTTAAATGCAGGGCTTCCAAAGACCTTCTGGGCAGATGCAGTCAACACTGCTGCATATCTTATAAATAGAGGACCGTCAGTTCCTCTTGGATTCAGACTTCCAGAGGAAGTATGGAGTGGAAAAGAGGTTAAATTCAAACATCTTAAAGTGTTCGGTTGTGATGCTTACATTGGGATAAAAGATACTGAGAGGGACAAGCTTGACCCTAAGGCGAAGAAGTGTACTTTTATAGGCTATGGAGATGCAAAGATGGGCTATATGCTTTGGGATCCAGAGGCCAGAAAGGTATGTCGGGCTCGTGATCCAGTTTTTAATGAAGCAAGACTTTACAAAGATAGAAAGTCATTCACACAAGAAGTTGATAAAGAACATGTAGAGTTTGAAGATTCAAGTGAGAAGGTTGATAGTCAGAACTCCGAAACATCAGAAGAGGTTTTGGAAGAAAATGCAGATGAATTTGAGGATTTCTCTGACAGTGGGAGTTCAGAGCCTAATACTGAACAGTCTCCACTAGAACAAGAAATGATTACACCTCAGCTAGAGGTTAGGAGGTCTTCCAGAACCATTAGACCTCCTAAGAGATATTCTCCTTCTGTTAATTACCTTCTACTGACAGAGAATGGTGAACCACAGTGTTACTCTGAAGTAATGAGCTTGAAAGACTCGTCTCAGTGGGAGAAAGCGATGAGAGAAGAGATGGATTCACTTAACAAGAACGAGACTTGGGTTCTTACAAAGCTTCCGGCCGGGAAGAAAGTTCTTCAGAACCGATGGGTATTCAGGATCAAGGATGAAAGTGATGATACAAAGAGATACAAAGCACGATTGGTAGTGAAAGGGTTCCAACAAAAGCATGGGGTTGATTATAATGAGATATTTTCCCCTGTGGTAAAAATGACTACAATCAGACTGGTGCTTAGTATTGTGGCTGCAGAAAACTTACATCTGGAGCAGATGGATGTGAAGACAGCTTTTCTGCATGGTGATCTGAGGAGGATATCTACATGGCACAGCCAGAGGGGTTTCAAATAGTTGGTAAAGAAAGCATGGTGTGCAAGTTAAAGAAGAGTCTTTATGGGTTGAAGCAGGCGCCCAGGCAGTGGTATATCAAGTTTGATGATTTTATGGGCAGGAATGGATACAAAAGATGTGAGATGGACCACTGTTGTTATCTCAAGAAATTCGCCAGTTCTTATATCATTCTACTGTTGTATGTAGATGATATGTTGATTGCCGGTTCAGACATGTCAGAGATTAATAAGTTGAAGCGACAGATGTCTGAAGAATTTGAAATGAAAGATTTAGGTCCAGCCAAGCAAATTCTTGGCATGAGCATCACCAGAAACAAGAAGGACAGTTCTCTAACTTTATCTCAGGAGAAATACATATGGAAGATTTTAGAGAAGTTTAACATAAGCGATGAGAAAACCGCTACTCGAAGTACACCTATGGGTAGTCATATTAAACTTTCTAAGGATCAGTCTCCTAGTACTGATGGAGAAAAGGCAGATGTGGCAAAGATTCCTTATGCATCTGCAGTGGGTAGTCTTATGTATGCAATGGTATGCACGAGACCTGATATCGCTCACGCAGTGGGAGTTATTAGCAGGTTCATGTCAAATCCAGGGAAAGCACATTGGGAAGCAGTGAAGTGGCTGCTTAGGTACCTAAAGGGAACTTCAAAGATGGCGTTATGCTTTAAAGGCAAGAATGCAATTCTTAAAGGGTTTTCAGATGCTGACTTGGGCGGATGTAAGGAGACTTATAAGAGTACTACGGGATATGTGTTCACTATGGGGGATACTGCAATCTGTTGGAAGTCTAGACTGCAAAAGAGTGTGGCACTCTCAACCACAGAAGCTGAGTATATGGCAGCTGCTGAAGCGAGTAAAGAGCCTGTTTGGTTGAGGACTTTCTTAGAGGAGTTAGGCAGGGAACAAACAGATTATCCATTGTACTGCGATAATGAAAGTGCTGTGAAATTAGCCAAGAATCCTGTGTATCATCGTAAAACAAAGCACATTCATATGCGTTATCATTACATTCGGGGTTTAGTCAGTGATGGGACTATTCGGTTGGACAACATTAGGGGAGACAGGAATCCGGCGGATATGTTTACCAAGGTTGTGACCTTGGACAAACTGAAGCTATGTGTAGCTTCAGTTGGTCTCCAGGAATAGTGTTGAGGAGGTGGCGACGAACAGGTAGAAGACATGGTTTATATTGAAGACAAAAGATTACAGGTACTGGTGTGTTTACAGGTGGAGCAAGTGAAGACGTTCCGAGGCTCCAAGTGGGAGATTGTTGGGTTCTATACGGGTGTAGCCCCGGCCCGTCTTGGGTTGGGCAGTTGAAGACTAGAAGGGTTGAATGGGCTGGCCACCCACTTAACTTTAGTGGCCTGTTTTTATATTATTTCTTGTAACTTATGGAGGAAGAAATAAAACCCTAGTTAGCCTCCCTATATAAACAATGTTGTATCTTGTAATTTCTTGAGCACCTCAATAAAAGAAGAGACCCTGTTCGTTGCCCGTGGACGTAGGTTACACACCGTGACCGAACCACGTAAATCCCGTGCTCGTATCTTTTTCTCTCTGCTTTACGATTATTATAATTATTGTTTTGTTTACAATTGTAATTGTGTGTTCGTGAAACCCACTGCCACTGCTACCATAATTATTTAATATATTGCAACACTAGTGATTGTTTTTTTGGTGATTAGCTCGTGAGTCTACTGCCATCAATCATTATTACATAGTGGAGTTTTGATATTTGTTTGCAAAAAGGTCTACTGTCACCACCGATTAATCAATTAATTTTGCAATAGTGTATTGCAAAAGTCAACCACCCATCATCATCATTCGACAGGAACAAGTCAGTTAATAGAAACAGAAGTCGTCGCTTGTTTCAGGTTCGTGTTTTGATTATTTTTGGGGTTATTAATTTCTGTTCCGTTATACTTCTCGTTTGTTTCCGCTGCACATTTTCGTTTTAGAAATACCGTTGTATTGTATTGATTTCTGTTGCCCTATCCGACTCCTTTCGGGTCAGCCGCGTACACGTAATACCTAACACATTCATCATTTCTCGCAACGACGGTGAGCAAATCATTGAGATCACACCAGTCTTCAAATCGCTAACACCATTGTCCTCTTAAGGAAATGTGTATGTGGGATAGGTAGAAGGTGTGTTTCATTTTTGGCCCGTCTAGTTTAGAATGATATAACTGTCAGCTTATGATATATATTATAATAGTAACAGGCTAGGTGCCGTCATTGGACATAACGTCGCTTATCTATTCAACCACCATCTCCTCTATCACGATCACTATCTCCTATAACTTGTACACCACCACCTTCTTCGGAAACCGCAACATCCTCCAACAATGTCATCTCTCCACCACTATCGTCACCGTCAAATGAGGCTCCTACTAAATCCTATAAAACCACAAAGCTTGCCAACCAAAGGTAAGGGGGTGATGAAGAAGATATTACCCACCCCGTGCCTAGCACAATTTGATATAAAGAGGGTACTTTGAAGTAGTTTTTTCTTTTCTTTATATTGAAATATATTATGATTTAGTTTATAAATACGTTCTAGTTGCTTTTGGGAGGTTATTGTAAACACATCATGGCTTACTCGTAAAAGTGCCGTGTTGTTTTAGTTTCTGTTTGTGTTTGAATGCAACGGATTGCATCCTTGTTTAGATATTTAGATATGTATTAGTTATAAGACATCACTATCATTCATAATTATATCACTAGTCATTTTACTGTATTTGTACATATATGTAGGTATATTGCATGTATGTATGTGTGGATAATGTGATTTAACATTGTTGGACATGGTGGCTGGGACAATATAGGCAAGTTGTTGCTTTCTAATAACCTAAAGTTTATAGTGATACATAAAAGTCTTATAACACTTAAAATTTTGAAAATGATCTTTTTAGTATCAAACATTAAAGATCTTTTGTGTAAAACCAAATTGTTACACAAAACCAAATTGTTTATGTGAGGCGCCCAAATACTTCAAATTTAAGGTGGCTAGTTAAAACACCTACTCGTGACAAAAATTAGGGGGTTTCGGGTTGGGTCATAAGGTTTTTTTATTTATTTTTGATGGGTTTCCTTTCGATAGTGGAATGGTAATAACTAGGTGGGTTACTATCCCGTCAGTGATTCAAACGGTCGTGAAAAAAAATTGATTTGTTTTAAAACAGTATCCCCTATCGAATTAATTCGTCCAAGATTCTATTTTATACAAAACTGTGGTTAATCATTAATCTCTATTACATATTTCTTACATATTTCCAAAACCACGTACACTTTATGGACATTTATAAAATATTACCTTTCTTGTAATAACTAATCAGAAGCTGACTTTTATATTATATCGGATATTTTGTAAATATCCTCCATTTCAACATCACACTTAATTATCATTAAACAAGTTAAGTTAACATTAAAAAAATCGTCTTCCAGAACAGTCATCATGTGATCATGATAATCGATACTAATAAGTTACTTCTAAGTTTTGAAAAACTTAATAGTTGATAAAACAATAAATTTACTCTTTTTTTTTTGTATCTAACCAATATTTAAACAAAGCCTTAACAGTAAGTTTACGGGTTAGTTTGGGATACAACCTCCAACCGTATGTGCAGGTCAACCGGATGGTTTGACAAGTTGTTATGTTTATCTTGTTTAGCTTATTTGTTTCGAAGTGTGTTTATGTAATTATTATTTTAACTAACTGAGTATTTTATGGCATTTTTATTAAACAGCCATATAAAAATTAAAGTTTAAACATAACAAAATACTCCTTTTATTTAAGGCTCAAAAAAATTTCCGCCTTCGACTCAAAACTTTTTTACTTTCTTGGAGCTGGCCCTACGGTACCGATTGGTAACGGTATCGAATTCGGTACCGATTTGGTATCGTCGGTACCAAGTTTTAGTTTTTGGTATCGGTACGGTACCGGTATGTCCCGATTTTTGCACGAAATACCGGTGCCGAACCGATACTGGTATTTACCGGTCCGAACCAAGCATTTCAATACCAGTACAAAATATTTTGAATTTTCAGGATCAAGATTTTCGGGATCTGTATCGATTACTACCGATGCCATAACAAGTGCATCCCTATGTCAAATATAATAATCCTTTTCATAGGAAAAATCTGGAATAATTATTATATAGTCCATTCATTTAACTAATACGGAATCAAGTTTGTTTAATTGTTTAATATATTTTCTATTCGGACATTGTTCATTGTTTTAATATAAAATATATTACAATAATTAGCTTTACCTTAACATTTACGAATGGCCATGTTTATAAGTATATGGGAAAACTATTTGAAAACGTCTAGAAGGTCGACTTAGACAGATATATGTCCTTTTCACTCTTTTTCTTGAGAAATAATTGTTTACGAAAGAAACCATGTACAAAAATATCATAGTTATGCTTAATTGTAATTTATATAATCAAGAAATTGTTATAAAACTAGTTTAATAGCAAATTAAACGAGAAGAAATATAGGGAGAAAGGGATCTAATATTTCGTTGATCCAGTATACAACACAATGTCAATGATATATGATGTGGTATATATTGGAGTAAGAAACCTAATCATTCTATAACTATAACAACCATTTGAATAACATGACAAGTACAATATTCAATTTGTCCATAAATTTGTTGATAACACGAGTATATCTACCACACTCTCTCTTGGTTATCGACTTAATACACTTAGATATGTTATTTCATTAAAAATCTTATCAAGAAAACTTAATAGGAGAAAGTCATAACTAAGGGATAATAGTGCAATGTGTATTGTCTCCCATTGATTTTCTAGATCATGTATATTGTCTCATTAAAAATCTTACTAAAAACAACCAACGACACAACTTGGAGAACGGGAAAAGAATGCAACTTGTATAATGCTCACCCTCATTTTAATATGTATCATTTAAGTGATTAGTGTCGTCGGTAAAAGTTGCACAGAACTTTTGTGGTTAATAATTCGCCACCCGATTCCTTGATGCATAATTCTTTACATTGAATAATGTTGTATGAACTTAATGTGAGACTTTCGTTGCCTCCTCTCATAAACATATAGCATAAGATCCCCAACCATGTGTTTATTGAGTCCCATTTACATGATTAACAAAACTTGTTTCAATTGATTAGAAAAATATAAGCACATATCTTTTATAGGCATGTCTGACTAGCAAAACATTAATGCATTATTTGCAATTTACTATGGACCAAAATTTTTTAATTCTTTCATACAAGATGATAATATGATCATATTCTATCAAGTAATGACAACCTTTAATGTATTTAAAGGATGAGTCTTTTTCATCAAATTATATGAGGTGTTGGTTAAGGTTTAGGATCTTATGATCTTAGGTTTAAAACATAACTAAAGGGAGTTATTCAACAATGGTTTGTTTTCTCGATGGTGTTCCTAGGTGAGTCGGACATAAGTAATCAAAATCAGTATGGACGGTTGCATCTCGTCTCAGGAAGGCTCACACGTATACTAGGGGTCGTTTTAAATGTTGTTAAAAAAAGATTTTCAAAATCTTTTAGATGACAACCTCTAATCTAACAACAATTACATTTTTGGTCATATGTCTTGATATCCTTGATAGTTGATAAGTAATTATAATTAAGCTCTCAACTTTGAATTTATACGTGCAGCTCTAGTGTTACTAAATATATCCTCAATTTTAAGTTTTTATTTGACTTTATCGACAATAATGCACTTTATTGTTTCACACATTTTCTTGGCTGACCAATTTAAATTTTGCATTTATGTTACAAGACTTATTGACTTAAGACTTTCATAAATAAAGTAATATTTCTCTTAAAATGTATGTTTTGATTTTATGTTTATTGGCCCACCCAAGATTATAGAATATAGACCCTGTGAGATGGATTCGGGTCGGATGTTGGATAAACAAGATGCATGAATCTTCTAAGATAATATAAAAGAGTTGTATTTGAATCATATATAATATAAGTATTTATTTATTTATGTATAAATAATATTTTCAGTCATGAAAAAAAACAAATATATCATAGTCATACTCGACCACGGGGTGAATGTGATAGGTGATGTTGCGGGTTTTGTGTGATGGGTTGTAATAGTCCAAAACCATATGTCAATTTTTAACAGTGACGCCAAGGAAAAACAATATATTGAAATTCACCTCATTATGCAATAATTTATAGTGCTTTTATCAAATATCCCCAAAAATATATAATTAATCTCCTAAGCATTAATGCTTTTAGTTTAAAAGTATCAAATCTAACTGTTAATTATTTACCTTAAATTGTCGCATTATTTTAGCCCTGGGGTGTTTCCAAATACTTGTTTCGGATGCCATTTGATAGACAAGTGTTTAAAATAGACCTAGTAGACTAGTACGGTGCTACACCAATGCACTTATAAAAAAATAGTCTTACCAGTTAGCTTTGACAAAGATGCAAGAACCGATGGTGTTCATAGTTAGATATGACCATTAAAAGTTTCTGGTCATGTCTTTTGATTTGACGAATGCATCGGTGTTATGCATGTGCTTGATTAATATAATCTATAAATTGAATTTAGACAGTTCATAATCGTATTGATCAATGATATTTTGATTTACTCGAAAAGTAAGGAAGAACACAAGGAACATCTAAGGGCTATTCTCGAGCAGGAAATAGGAGAACTTTATGCTAAGTTTTCAAAGAGTGAATTTTGGGTAGGAAGATCCAATTCTTCAGACACGTGAAACTCCCACTATAGCTATAGTTTATTGGCGTTACGTGTATTATAGTATGTTCATTAGAACTTCTCAAAAATAGCTACCTCATCATTTACTTTGTGTGAGAATAGGGTATACGGGTTAAGTTGTTTTTAATCTAAGAAAGACGACAAAGTCTAGGCATAGATGATATTGATCCGTTTTTTAAAAGTAAATTGAAGATTTTTTAAAGATATATATAATAACACATTTCTCGCTTCTCATTTATAGTGTCTTTGAAATTACAAGATAACACTTATTATTATTATTATTATTATTATTATTATTATTATTATTATTATTATTATTATTATTATTATTATTATTGTTGTTGTTGCTTTTGTGTATCACAATCAGTGTATAACACTTTGCAAACCTTAATTACGTTTTTTCTAATGTTCTTGTATTTGACAACAAAAACAAGTATATTGACAATTTAATCACCATAAATTTATAAAAAATAACTCTGGATAGTTAATTATTCTTGTAATCTTCTACTGATCAACATTTGTTTAATCATCAAATCAAAAGAAAGATTAAGAACGACATATAAAGGCTTTTTGAACTACAAGTAACTACTTAAATTCTAGGTAGTGGAGTAGCATTTTATATTGTCAAGGGTCTATAGCTCAGTGGTAGGCATTTGACTGCAGATCAAGAGGTCACCGATTCGAACCCGGTTGGGCCCTTTAATTTTCAATTTTTATTCAATTTTTGAGAAATGATCTTCAGGCAGTTATTTTAGAATTATATTTTACTAGACATTTCATAAGGAATAAAGGTTGATCATAGAACTTTGGTGCTAAATTCAAGTCGAGGCAGCTCTCGTATACCCTGGATCCACAGATAACTTAGCTTTATGGATACGTTGTTGAATAAGCAAGTCACACTTGAACTCTCACAGCTCAAAATCAATCTTTATAGATATTGCTCTACACTACTAGACATGTTTGTCTTGAGTTTTTAAAGTAGACGAGTCTAGCTTAAGCATGTCAATCTCGAGTTTTACGATAAAACAACTTTAGCTCATGGCAGTATTTTAAAGTTTGCGGTTATTTTTTAAGATACTTACCAAACTGACAAATAAAACCAAATTGTAGTTCAGTTTAGTCTGAAATGATAAGTTTGATTGTCGTACGTGCAATATATCTTTGTGATCTACACATCCATTATCATATTCCAAAAGAATTAAACACTAAAATACTAAAACTTAATCACAGTTACAACAACAGTATGCGGAAATCAAATGATAAAGCAAGACCAAGATAACTTTCAAGGTGAAATCTTGTGGACAACTTAAAACATGTAACGGACGCTTGTGGTTTCATTCACCATCCCATCAGTGTTCCTCTGACTTTATCAACTATATCCAGCTTCGCTCGGTTGCTGGTTAACGGATGCCCACGGGTTTCATCCAAGCGGAACCTGTACACCTCCCATTCTCGTTCTGATGTTGAGTGCCTTCCAACCTCAGCCTGTAACACAACCAAACAACTACAAAGGTTATTTTTCAACAAGTCAAAAAATTGTAGACACAATAATTGTTTATTAAACCTCCTAAACCTAAATAGGGGGGAGGGGGGTGTGTGTTCATGGTCCAGTTGGCCGGTTTTGACGAAAATTTAATAATATATGTTAAACGGCATTCCCTCGAAGTTTATATTATTACTTAATTATCTAATGATAATGGCACGCTAATTATTTACAAAAAAACTGTACAAATGTGACCGGACGTATTTAAGGTCAACCCAATCCGACAAAATACATGTTTTTGACACGCTACTCAACCATGAAAATTGGCACGTGGAAGTTATGGAGTAACCATAAAAACTGAAACGTCCCTAGAAAAGACATTTTTGGTTTCATGGGACACCCCAAAGTTCCAAGTGGCAAATTAGGCGGTTATATGAATTGGTAACGGTCCAAAGTGGTGATTGTTTTTGCTACCAGTGCCTAAACTTTGGTACATGTTTCTGTAACCAGAAAAGGTAATAGTGTTCAAATTTAATATGATCAACAAATTATATCATCAGCCATTACCATGGTGATCTAAATTTTCGAACAAAACTATTTATAGGCGGTATGCATTAAATATATAATTTATATCCGTTTCTTTTTTAGTTAATTTATAAATGCAGATTAAACTACTACTCACAGAGAATATGCATATTCCGAGTGTCTTCAGTGCAAATGTGACATCATAAAAAACACGTGGTCTTCCCTTCCCCGAAAGCTCAACGGGATTAGCGACCAAAAGTTCTGTATCGGGGCCACGGTTTGTGATGATGACTCTCAGTGGATGTAGCATTTCCTCCTTTAACCGGGAACAAAATGTAACCTGGTTCTCGATATCTATAATCTTTTTCCCGTCATCTTTTTGGATAAATAAATCCAAACTCCGGTACCCTTTAACACTAGTAGAGATCCTTCCGTATGCAATCTGAATAAGAAGTATGGAAGTTATTCATTTGAAAGTAAAAATGACCAAAATCCCGTGCAAGGCATATGACTGATATAAAAATTTCATTTTATGAATCATTTATTATTTATTAATTTCAAGTCTTTATATTTTACTAAAATTACAAATTAACACCAAAACATAATAATCTTCATATTTTTATTAGATATATGCATACATTTTATGTCTTTTATTATTCATGACATTTTCCGGTTTTTAAAACCGGTCTGACCAGTGAACCAGTAAGGCGACTAATTCCAAAAATATTGGTTTCGACTCTAACCATTTAGACCCAAACCACAAATTCAACATATTGACCTGACCCATAACCCAACCCGTCCACCCCACCTATTTAAAATATTATATGGCGGGAATAGAATACCCGAATATTGCAGTCCTTGGAGACCTTCAAAATATCATAAATGAGCGCTTTCTGATCAAGGCATTGTATTTGAAGCAACGTATGAGCCGGGCTCATTAGATTATCCACATTAATAACCGCCTTCTTAACATCTGAAACTTCTTTGCTAAACAACTCATCAGCAATTTCTTCTGATATTGAAGAAAACCCTTGGTAGCATTTGAACTCGGGGCCTGCTAACTGAAGCTCACAGCTGATACAACATTCCCCTAACACACCACTAAGATGCTCACATGTTTCTTCTCGTCTAATTTGCGTGTGCAACATGTCCCTACATTTAAGGGTCTATATTATAAGTTTAGAATCAATATACAAGACCAACAGATATACAAAGAGACTTACAAATGATCGGTTATAAAGACAAGGTCCAACACCTTGCCTTCTGGTGTAGTCATGACTTTTAAACCTTGAATTGTTAACTCGAGCTCGCAAAGTACTTTTGTGACATCTGTGAATTTGCATTTTTGTATTAAAATAAGTGAAGTAAGTTTCAAAATTGAAATTGAAATCAAAACAATAACATTGACAGTTATTTACCGTGAATTAAGCCTTGGCGATCGAGGGAGAAGACCTTTAAGACATATAATGGAGGTAATGTAGAACGATCGGGTAACTGGTTCAAATAAAATGAGGGCAGAAACGATGGGCAGCAAGATAAGAGCCTGTTTTTCAAGCTCGCCCAGTCGACTTTCAGTGAGATTGGACGTGAAACGACCCACAATATGACATAGCACCACTTCCCGTCTGTAGAGAAATCTAGTAACACAGATATAGAATAATAAAAACCCCATAAGTTATTGTATGCTATTGATCAACTATATATAATTTCAATGAGATCTATTACAAACTAAATCAATTCTCACAATTGTGATCGCAATAATTACAATAAATCTAACTAATATATTATATCTAATATATATCGTTAAACACCAAAGAACTTGTAGCCTTGCGGTATCAAGTTGTAGCAAAGGTGTTCAATTCCTCCTCATGTGGTTCAGGATTGAGTCAGTTGTTTAAATAAAAAATATACTGCTAAACGTAAACAACTAAATCGATTTTTTTCTCACTTATACCAAAGCTATTGATGGCGTCTAAGGAGGGTGGATGCAGTAAACTCTAAACCATATATAACCGGACATTATATAAAAAAAGGGAAAATTCTCAAAATAGGTATTTATGATTAGGTTTTTCAGGTTTTAGGTGTCATTTTTAACATATTCTTAAAATAGGTATTATAAACTAGTCGTGACGAATAGTTTATGATTATTCACGAGTAGTTTGTATAACCAATTAAAACTTGTCACGTGTCTATAAACTAACCGTAACGACCTGTTTCACTAATAATCTACTCGTAAAGATTAAGTAAGTTTAAACCCTCGTAATCAGCGCCACACGAGTAAATAAGATATTCTTTAGTCGCGACGAGCAGATTATAAAACCTTAAGAGTCGCGAGTATTTTATCAAACTAACCACGACGATGAGTTTGATTACCAAATGCATCTAACTGGTTTGTTTTACAAAACACTAACTGGAATGGTTAGTTTCTTTGGTCAACTAGTCTTTACGAGTAGATACAGGTCAACGACTACTTTATATCCATTATACGAGTATTTTGTTGGTAACTAACACGTCTCGATAAGTTTATCTGGTAAACATTACGCTTACGAGTAGTTCATTTGTAGTTAACTCGTCGTGACTACTTTACCTTATTTATATTCCCAATACGAGTAATTTATTGTTACTCAACTCGTTCTGATAAGTTACCAGATTTACATTAACCATACGAGTAATTTATGGGTAGTTAACTCGTCTTGTCTACTTTACTTTGTTTACATTCCTATACGAGTAGTTAAGTAGTAATTAACTCATCTTGGCTAGTTTAACCCGAACCCGGTTCCCGGAACCGTTTTGTTTAATACCCGGGTTTTTAATACCTAAACCGTACCCGACCTTACCAGTAGGGTACTGATAGGGAATGCATTTTGGCACTAAAACCCGAACCCAAACTGGACCTGATTTGTATCCGGTAATACCCGAAAACCTGAACCGGTTCCATACTCGGAACCGGGTTTTTCCAAAACCCGAAACCAAGTATTTCAAATGCCCGATGTATACCTGAAAAATACCTTAAAAATACCCCTAAAAAGTTCAAACTTTTAAAAAATCCAATTTATACCCGAAAAAACCTCGGAAAAAACCTGAAAAAACTCGTTACTATGGTTTTCTCAATACCCGAACCCGGTTCCATACCCGAACCCGGGTATTTAAAAAACCCGATTTGTGCACCTCTAGTCACGACTAGTTTATAGCAAGATATAGACAAGACGAGTTAACTACCAATAAATTACTCGTATGGTTAATGTAAATCTGGTAACTTATCAGAACGAGTTGATTAACAATAAATTACTCGTATTGGGAATATAAACAAGGTAAACTAGTCACGACGAGTTAACTACAAATGAACTACTCGTAAGCGTAATGTTTACCAGATAAACTTATCGAGACGTGTTAGTTACCAACAAAATACTCGTATAATGGATATAAAGTAGTCGTTGACCTGTATCTACTCGTAAAGACTAGTTGACCAAACAAACTAACCATTCCAGTTAGTGTTTTGTAAAACAAACCAGTTAGATGCATTTGGTAATCAAACTTATCGTCGTGGTTAGTTTGATAAAATACTCGCGACTCTTAAGGTTTTATAATCTGCTCGTCGCGACTAAAGAATATCTTATTTACTCGTGTGGCGCTGATTACGAGGGTTTAAACTTATTTAATCTTTACGAGTAGATTATTAGTGAAACAGGTCGTTACGGTTAGTTTATAGACACGTGACAAGTTTTAATTGGTTATACAAACTACTCGTGAATAATCATAAACTATTCATCACGACTAGTTTATAATACCTATTTTGGGGATATGTTGAAAATGGCACTTAAAACCTGAAAACCCTAATCATAAATACCTATTTTGGGAATTTTCCCTAAAAAAATATAGATTCTCATGATTCAATCTAAACAGAATCTAAACTGAAGATAGCAAAAGTTATTAAAAAAATATAGTATTATTAAGCTAACAATTACAGTAAAACAGTGAACATGTATCAGTATGACAAAGAAAGTAAATAGTAAAGAAGTATAATATATAAATTATAAAACAAGAAGTATGTAACATAGGACGGCCACCAAAATTATGTAAAAACTAAGCAACACAAAACATATTAAACCCTCAAAATCGTTAAACATATTGATGCAAAAATAAGCAATCACTTAACCGATATCCACAAATGATTCAATAAACAGAAAAACGTACACAAAATCAGATAAGAGTTTAACAAACTAACTATTAACTAACCTCCACGGGTGACATAGAGTCCAAATTCCAACACATTCCGTACGAGGTCACACCCAAGGCCAGCCTTATCGGGACAGTTAACCGTCACAACAGTCGGCTCACCGGAAGTCTTACCTTCCTCGATCAAAACGACGTCGTCCGATGACATGCCCATTGGTTTTAAATTTTTAGTTTTCACCACCGACGACTAAATCCAGTTGAGAGTAACCGGAATGTAGTCGGAGGCGGCGTGTTGTTGTTTTATTGTTTTAACTTTTAAGAAGAGAAGAGAAGAGAAGAGAAGAGAAGAGGAGAAGATTAGAGAATTTAGTTGGGTGTGTTGGTTTGTGTGGATTAATGATGGGGGTGTAGTTCATTCATGTGGCGGGTGGCGGCGTCCCATGTGGGCCCCCATGCTGTGTGGTTACCACGTCAGCGGCTGCACTAGCCGACATACTAGACGTATCCTTCCAGGGTTATTATTATTAAGATATATGCGGTTGTGACTCATTGTCGCTCTGGCCAAATAACTACTTGTGTCACTTGATTTTTTTTTATTTTTATTTATGTTTGTTGTTAACAGGGCGTCCATACCGCTCGTTGCTAGAACTTGTTCGTCCCTCGCTCGGAAATTGCTTGAAAAATGCTCGCTCGGTTGAAAACGAGCCGCTATGCTCGGTTCGATTTGTAAACGAGCCAAGCAACGAGCAAATGTTTGCTCGGTTCGGTTCAGCTCGAATTTTTTTAATCTATTTTATATATAATTATATATGAACAAATATATAAATATATAGACAAAACACATAAATATAAGCATACAATTATTTTTACCCCTTAAAAATTTTCATATTACGTCAATTTTATAAATTTATTTGTTCGATTCAAGTTTTTAGAATACTAGAATTTTGTTTACATGATCATTATATTTTACTTCAAACTTATTTTTAATAAAAATTTATAATATATTACATGTTTTTCTTAAAAACTATTAATTTATTTATAAAATATATTATTTACAACCTTCAACTTTGTTTCTTATTAAAAGTTTTAAAATGAAAAATAAATAAATAATGCTCGAAATTGCTCGATGTTCGATCGAATAATGCTCGATTCGATTTTGGTTCGTTTCGGTTTTCTCTCGGTTCGAATTTCAGCCGTTTCGTTCGGTTCAATTGTAAACGAGCCAAGCAACGAGCAACCATTCGCTCGGTTCAGCTCGGCTCGTGAACAACCCTAATTGTTAAGATGATGTTATTTTAATTTGAGTGGTATTGTTAAAAACGTCTGTAAAAATAAAAATAAAAAATGCAAACCTATTCGGTTGTTGTGTGTGCCAGACAACCATCATTGAAACGGTATATATATATATATATATATATATAGAGGATTATGAGAGAACTCCATTTTATAGAGAGAACTAAATAACTAATAATGAAGTATTTTTAATTTAATTAAAAAAAATATTTTTAATTTTTTTTTTCTTTCATCCTTCTTATATATTGTTATTCTTCACCACAAAAAAATATAAAAACAAAAAAAAACAAAAAAATAAAAAAAATTAACGAGTAATGCATATATGCAATACACCGACTTTTTTTATAATGCATATGTGCAATAGTGTGCATTTTGATATTTGAAATAGTGTTGAATAGCATATATATAGTTGTTTGTATTGTATATTTGCAATAATGTTATATTATATACAAAAATTAAAAAAAAATCGATATAGTGCATATGTGCACTAGTGTTGTATTACATATATGCGATAATGTGTTTTGCATGCAATTATTAGTGTCGTATTTGCATATATTTAATAGTG
Organism: Bidens hawaiensis; assembly: GCF_021521415.1. Classification (NCBI taxonomy): domain Eukaryota; kingdom Viridiplantae; phylum Streptophyta; class Magnoliopsida; order Asterales; family Asteraceae; genus Bidens; species Bidens hawaiensis. Next base: position 532,036 of record NW_027492690.1, on the reverse strand, counting down.
TGTATTGGATAATACAATTGTGTTGTATTATATGCAATAAAACACTATTGTATATATGAAATAGGCATTAGTGCACATATGCACTATAGTAATACACTGACAAGTTTTTTTTTCATCTTATTAGGAGGAAAGAAAAAAAATCACAAAATATTTTTTTAAAAATAATTAAAAATAATTATTTAGTAGTTCTCTAGTTCTCTCTTTAAGAGGAGTTCTCTCTAGATCTCCCCCCTATATATATATATAGTATCTTTATATATAATTAACTAGCTTTTATCCCTCGTATTACGGGGGTTGTTTTATATTATTTGTTCTAATATTTAATTTTTTGAATTTATATTTTTTTTATTGTATAAAAGTTAATAATATACTTATGATTTGATGATAAATTGTTTCACAAATAAATGAGATGCTATAACCCGGTTTAAAAGCTATATGGTTTTGATGAGACCCAAGACCCATTAATTTTTTTACTATAAAATTGTTTTTTTAATTATAAATCATATTTATGAAAGTTAATAATATACTTATGGTTTGATGAGACCCAAGACCGTTTCACTATCAAATTGGCTTTTAATTTAAGTAATATATATATCTTTTTTAAAATAAATAAGATATTAATTTTTAGTATATCCTATTTTATAGGATTTTTATATCAATAATTTGGTGAGAATAATATTTAATTTAATGAGATGTTATAACCCGTTTAAGGAATATTTGGGTTTGGTAAGACCCATACCCATGAATTTGGGTCAAATGCATGAGAAACCTCAATTTAAAAATCAAGCAAATCTGGTGACTCCAAAAAAAAGGGAGCAACAACATCGCGACACGTAGGATTTTTATGTCTTCGTTTATATATATTATTATAGATATAGATTCTTTATAAACATACTCGTTTTTCACATGGGGATCGTATTTTATATTTATTTTCTTAGCTTATATTAAACTTGAAGATAATATAATATTTATAATTTTATTAAAGAAATCAAATGTAATAAAATAAAAAAAGAATTACACGGATAGTAACAACGAATGCATGATATATAAGTTACATTTGTTTCATTATTGGTCTCCACTGCTCACTCGTGACATAATATTTTTGATCCCTCATTGCATTTCCATCAAACTTTTCTCGTGGGTATATATAGATGGTTTGTTTTGCCCTTGATGCTTAAAGTTGAATAAGATAAGTGATGTGGGATTAGATAGATAGGGTTAAGTTTTGCCTTCGTCCCACCCTCTCGAAACCCTTCAGATTGCTCATGATCCTGCACTTTTCTGTCATTTTCAAGCAATCCTTACACTAAACTGAAAGTCCCATCGTGTTCCTCTGCCCTTAGTGAACTCCAGATTAACAAAAGCATCCCCATTACTCATTCCAACTAACTACCCCATTTTAGATTCGTAATGGTAAGCAAAAAAAATGATGTTACAATAAAAATAAAAAATTAGATGCTGATGTTAAATTGAACTTTCAACCATTTTAGGACAAAATTAGATGTAGATGTGATTAAAATGATAAGTAGAACGCAAGTTTATGTGAATTGATTGTTTATTTGCAATTAGTTTCCAAGATAGAATGATGGCTGAAAGAAAGAAAAAAGTGAATTGGAAGAAAACTGAAGTTAGGACTTTTAAGAGATTTGGCATGATCATGTTAACACTTGGCATGCCCTTGTCGTACCTTAATCATGCACATAATCAAGATCAGGAAGTTGGCACATATGCAGAGTTAAGGATTTAGAGTTCACAACCAGGTTTCTAGGTATAACTAATCTTAAGGGGTGCTTGGCCTAGCTTTTTTAGCAAAGCTTATAGCTTTTTTAGCTCATTTGGTGTTTGGTTTAGCTTTTTTAGCTTAGGCTTATAAGCTTTATATAAGCTAATTTGTAGAAGCTTATTTGAAGATGGTTTTTTAGCTTATTTGAAGAAGCTTATTTGCTTAAGGGGGTCAATTACTCATTTGCCTTTAAATGGTGATGGATTAATAATATTGAAATAACTTATAACTATAACAAATGAAAAATGATGGATTTAACAATTTATTAAGATGTATAATCAACTTGTAGAATATAAGGTGTTGTTTGTTTTTCAGAGGTAAAATGTCAGAAGACTGCGAAACCACATCTGCCAACATCTGTAGCAGAAGAGGTGGACCAAAACTCTGCAGTCTGCAACAAGAAGACTGTTTGTTTTTTAACATCTGCAGACTGCTAAAATAAGCTGAAATTTAAATAAACTGAAATATAAATAAAAAAGGTCTTCAACATCAAAATTTAAATAATAGTCAACAACACTGAAATAATATTCATAATACCACAAACATTTTTTAAATCGTTTATTCCGTATTTTGCATTAACTGCTCAGCAATTTCATCGCTTAACTGAGTCATATATTCCCGATCTGATGCAGTGCCAAGTGCTTCAACCTCGTCTTCATCAGCATCAATTTGCCCACGACTATTTCCAATCGACACATTGGGTTGATCGTATTGTGTAAACAACTCATCGTCCAAACCTTGTTTCCTAATAAAATTATGTAGTGCAAAACATGCAACGGTAACGTTCCTTTGTGTTTCCAATGGAAATGGTGCCATCCTCTTCAATATAGGGAATCTTGCTTTCAAGACACCAAAAGCACGCTCAATGACGTTTCGAAGTTTTGCATGTGCATGATTAAATTTTTCTTTATTGGTTAACGCACGTCTCCGACGAAAATCTCCAAGCCAATACCTCACATTACGATATGGAGCCATAAATCCTCGTATGTGTGCATACGCGGCGTCACAAATATAGTATTTCTCTGTAAATATTTTCAATTAATTACAATATTAAACTAACATAGAAATAATTAACAAACAATAAAAATACCTGATGGTGGAAATGGGAATGGCGCGTGTGGATCTAATAATGCCTCTGATAATATTCTAGAATCATGTGCTACCCCTTCCCATCCGGCCACAAGAAAAGTAAAAATCATGTTAAAATCACAAATTGCTAATACGTTTTGATAACAATCACCCTTTCCCCTTCCTCTATATAAATCTTGTTGCCTAGTAGGAATAACAGCATGTATCAAGGTCCCATCAAGTGCACCAACCGCTCATTTAAAAATCTTTCGTAGCCTCTTATTATGTCCCGGAATGTTTGGATTCGGATTGAAAGAAGTTGGTACTATCATATCTTTGGCGAAAAGCATCATTTTATCCAACACTTCATGAAAGAATTTATGAATTGTTTGCTTTGAGTGTTGAAATCTACGCTTGATAACCACGTAACGTTGGTTATGGCCGATTATCATCAAAAACATAGCCATCTTTTCCTCAACCGAAACATGTTTACTATCCTTTAACGAATAATTTGTTCTAAAATGTGCACATAGTCGAACAAATGATTCACGGGACATGCGTAACAATTCAACGCATTGTTTGGGATTTCCTTGCAATAACTCTAACGTGTATTTATGTCCCGTCATTGACGAATCATTGTCTCGTTTTCGTTTCAAACCCCTCTTCCAAAGAAAGCGGATATACAAGTACATAACAACTACCAGAAGTATTTTCTCATCATTATTCATTATGAACCTGTTAATAAAACATAAACAACCATGTCATAAAGCATAAACAACCATTATCATAAAGCATAAACAACCATGTCACATAGCCATAAAATAACATACAATGTGTTAAACTTAACCAAAAAGCATAGAATGTTTTCAACATAACTAAAAAACATACACCAAAAACAAATAATGTTTTCAACAAAACAAAAACTACTTCAAAAGTCCTAAATTTTTAGCCGTCATCTCGATCCACCCTTTTAACACGACGGGAACATTTGGCAATGCCATCCACGCCTCTCTCATGTCCGTGGACATTCCAAAAATATGAAAAGCAACCAAATATAGAGGGTCCGTCGGCTCTAACCCAACCAAACTTAACTTCTCAGAACACTCAACAACTGTTGTAACTACCGGGCGTTTTTTTTCAGGTTTTTCCCTAGTCAAATGTAACAAAGCATTTTTCATGTGAAGTGCTAAATCCTCAAAAGTGACAGATGATGATGGTTTTGAGGTTTTAGCCCTTTTGGGGGTAGGCTCGGGAGTAGGCTCAGGAGTAGGCTCAAAAGTAGGCTCGGTAGTAGGCCCGGTAGTAGGACTAGTGCAGGCATCATCTTCTGTGTTGTCTATAATCATCAGTTGTTGGACCGATTGGAGCCGATGACAAGAGGATGATCCAACCACTGATGTTTGGGTTGAGGTCCACTTGCGATTCCCCGTGGCAATGTTCTCATCAAACAGTTGTGCATGAAGTTCAGGAAATGCTAATGGAGTTGTTTTTAAGGATGCCGCTTTCGAATGCCCCTAAAAAAATAATGGTAGATGTTAAAAAATAAACTAGGGGTGGACTTTAAGGTAGAGGTAGATGTTAAAAAATAAAAATATATGAACATACCTTCTTAAAGTCTTCCCATTCCTCGTTCGTTAAGGTAAAGGTATTTGTTTGAGGGTTGTAGATGTTGCCGGTTTTGTTTTTCAAATACAACCATCCTATGTATTTGGCTTTAAGATTATCATAGGCGTTTTTGACTTGTTTTTGACTCAAATCCAATCCAAACTTTTCCTTAAGAACCCGTATTACCTTAGCCCACGATTCTTTGTGCAAACTCAACCCTTTTTTACCCACAGCGTTTTTCTCTTCAATGCATGTTTCTAATAAACATTTTATTTGCTCATTCGACCAATGTTGTTTCTCTACCATTTTTATGATCAACTAACAAGAAACAACAATTCTATTAAAACAACAATTCTATTAAAACAACAATTCTGTTAAAAAAACCCATTTTGACTCTTCAAAAAAGTTATTAAATGATTAGTAGCTAAAATCTGTCTTTATGTTAGCAAATGTCAAAACAGAGCAACCTTTCCCCAAGTATTCTCAATGTTTATTTTAGCATCTCATTCCACTTTTTGACCTAGAGATCAGTAAACAAATTCATTCACAGAATCACAGATAATGCATGTCAAGAAACATTACAACCTCACACATCCGAAAAAATAAAGGAACCAAATTCAACACCAACATTATCGTTTAGTATTATACATCTTTAACACAGGTTACAGATATTAACTCAATTCATCACAAAATGTGAAGTCACAAAGCTTGATGCAACCTACAAAGTGATAACTTTATCATCCAACGAAACACAAAAAGAACATTTCCAGCAGCAAACAAATTCATCCTCAACCAAACTAATGCATGTCAAGAACCACATTCAAATGTATAATTCATTCATTAACTCAAGATATTCAAGTAAAACAAGCATTATGTATACATTCGAAGAAAATCATCCTCCCACTATATAAATACAACCTATAAAGTGATAACTTATCATCCAACAAAAATCTTAAGTCACAAAGCATCATCACTACAACAAAAAACAATATGAAAAAATTCATTCACAGATAACGCAAGTACTTCAATTCAGAAACCACTTCATCCTCAGCCAAACTAATGCATGCCAAGAACCACATTTAAACAACCACATTTAAACGTTAACGCAAATTAACACCAGCATTATCATTTCACCACCAATATTATCATTTCAGTATTATAGATTTCTAACACAGATGACAGTTATTAACTCATTTCATCACAAATTGTGAAGTCACAATGCATCATCAATATCAGAAAACACAGTATCCAACAGCAAACAATTCAACCACAGATAATGCAAGTATTTCAATTCCGAAACCATTTAAACTATAATGCAAATTCAACACTAACATTATATCATTTCATTTCAGCATTATAAGTTGTTATTTAACACAGATGACAATCATTTCATCAAAATAAGTTTTAAAATTTTATATCATCAATATATTTAAGTCAATAGAGTCAACATGCAGCTCTGTATTAGATTGCAGAAGTAATACTTAATTAATTAACAGTCCAACAACCGAACCGAAACCGATCGTAACCGCGTATTATGTATACCTGACACAGACTTAAATCCGAGGCCCAGGAAACTCGTTTGGATTTCTGCAGCCCTCGCATGTTTAGAAATCAATCAAATCAAATATTAACAGTTTGGATTAGCGAAATTGATCTGGTTAATCGATTGAAATTAGACCGCGTGTATGAAAATAACGAGTAGAAAACCCTAATTATAGTTACGTTCTAAAACCCTAGGTTGAGTAACGTGTTGGTGAAGGTTCGTTCGTTTTAGCGAAATGGAATGTGAAATCGGTTAAGGATTTGGAACGATGATCTGGTTATGGTGGATTTGGATCGAACGGTGGCGGTGGTGGCCGACGGTTGTGGCGGACGGTGGTGGCGATAGGCAGAAGCTAGGTAATATATAATAAATAATAATTATTATAATAATATTAATATGAGATGAAAATTGAAAAGACAGATGTCGTACAACACTAAAATGAAAAGAATAGAAAGAAAGCATACCTTCAAGAAGATGCCGGCTTGGTGAGTGGAGCGGACGGCGGCCGGCGGTGTGGAGGTAGCCGGCTTGGTGAGTGGAGCGGACGGCGGCAGTGGAGAGGAGGAGGAGGAGTGGTTAGGGTTAGGAGGAGGATGATGATCGGTCTGGGAGAAGAGGTTAAAGAAGTAATAATACCAACACTTCTGGGAGAAGAGGGCGCGCAGGCGTTTTTTAATGAAACGTCTTCGAAAAAACAAACACACTGCAGAGCCCAACGTCTGCGCGCCCTCTTCTCGGTGCAGACAAAAGAGGTGGAGAAGTGCTTCTGAGGAAAAACAAACAGCACCTAAGTTAATCAAAACACTTAAAAAAAGCTTATCAAATGATATAAAATAAGCTATAAACTTCAAAAAGATATAAGCATAAACACAAAAATATAAGCTAGGCCAAACACCCCCTTAGTGGTCATTTAAAGGAAAGAAACGCATATATGGCAAAAATGGTAGTGGTTAAACTCAAATGTTTTTGTAAAAACTATATTGACTTCCTAGAAATTTAATCAAAAATAAATTAGGAAGACTCTAGCATACATGATTATACCTGATGAGTTGCAATTTAGTTTTTTCGAGGATGGGTTTTAAGTATTACATATGTCAGCCATCCTTCATAGTTGCATGTATACAAAAGATGTCTGCCATTTGTGTAACACTGTAAAGATTAAAAAAAATGTTTGACTATTGACATTTGGAATTTAGGTAACAGTTCAGTTACATGTGAAACACCCACTTCATACATTCATAGACAACAAGTAGAATTTGAGAGAAGTCATCGTGGGGTAGACATTGGAAAAACAATTGATGAATGTTTACTAGAATATAGAATTAAAAACATTTTCACAACTTTGGTTGATAACGCTAGTTCTAATTTCGTGGCACTCGACTTTTTGAAACAGATATTTCATAATTCCAACATGTGTCTTTCTTAAATGGTAAATGGACCCATATGAGATGCTTTTAACCCACATTTTAAACTTAGTGGTGCAAGATGGAATTAAACATTCGGTAGATGGTTATGTGGATTAGACAATCACCTTCTAGCCAAGATAAATTTAACAAGTTTGTTAATCTTAAATTTGTCTAGCTTAGAAGGTGATTGTCTAATCCACCTAATTTATTCAACCGTCATATAAAGATGTTTAATTCTAAATTGCACAACTAAGTTTAAAAATTTGGAATATCTAATGTGTGTTCGTTTACCACTTAAAAGACATGTAATTATAAAATATTGTTTTCAATAAGTTGATTACCACGTAATTAGAACTGTGAAAACGTTTTCAGTTACCCGTTCCAATAAATATTTCTCAAATGCTTTTTCCAATGTCTATCCATGTAATTGGATTGTTGACTTGAAGTCTAAAGTCGGTGGTCCCCTACTAACTTTTTTCTAATAAACTGACCAGGTTCTGCTTTCTGATATATATAGAAATTGTATACATCTTTTGTAGTTATGGTTCTAAATGGAACCATAAAGGATATTTGACGTTTACTCGTCTAATACCTAAACCCCATCCATTCGATAAAAGTAAACGACAGCTCATCAAATATAATCATCTAACCTAGAGCATTCGTAATTTCTTTTTCATTAAATTTCAGTCATGGTCATCTTATTTTCTTCAAACATAATTTGTGTTTGTTCCACTAGCTTCTGTTTTTAACCATATATTTCTTTAAATAACAACTAAGATTACTCGTACCTTAAGTATAACCATGATGTGCATGGCAGCCTACTTGTTTCTTTTATTATCTTTTCCTTCGTCGACACTCACTCGCTTTTCTTCATTCTGCTTCAATTCCCTTTTACTCTCCTTTACGTCAACTGGCAACAGTAGGTTTTTTTTTCCTACATGCGAAAAGCCCACCTTCAATTCGACGAACCAACTTCCTCTTCACCAGCCCAATAACAGCCCACTTTAATCTTAGCATCTCAACGATATTATATTTGGACCTCACCTATGTACTTCCGAACAGGGGTGTTCTCCGGGCTTGTTTTTCGGGTTTCGGGTTTTTTAGGTTGGGTTCTTTAGGTTCCAAAGTTTTAAATATTGACCCAAAACCCAACCCAAATCTCTCACGGGTTTTTCGGGTTCGGGAAATTCGGGTTCGAGTTTTTTTGGGTTGGTTTAATCGGGCTTCGAATATCCTAGAAAACAAAACAAAAAAATTTAAAAAAGTACAATGATAAAATTAAAACCTGTATTGTTTTTTTCATAACGCAAATAATCAAATAAGAAACCAACATAACTTGATAAAACAATTCAAAAGAACAGTAAAACTAACTCGAACCATAATCGTCTTCAGTCGAGAGTGATTTGGTTGTTCAATTATGATTGCTAGTAATAAAAGGAAAACATAAATTAACACTAAACAATCGACTCATAATAGTTGGAATAACAACAGTCGATTAGGGCCAAATTCTGATATATATAGTGTCTAAGACTTATCCTATTACACCTAAAAAATATATTTAATTTCAAAACTAAAATGGTTATTCGGGTTGACCAGAAACTTATAAATCAAACCTGAGAACCAACCCAAATTACTTCGGTTCAGGTTCGCTTTTCTCGGATCGGTTAGTTCGGGTTCGGGTACGGGTTTTCTCAAGTTAAGTTTCGGGTTTCGGGTAGAAGCGACAACATCATCATCATCATCATCGTACTCAGTATATCCCACCAATAGCAAAGCTATAAGTCTAAAGGGTTGACGGGTGTAGGGCGGCCAGACCGAAGCCCGCCCCGGTTTATATTTCTTGTTCAATAATTTACAAACCTAGACTAGTCTCTATTAAAACAATGCTATGTACTTGTAATCATTGTCACTCAATAAAAGAAATAAATAGTTGCCACCCGTGGACGTAGGTCAGTTTAGACCGAACCACGTTAAATCCTCGTGTTCGTTATTGATTTCGTGTTTGTGTTTGGTTCGTGCGTGCGTTTAATCCTAACAAGTGGTATCTAGAGCTTAGGTTTGGATCACACGAGAACACATTGAACCAGCTCCGCTCGTCGTCGCCGCACATGAAGTCGGAGCTAGGGTTCCGTCATATTCGGCTGGTCCCCGTCACGGTCGGTTAGGGATTGTTCCCAGCCACTGACGTTCGTTTTGTGGAGGTTCTGTTTCGAAAGTTGAGAAAGCCGGCAGTCTACGCCGTCGCCGATGGTAGGGTTCCGCTGTGCCGGAATTCTTTTTTAATGCCACCAGTATAACCACCGTGGGTCGCCGCTTAGCCGTAAGGGTTCGAGCATAAGTGAAAGGTCGGAACGTTGAATCAAGATCCTATTTTGTGAAGAACTGTTGTTAATCAGATTGAACATTAACGAAACTAAGAACCAATGTCAACCGCGTTTGTCAGGTTTTTTCGTTTCAGTTAAAGTTTCAGTTTCTGATTTTCAGTTCGTTATTCCGCTGCAAAGTTTAAATAGGTTGATTGTTTTAACAGAGTTCAGTAGAACAACCGTTAAGTTCAGGCTCGTGCCATTGTTGTGTCTGTCTATGTTTTTTATCAAGTTTTTCGTTTAGTCATTGTTATGGCAGAAGACGGAAATGTTTCAATACAAAAGTTTAATGGACAGAAATTTGGTTGGTGGAAGATGCAGATTGAAGCGCTTTTTTGTCAGAAAGACTTGGATGTAGTGCTTGAGGATGAAAAACCAGAAATGTTGTCAGAAGCAGAGTGGAATAAGTTAGACAAGAAAGTCAGGGCTTATACTACATTGTCGTTGTCGGAAGATGTGGCGTTTAACGTCATGAAAGAAACTACAGCCCGGTTTATTATTTGAAGTCTAAAGGGCTGACGGTTTATTATTTGAAGTCTAAAGGGTTGACGGGTGTAGGGTGGTAAAACCGAAGCCCGGCCCGGTTTAAATTTCTTGTTCAATAAGTTACAAACCCTAGACAAGTCTCTATTTAAACAATGCTATGTACTTGTAATCATTGTCACTCAATAAAAGAAATAGTTAGTTGCCACCCGTGGACGTATGTCAGTTTAGACCAAACCACGTTAAATCCTCGTGTTCATTATTGCTTTCATGTTTGTGTTCGGTTCGTGTGTGTGTTTAATCCTAACACTTGCTTAATTCTATTCCACCGATCAAACGAGGAGCCATGTAACACTGCAAATTTAGATATAAACAAAATAAGTATCGGTTCAAGTGACTTAATTTGCTAATAAAATGCCTGAAACGAGGGTTTAATACACATGAAATTATGTATATTTATGAGCATATCATAAATCTTATACGATCTGTATGTTAGCTTAGACTTGACGGGTTAATTCAGTCCACTTATACAAACAGTGTATATGTCATACGGTTTATATGACAGGCATGCAAGTAGTGTCCGGAAGCTAGGGATGGCATCTTGCTAGTAGGACTCCTTTACATTGGCGTGTACCTGGCTAGGAACAAGAGAGCCATGTGTTTCACCTTTCTTAACTGTTTATTTCCCTTTTGTACTTTTATTACTTTATAATTAAACTAGTTTTTGATAAAATAATTATGGTTTGATGATAAATTGTTTCACAAATAAATGAGATGTTATAACCCGGTTTAAAAGTTATATGGTTTTGATGAGACCCAAGCCCCGTTTATTTTTTTTACTATAAAATTAGTTTTTTAATTATAAATAATATTTATGAAAGTTAATAATATACTTATGGTTTGATGAGACCCAAGACCCGTTTATTTTTTTTACTATCAAATTGGTTTTTTAATTTAAATAATATATATATCTTTTTTTAAAATAAATAAGATATTAATTTTTATTATATCCTATTTTATAGGATTTTTACATCAATAATTTGTTGAGAATAATTTTTAATTTAATGAGATATTATAATCCGTTTAAGGAATATCTGGGTTTGGTAAAACCCATATCCATGAATTCGGGTCAAATGCATGAGAAGCCTCCATTTAAAAATCAAGCAAATCTGGTGACTTCAAAAAAAGAGAGAGCGACCACATCGCGACACATAGGTTTTTTATGTCTTCGTTTATATATATTATAGAAGATTATCTTTTCTTCTGCATTTTTTTGATTATTTTGCAACACACTATATAACTCATAATCATTTTGCTAAAATTTGTATAGACTGCTCTTAGATATAAGTTAGTCATATAAATATCACATTATTTATCAGTGTCCAATAATATTTGTATTTGTATATATATATTAACTTTCAAAAAAAATTATATATATTTTTATTTAAAGTATGTCGATATATATTTTATGGTAGGAATTTTCCTCAACAGTTTTCACCTCTCAATTTATTGTAGACTGGTAAGTGGTCCTAGTACTTGTTTTAATCCTATGTGAAGTATATAAATGTTGTTTTGAGTGAATCTATGTTTTCAGTTTGTCAACTTGTGCACTTCACTCTATGCATTGTATCGTGTTCAAATCTATGTTTTCAGTTTGAGTGAATCTATGTTTTCAGTTTGGCTCTTCCTGGCACTCTTTTTCCCGCAAAGCGGGGACTTCTGCAATAAAGTTGGCCAAGACCTGACCTTTTATGGCTGGTCTTGGCTTGTACTTTATCGCGTATTCTCCCAAATCAATTGCCCATTTGGCTAGACGCCCTGACAACTCGGGTTTGCCTAGAACGTTTGCAAGTTTGAAGTTGGTGAGAATGGTGATTGGGTGGCCTTGGAAATATCGTCTTAGCCTGCGTGAAGCCTGTACAAGCGCTAAGACTAATTTTACCAGGGTGGAGTACCGGGTTTCCACGTCTGTTAAGACGCGGCTTACATAGTAGATGAGCATCTGGATGCCTTTTCGTTCTACTAGTAAGACTGCCCCGGTTGCTCTGTCTGTGGCGGAGAGGTAGAGAATTAATTCCTCCCCCACTTCTGGTGCTGTGAGCGTTGGGAGTTCAATCAAGCGTGACCGAATCTCTTGAAAAGCTGCTTCCGCTTCTGGTGTCCAGCGGAAGTGCGTTTTCTTCAAGCAATTTCTCAATGTTGACACGAATGGGAACGACCTATCCGCATGATTTGCCAAAAAGCGGTTAAGTGCGACTAGTCGTCCATTCAGTGTCTGAGCCTGTTTGATGGTAGCAGGTGATTTCATTTTCATAATGGCTTCGACCTTTTCAGGGTTCGCTCTGAAGCCATCTTTGGTAACGATGACTCTTAAGAACTTCCCTTCTTCCATCCCAAAGGAACACTTGCTCGGGTTGAGCTTCATGTTTATCTTTCTGAGCGTGTTGAAAGTTTCTTCGATGTCTTTCAACATCGCCTCTGGCTCGAGGCTTTTGATGACCAAGTCATCCATGTAAACTTCCAAGTTCCTCCCGATTTGGGCATGAAACTCTTTGTCCATCAGGCGTTGGTATGTGGATCCAGCATTCTTTAGTCCGAATGACATCATTTGGTAACAAAATGTGCCATCGGGCGTCCGAAATGCGGTTTTATCCTGATCGTCAACAGCCATGTGGATTTGATGGTACCCTTTATACGCATCAAGGAAACATTTACGGCGAAACGGTGCTAATGAATCTACCTTAAGGTCAATTTCGGGTAACGGGCAACAATCCTTGGGGCATGCTTTGTTTAGGTCTTTAAAATCTATGCACATGCGCCATTGTTTGTTGGATTTTGGTACCATGACGGGATTTGCAACCCATGTTTGAGATGGTTGGTTTAGCCATTTTTGGTTTGGGTTTAGATGAGACGGATGCGATGCATACCTGGGGAATGCCCGTGATCATCGCGACGCCCTCAGCTGTTGGCCATCCCATCATACTATGGACCGAAGACACCACGGCATTAAATCTTGCCATCCCGTCTCTCCCGAAGAGAATGTCGTATGTTTGGTGTGGCTTCCTCATTACAACAAAGTCCCCGTCTTCCGTGCGGGAGTACTTCCCGTCCGTGAGAGTGACGGGGAAAGATAAGATTCCCAAGGGGGTGTTTGTGCTGCCGTCGAACCCTTCCATCGAGGCGTAAACTGTTTCTAGGCGTTCCTTGTCTTCGTCGTCTAGCTTGTCGAAGAACTGCCAATACATGACCGTTGAGGAAGCGCCATTATCAGCAAGGGTGCGGGAGGTGATGTAGTGCCCTAGATGGCTTTTGATGACTATGGGGCCTTCTTTGTTGGGCCCCCCTGGCACACGCGGGAAGCGCACTTCTGCTTCCTTCCACGCACTTGGCTCTGTTGTTCGTCGTTTTCTTCCGCTGATGTTGTCGTGAACCATGTGAATGCTGATGTCGACGGGCTTCCTTCCATTGCCCTTGTACCGATTGTCTTTCCTCCCTCCGTTCTTGATTGACGCCACGAGGTGTGTGAGTTTCCCATCCTTGACGAATGTTTCGACGACATCCTTCAAGGATGTGCATTCCTCAGTGGTGTGGTCTTTTGTCCCGTAGAAGTAACAGGATTTGCTCTGATCAGCGTTTTGACGCTGTCGGATTATTGGAGCCTTTGGCCATGGGAGCCTCTCGGTGGCAAATATCTCGGTGACGCTTTTGGTGAGTGGCGTCCATCTGGGATTCCGGTTCGACGACTGCATGTTGTCCCTTCCGCCTAAGAGAGGGCGAGAGTTGGATGAGGTGTCAAAGTTTATCCTTGACTGCCAAATACCAAGCTTCCTCTTTTTATTTTGTCGGGCGGTACGGACGTTATTTTCTCTTGTTCTCTGCGTGTAGAGGTTTGTGCTATGGGGAAGATTTCTACCCAGTTGCTTCTCCGTTTCGGCAAAGCGTTTAGCTGCCGTCATGATGGCATCCAACGTGGATGGCATGCCATCTTTACCTGTCAACGTGCGGATGAGCTCTGGGTACTCAGCGCCCTGGATGAAAGCGGCGCGAACAAGATCTTCGCTTATAGTGCCCAGACTTAGCTTCTTTGAGTTGAAGCGAGTGATGAAGTCTAGCAAAGATTCGGTTTCCTCTCGGATGCAGTTGAGGATCGTCCATTGCACTTCAGTATATTTTCTTTGTTGACTGAAGTGCTAGCTGAACTTGTGCTGGAAGTCTGCCCAATCATAGATGTGGTGGACCGGTAGACGATCAAACCACGCTCTGGCTGCCCCGACGAGCGTCATCTGGAACATGTAACACCATGTGGGTTCCGTCCAACTACTGACGGTTGCCCCCGCTATAAATCTGTTCAAGTGATCGTCCGGGTCAGATATGCCATCGTAAGTGCCTATGTTGGACATCTGTTTGGCACTCTTTGGAGCGATTGCTTCCGCAGTGTCTCTTGCAAATTTGGACGTTCCCGCATTTGCAACAGTTGGTCTGAAAGTTTTGGAGAAGTCACGTGGGTTTCCTCCCGTGTTATTTGGTTTGAAGGTTCCCTCGAAATTTCTTCTCGAGTGGAAGTCTGCTTCTTTACGCTTCCCTTTCGCCTTATGACGAGGGTCTGCGTCACTGTCAGATTCTTCCCAATCTTTGTCATCCAAATGCTCGCAATCATTGCTCATGTTGAGCTGTTGTCGAGTGCTTCCGAATTCGTCATTGGCCTGTTGGAGTGAACGTAAACGTTCGTCCAACTCGGCTTGGAATTCTTTCTGGCGTGCTTCTGTCCAAGCTTTAACTTGTTCTGGTGTTTGTCGCGGAAGTCTCGTCTGTTGTTTCCCCAACTGGGTATCAATGAATCCCAGGAGAGGATTGTTTACTGCACTTTACCCGGCTTGGGTAACCGGGGTAGTGTCCGTAACAATCGTGTATTCACCGGTGTCCCCCCCAGTAGCTGGGGTTGTGGTTACAGGAGTTTCTTGGTCACTCGGTGGCTTTGGCATCGGAGTAACCTTAACCATCTTTCCAGAAGTTTGAAAAAACTGAGAAAAAGAATTAGTTCTAGCTTAATGCACGGATGGCGCCAATGAAGAAACACTAAACGACCCCGGCAGATTAAGGATAAACTTAGGGTAAATAGATGTTTCCCACGAGGGTTAGGTCCGGCAAAGATGGTTATTCTTCTCAACCTGCAAAACAGACACCGTGAGCTCGTCACTGAGAAGAGGGGGGGGTTCCTCCTTGTGACCACCCTCCGGCGTGAGAATCAGGCTAGATTGCTCTGAATATAAGTGTATATAGAGAGAAATAGCTAGAGAGAAGATGATGATACCGTTCCAAGGTGTTGGAGTATTTATAGCCGAAAGTAGGTTTTCAAGCAGGTACGGCCAGCTGTATAATATTCCTTTTCCACCAACTACGGGCTACGTTCGTGCCACGATGGGAGTTGGTGGGTAGGCAGCGGCTGATAGTGACATTTTGTACTGTAGCGTGCTCCTCCTCGTACTATTGTCAGTGAGCTGTCACCCTGTGATTGGTTCATGGGCTGCTTTTGTCAGATCTTGTCTATTTGTCCATACCTTGGTAGGTATAGTACAAAAGATCTTCTGGAAGCGTACGGACTGGCTCTTTTGGGCGGGAATATTCCCGCCCTGCTCATTCCTTTTTCAGGTGACATTGCTGAAGTATTTGAGTTAGTGCCTTATGCGTGTAGCCTTACTGTTAGTGCGGGTAGCCTTCCTTCTTGGCTTGTACCCACAGCTGCGGGGACAGGCAGGGTACTGTACCAAGGGAGGCTTTCCTACGGGAACAGCTGGCTTACTGCGTGTAAGGTCTTCATCTCTCTGAGCATGGTGGGTCCTGCGGGATCCAGTTGGTCTTTGCACAGACGTACCTCTTCAAGGTGAGTCTTGCGGGTCCAACTGAACTTTGCGGGGACCTACCTCTTCAATAACTTATATTTTCTTCATAATCAAAATTACCGACATGCCATATGCATCCTACTATACAAAAGGGTGGCAGGACGACAACTCTTCGCTAATTTAACCATTAAAAATGACCCGAAATTAGTGTCGGAACTTTTAAAATTTGTAAATTTTTGAATTTTATTAAAAGGTGTCCATAAATTTGCATAGAAATATATGTCGGTAGACCGTCCAACACACACACAAAGACCCATCACTTAAATCACTTCGTTGTAAACCATCACAAAAGAATCCAAACAAAATGAGTAGATACGTTGGCATGTATTCGATCAGCTTTGTTGATAGTTTATTCCACTTGAAACCTTTTTGCTCAACAAAACAAGAATACCAATCAACCGCTTCACAGGAATCTACTAAAACATCAAAAACATCAACAATGATTTGAAGTTTCTTGGAGCGTAAAGAACCAAAAGGAGTTTAGATCATTGATTTCTTTCTCTGGTCTTTTGCCTGCCAACCAATCATAGAGCACACAATGACACAAATGCACCGTGGACTAAATATCCTATATGTTGACACAACAACAATAATAGCATCTCCAATGGCTTGTTTTTAAGAAAGCCGTGGCCTCCATATCGGTGGAGTTACATGGTGTCGGGTTCAACCGACAACCATTCATTCCGTGTTTTGATGTTTTATATAGAACGTGTAGTATGATGGTTTCGTCAGAGACTAGTCTTTTTTAATGATTGAAGCCGCTGGTTATATAGACAAAAGTTTGAACCAATTAATTACCCATGAAAATTTTACTAGATGATTTATATATATATATAAAAAAAAACTTTAACCAATAAGGAAGTTATTGTTAAAATTTAACCAATCAAACCATTAATCTTATTTAAAATTCATAAAAGCCCATTTATTTTATTTTTAAATGAAACCAAATCATTTACCAATTAGAAAAAAGATCATTTTGTTATTTTCAAATAACTCTTAATTCCCCAATTGTTTAACCTAAAAGCTAAACAAAAAAAATCGATTGCATTATATCTAAGTGACCTTCGTTTCTATCATTTTACCCGACCGGAAAATCTTAGGCTGGGGTATTGGAAATTCAAACATCGGAATACTGACAGCATAGGAAAAATATTATGGTTCTACTGTGTGTCCGTGTCCATCTCAACCGCATTGAGCTAGTTGGCATGAGTTGACACTATCGTACGTTAGTTAGTAAGATGCTCTAAATAGTAAATACTATGCAGCAAGTAGCATACCCCATGCGCATTCACTCGTAACAAAGGAGCGGTTTCATCAAGAATGCCGCTTGTCACATCCTGATTTGTCAGGATTATTAAGGATAATAAATTTATTGGCTTTATATGGTAAATGCACATTTTTTTCATTTTTCCAACTAGGGTCAGCGAATTGGGGAATGGGACCGATGGATCACGTGTAGGATGTGTCCTCTAGTCACCCCACCGTCTCCTTTATGTTCATCAATATATAACTTTCTAATGTTTATATTACAAAAGCAGTGTAAAGAGTGATAATTAGAAGATGTGTGACTCTTAAGCTTCATACATACACAAGGTAACAAGAAAACAAGATATTTTTATATAAACCTTTTTTTCCAAATCATAATGTTGTATACTATGGTTTTGGTCTAGGTACAATATATGATAGAGAAGTGTTTGATACGGAGTATTTTGCATGAGCAAAGAAGAATGCATGGAAGCCCTTTCTAAACATGCAAATATTATGCCAGTCATAACTTTAACGGGTTAGTTTCCTATATAGTAAGATCATTTTAATTTAAACATGCACACACTCGTCACATTCGTCTTATGACTTATGTACAATAGATGAGTGATACGTCATACGCGTAATGAGTCGTTTTAGTACAATAATGTTCGTTTTTTCTAAAATGTTAGGAAATAAGTAATGCATTAGATACGATAACATAAATAACGTTTCTACATTTGTAATTATATAAACCTCCAACTATTTATTCGGTTCTAAAGATTAAATTACACTTGTAGATTTGACACATTTATAAGTTGTTTTTTGTAATATTAACTAAAATTGTGAGCTCTAAAAGAATATATGATTGTTATATTGCAGTATGGAACGAGTTACAGAATGAGAACAAGGAGATCTTTGACTCATACTCAGAATTCCAATCTTCAAGCCGATCTAACAGAATGTCAGAAGCTGAGATGATTGTTTTGCTTCAAAAGATGATACCAGACAATCAATCAGACAAGTAAGATAAAGATGAAGATTAATTAAATTTATTGCTAAATAACCTATCTCATAATACTTATGTACGTATATGGTAGACATGGGAAGATCAATTTTTATTGTGAGTATTATGCTTTCTCCCATTTTGTTGAAGTGAGTATCAACCTCTTTTGTCCTTATGAGAATAATTTAAGAACCTAAATTATTGTGAGGAAAAAAAAATAATAAACTTAAAAGAGATGTGTATGTGGTATATGTACATTAAAAACCATCAAATTTGTGTTTTTTTAGTCTACTACCATTTATCTACACGTGTGTAAATATGTGTACGTAATTTAATCTTCACAAACATAGGTTATATACATATAAGTCATCTTTAATCTTAAATCAAGATAGGTGAGTGAGAAAATAAGCAATACATCTATACCATCTTCTTTCATTAGTAAATTCATTAGATTGAAAAAAACGAGTGATTTAGTTTGGCATGTGTGTTCAATAGTCGAGTTAGATTCAACAACTAGGTTAAACCTGAAATTGTTCTGAGAAAGAATGATACGTGTTGTGTATCATCATAGGTTCATATGGCCATAAATTCATGAATCATGCATGCACTCCAACGATATATGTCATATGCGCATATACGGTCCGTATGATCTCAAAAAAATGTAAAAAACTACTTCGTTTTAGCAAGATACGAGTTGCATATACCCTTATTACTCTGTATTACACATAATTGGGCCATGCCATCATATTATCCGTATGATTGTGTCATGTATTAAATATTTTAAGTTTTTTTACATTTGAGCAAAAAACATAATTGAGAAAACCTATAACTTTATTCAACTTGGTATTGTGTTACATCTTGTTAAGCCCAATTCAGACCATCGAACATTTCATATACATAAAGCCCGGCAAAACAAAATCCTAATTTCATGATTTACGGGTGCAATGACAACCTCCATTGCAGCTTAATACAATGAGGTGATTTAGTTTGGCATATGTGTTCAATAGTCGAGTTAGATTCGACAACTAGGTTAAACCTGAAATTGTTCTGAGCAAGAATGATACGTGTTGTGTATCATCATAGGTTCATATGGCCATAAATTCATGAATCATGCATGCACTCCAACGATATATGTCATATGCCCATATACGGTCCGTATGATCTCAAAAAAATGTAAAAAATTGCTTTGTTTTAGCAAGATACGAGTTGCATACCCATATATACTATGTATGACACATAATCGGGCCATACCATCATATTATCCGTATGATTGTGTCATGTATTAAATATTTTAAGTTTTTTACCTATGAGCAAAAAACTTAATTGAGAAAACCTCTAACTTTATTCAACTTGGCATTGTGTTACATCTTGTTAAGCCCAATTCAGACCATCGAACCTTTCATATACATAAAGTCTGCCAAAATAGAACCCTAATTTCATGATTTACAGGTGCAATGGCAACCTCCATTGCAGCTTAATACAATGGCCAATGGGTAATTTATTGTTGTGTTATGACTTATGACGGAAGTTAGCATTCTTCACTTATGGTTGATGTAGTCTTCATTGAAGACACATAGTTAAACTATAACATTGAATTTTAATATTGTGTCACTTTATTTAAGTTTGTTGGATTAGAATGGTTTATATATAAACGCTAGATGAAATCATTTTTCATGAAATGATTTTGATTGTAATTTGTGTTCGACTTTGAGCAGCAATATATGTCATTGCAATTGGAACTTTGTGTAGCTTTTATTTGATATTTAGGATTAACTAGGAAGATTCCCAGCGCGTTGCCCCGGGTTGATGCTATTGACAGTCGTACCCGTACAACTTATCAAGTCATGTAGTGCGTCTGCGAGTTGAGATGAATTCGATGGGTGCCAGGTTACAAAAACAGTAACCCCCCCCCAACAAAAAAAAACTTTGTTAACACAAAAATACAACAAATTAACATAACAAAACACGCGTTGCAGTTACGATCCGAAGACACTTCGGTTGGTATCTTGTTACGACCCAAAAAATAAAGCAAACCATAAATTCTTTCACTCTTTAATACAACAATTTAACATATTTAAAATGTTAAAAAATGTGGCGAACAAAAAAAAACATGCGCGTTGCAGTTGCGAACTGATGTGCTAAAAGTAGTAAAATAAAAACACGCTAATCTAGACAATAAGTAATAAATTCTAGACTCGTAAACTTAAGTAAAACTACTAACCGGCAAGTGTACCGGTCGACTCTAGTAGAGTTTAGTAAGTCCGGATATCGAACCCATAGACTCGTTAGATTACGTAAATTAACTAATTAGACTCAATTAACTGACACGACTATTTATTTTATATTATTAAAAGGGGGTTTTACTTAAAAACTAAATTTAAACTAATTAAGAAAAATAAGTAAAATAAACAAAAGATAATTTTAATTGATTTAAATAAGATGATGATGAAAAACCACATAGGCTAGAATCCCCAAAGTTTTAGTTATCAATTATTCGGAAAATACTTGTTATGGAACCGTGATCATAAAATAGTCACTTAACAGAAAACCCGAACAGGACCCCTGACCCTTCTCAAGAAGACACATATGGATTTCTATTAAGTTCTTAAAAACACCAGTTTTAATATTAGACTTCCTTACGGTTATCTAATTAATTATGATAAATTACCTTTATAGTGAAATCCTACCTTACAGCGCGGAAATCAAAGGTAATTTGACGAACTTAATTGAATCGCTAGACAATATTAATTAATCAAATATAGACGGACTCCTTACGAAGAACTAAATCTAGCAATCTCAATCAACAAAGATCTAGCAATAACCTATCACCTTACAGCTTTCTAGGTTAACAACACACTTTTATTCGTTTGACTAATAATATTATTCCTTTGATGTTATTCGAATTCAATCATAAACTAGTAAAAAACACACAGTAGATGACCTAACAAAATCCTATCATATGAAACAATCACCAAGAATTTTGTGGAATAATAAAACTAGAACAACCAAAACCAAGTACGCATACGCATCAATCAAATAAACCAAATAATTTACTGAATCATAAAACCATAACGAAAAAGCAAATTCCAAATAAAATAAAACTTCAAACAATGGTTCATCACAAGCCTAGGCAGTCTAATAAGTTTAGCTCAGCATCTTAAAATCAAAGAAACAAAAATAATTAAGTTCAACAACCAAGCTCGTAATTAAAATAATAAATTCAAACCGAACTATGATGATGCTTGATAGAGTAGATGTTGAACCCAAACGCTCTCGGCTCGAACCAAGCCTTCTTCTCTTACAAAAACCTCAAAACTCCTTTCGAATAGAGATGTTCAAAACGGTTTGGGACTAGGAACCGGAACCGGTTCCTAACCGGTTCCTATATTCAAAACCCCCTTTTAAGCCGGTTCCAGGCTCGAACCGGTTAGGGAACCGAACCGGTTCTCCCACCCTCGGACCCCTAACCTATCTAACCGGTTCTTACCGGTTCCTAAACCGGTTCCTGTACTGTAACCGGTTCCAACCGGTTACAGTGTAAATTTTTTTTTTTTTCGTTTGCGATTTGGATTCTAAACTACGATTCGTATTTGTATAGCATGAAAAATAAACAAAACAATTAACATAAAATTCATTTTATTTACTTTAAGAAGTTCAAAAAAAAAAAAAGGTTACATGTTTTAAAATCTTCAAAAACAAACTAACAAAACATTAAACTTATAAATATAAAGTTGTGACATATTATTTCTAGAAAAGCCTTCTTGTTCGTCGTAATTATTGAGCGGCGACTTCTTCATCGGAATTACTTGTAGAAATGTCTTCTTGTTCGTCGTGCACTCGAACATCAAGTGGTGTTTCATCTTCGAGAGTGGTTACGTGTTGAATACGATCGATTGAGTCCAAGTGATCCTTTAAGCAAATGCACATCTCCACCGACTCCGAATTTAGTCTTGTTCTTCTCACCGATATTACCCTGCCACTAAGAGAAAAAGCGGATTCCGAAGCTACCGTAGAAGCTTGGACGGTTAGTAAATCACGGGCCATGGTGGCAAGAATCGGAAACTCGGTTTCCTTTACCTTCCACCAAGCCAAAACATCAAAAGTGTCATATTCCTCTTCGGATAAACCGGTAGAGTAATCATTTGCACTATACCTTCCTAGTTCGCTTGAAGGGGTGTTACCCCTTTGTTTTTTAGCCGTTACGTTGCGAACGGTGTTCATAAAGCTAATCATGGGATCTCGTACTCTAGTAGCACTTGAACTTGATGAAGACCCCCCCGGCATAGGCATGCGTATGTTTGACCCATATTTAATTAAATAAAAGTCATACATAAATTTAAAATTCAAGTTAAAATCATTTTTTGCCTCTGTTGAAAAGTTTGGGTCAACTTCACGCATATCTAAGGCTGAAAAAATTTCGTCTATCACACATTCAACCCCCGTAACATTTAACATTGGGTTTAAAGCGGCGGCGCAAGTAAAAACCGGTGGCAATTCAAGAAAGTATTTTTTTAATTTAAACTTCATTGGTAATATGATGTTTGAAAACATTGGACTTTTATTTTCAAATTCTTTAAGATTGTTAACGATTAAAAATAACTCCGAAATAACCAAGGGACTTGTCGGATAATACGTTCCCGATAGTTTCGTAGTTGATGTTTTAAAAACTTCAAGAAAAGTCGATAAGTCATTGATAATTTCCCATTTCTCATTTGAAAAGGGGATTGCCAAATCATTCTCGGCAAGACTATAATGAAACATTTGTAAAGTTTCTCTTTGTTTCAAAGCACTTTGAAACATTATGCAAGTGGAATTCCATCGATGAGGTACATCCCAATTAGCTCCCAAAGCTTTTTTTCCCGTATCTTTACAAAATTTTCTATATTTCATTTGTCTTTTTTTACTTTTCTTAAAAACTTCATGTATCATTAGTATAAAATCGTTTATAACCGATGTAACCTCATCCGAAGCAAGTCCGTCTTGCACGGTTAAATTAATGATATGTGCAACACACATTGAGTGAAAAAATACACCATTGCAAATCGGCGTATATTTTAATTTTAATTTATCAACCGCCGATGTATTATTCGACGCGTTATCAAATGCCATTGAAAATATTTTATTTTCTAGTTTATAAGTTTTTATAACATAATCTAAAATTTCAAACAAATTATCTCCCGTATGTGGATACTCAAAGAGTTCGAAAGCAATGGTGCGTTTCATCATTTCCCACGATGACGGGTCTACCCAATGAGCGGTGACACAAAGATAAGATTCGGGTAGACCATGTAGAGCCGACCAAACATCACTAGTTAAGTTTATTCCCGTATTTATATTTTCAAAATATGCAATTAGTACCTCTTTGGCCTTCTTCCACAATTTTAAACAATAACGTTTAAGAGTATGACGACTTACGTGAGTGTATTGTGGTTGAAGCGTATCTCGAATCATGGCGGTTAAGCGAGGGTTGTCGAAGTGGCTAAACGGCAAAGTTTCTTGAATCACAAACTTCGCCATACGATCTTGAACTCGATCAATTTGGTATGTAAATATTCCGCCTTCACCATCCATTTGCGTTTGTTGCGAATCGACGTTCTTTTTCAACGCCTTCAAATACGGTTTTTCGATGTGTTTCTTCAAATTTGAATTCGAAAGTGGGTTTAAATAAGTCCCACAAAACTTGCACCGAGCCTTCAATGAACGGTCACTCAATTCAACCAAATCCCAATTGCACCAAATCTCTTGATTACGATTATGAGGTACAATACGAACGAAACTTGGTTCGGCGTTGGAACCTTGACCAACCGATGATTGTGAGGCAGCCATAACAATAAATATGAATATAGAAGAAGAGAAAACAAGAGATTAGAGAACTCAAAACGTTGTAATAGCGTTTTTTTGTATTTTTTTGCGTTCAGGTTTGCGTTTTGAGTGTTGTGATGAACCCATGACACCAAATACCTATTTATACTAGTAGTGGGGTGCTTGGGGGAGCCAAAAAACGGCCATTTTTGACCCCAACGGTCAAAAAACGGCCAAAAAAAACGATTTCCAACGGCTATACTCAATCCAACGGCTAGAACCGGTTTCTAACCGGTTCCGGATGGTTCGGTTCCAGAACCGGTTCCGGTTCCTACCCGCCCCCACTCAGAAATGCAAGAACCGGTCACGGATCATCGGGTTGAATCAGATAGGGTCCGGTTCCTACAAAAAACGGGTAGGAACCGGTTCGGT
Organism: Bidens hawaiensis; assembly: GCF_021521415.1. Taxonomy (NCBI): domain Eukaryota; kingdom Viridiplantae; phylum Streptophyta; class Magnoliopsida; order Asterales; family Asteraceae; genus Bidens; species Bidens hawaiensis. Next base: position 507,400 of record NW_027492690.1, on the reverse strand, counting down.
TCCGGTTCGGGTCCACCGGTTCGGTTCCAGGAACCGGTTTTTTTGATCATCTCTACTTTCGAACTCTCTTCTTTTTTTCTTTCTTTGTGTGCGTAGGGCTCTGTTCCCAATCAGCCGAGCCCCTCCAAAAGTCCAAAATCCCTTTTATAAAATCGTATCTGCTAATTTTGTTTTGCAGCCCAACTTTCGATCAGTAGCCCAACTCACATATAATGGGTCCAAATTAATACTTAATTCTTGGACATGTTTTTCTTCTTTTATCACTGGACAAATGCAAAACAATATAAAACGTTGTAATATATTTTGTTAATTAAATTCAAATGATTTCATTATTATTATAATTAACTAATCAAGACACAATAATATAATAATGGGAACATTAAAATATTCGGGTATTCACTCGTTGGTTTCAGTTTTGGTAAATTACTCCATTTTAGCTCGTTGTCTCTTAAAATCCCTAAAAACCACATTTGAGCCAACTAAGAATAATATTCAATAAAAATCTAGCTCAAAAGTACTTCAAAGTGTAGAAAATATTTATATAATAATGTATATATTTCAGGCCATATCACGAACTCATATGAATTCGTTGATTATGGAATTGAGGGACACCAAAAAGTGATAAAAAAAACCCAGGTGTTGCTTTTGAGAACTAATGCTAATTCAGTCGGAATTGACGTTATCGAGACTAAATCGTACATAGAAAACCATGTGTTGTGGTGGTGAACCAACACAGGTTCGGTTGATATAAGGTTACGGCTCCGAAATAAAAGCAATAAGTTAATTTGTCCACACTCAAAGTACAACAAATTAACATATTTACATAAAAAAGACCATGGCAAAAACCAAAAATATAGGCGCGTTGTGGTCTTGACCTGACGCGGGTTCGTCCAGAATCAATGGACTAAAATAACTCACGGGAAAAAAAACCTTGGGTTGCGACCGCGACCTGACGCGAATTTGGCCGTAATCATTTGACGGTATCAACGATAAAAGAGAACTCGTATTTTACGATAGCGAACCGACACAAATTTGAATATATAAAACAAATTAAAAGCAAATAAAAAGTTTGGCAACCAATCACGTGATTGTGTCGCAAAACTACTTAATTATTATATATATTTGGCCGGAATCATTTAATAGTATCAACGATAAAAGAAAATCCGTATTTTACCGTAGCGAACCGATACAAATTTGAATATATAAAACAAAATAAAAGCAAATAAAAAGTTTGACGACCAATCACATGATAGTGTCGCCAAACTTTTTAATAATAATAATAATAATAATAATAATATAGGCATTTCAAACTCCATATTTATTAGTCTTCAGGCCTCTACAACCCAATATTATCAGTTATTTGCTTTTGGGTTCATGATATCGAAGAGCCTTGATGCTAAGCTTTGTTTGGTTGCGGGGGAAACACCATGCTTCCCTATCATCGACTCGAGTATTGTTTCGCCTAATTTTCCATTCTCTATCACAGCTTCCGCAGCTTCCGGTATACTACCATCTTTTAAGAAACTTATCTGCATTTAAACATATCATACATGTATTAGTTAAGATATTTTGTAATTATCTTTAACATGTATATAAATTTCAAGATATGATTTTAGTGGGTTCTATTTTTTATAATTATAATAGTTGTATTGTATTGTTATATAGAATTGATTAATAATGCATAATAACAAAGCTTTATAATTGAATATAACCATGTAGGATTGAACTAACCATTAGTGATTTATTAAGTAAAATTTTAAAGAAAAAAGAGGAGCCGGGTGGGAAGTTTTGGTCCTTGAAAATCTCTAAAAACTCGTCAATGATTTTGGCATCTGCTTCTTCTGTGTAAATCCCGAATGACTTTCAAACCTCTACGCAACTTCGCGACACCTGTTCAGAGAATTGCTTACCTGTTAATGGTCGTATCATTCTCACCTGAGCAAATTTTTCAAAAGGACGTGCATAGACATAGAGATCATCACATAATAATATTATAAATAACAGATTGTTTTAATTTATAAAGGGACTTTTGCTGACTTTTTTAAGTTGGTCATTTTACAAAAGGTTTTTCTAAAACGTCTTATGAAAATGCGAATTCAAAGTTTTCATATCTTTGATTTGTTTTTTCCTTTTCTTTTCGATCGTTATTCAAGGTATGTTACAAAGGAACCCACAAATATTTTATGCATAGCTAGTAACTTGCAATTAGGATAATTGATTGAGGTGATGAGCTACTATTGAACATGGCTTTGTTAGTTGGACTTCAAGCTTTAAAGGTGGAATTGAATAGCATACATTAGTTTTTGTCCATTTTAAACAAATTACGTATCCAAATACCATAACTAATCAATTAACTATTTAACCCAAATAAACTTAACTGACTATCTTAGCATTTAAAACTTATTTTCAAGTAAACTCATTTATACAATCAAACCCATTAGACCACCTGTAGTGGGGTGTCATCCCCAACTAAGGCGTCTCATAACACCGGAAACACCCGTCATGGAGGGGATGGGCGCTTCCCATACAACGCCGGGTGGGGAAATGGGTGAAATGTGATTGGTGGGTTTTTTTTTAATAAAATAATAATATAGTAATAATTTGAAGATTCTATCCAATACACCTATTTTAGTCATAAAATCACTATGGTAACGTGGCCAGGGGGCGGACCCACATTAAAATCCCATAGAACCCTTTTTATGACTTTTTTGTACTTAAATCCAAATGAATACTTTTTTTTGAACGACCAACTAAGTAACGACAGTTATTTCGTACGCGCCCCATATTAGCTAAAGGTAGCCCAAGCCGGCACGAGTCCGGACTAACGAGTCCCAACATATATACCAAATGAATACTACATGGCTGTATATGTTTTTTTTTTGTTATTTGTCAAAGCATATATGCATTTTTTAATTAAAAGAGCAATAAACTGCATTAACATTTTGTATAAAATTAGTTAGTTCAATGTTGTATAACAATTACTGTTCATCCATTATTAGTTTGAGGCTCGTGTATTACACGGGTAATTGTTGAAAATTTTAAACTTTGACTATTAAGTGAAATACATTTAACAAATTAATCATATATTGTTAATTATAATTACAATTAAATTAAAATTACATAACTAAGATTACACAAATATGTAAATATGTTACAAATAGGTAAAAACTTTATTTTACACTACATTTGTGATTGTATTAGCATGTATACATTGTTTATCAAAAATCAAAATCTTTAGTCCGTGTCTGCTTGTAACTATTAATAAAGTAACATATATGTCTGCTTATAACTCTTGATATAGCCATATATAGTTGTCCGTATGACAAAAAAAATGTTCTCTAAATACATACCAACTCTAGATAAATGAAAATATATATGTATGATACTAATAAAAAAAATATTCATACACATAAATATCATAGCTTTTAATCAATTAATAATATGCTGTCATTTGAGAACATCTGCTCATCTTTATAAAAAAATTGATTAATACAAAAACCATATACCTGAACTTTGATGATATAATCATCCTTAGAATCTTTACAATTTGAAATTGATTGATCATTATAAATTTGTTGTCATTAATATTCTGTGTATGACAAATTTTTAATTGACTTTATATTTTACAATTAAAAGTTGTATAATCAAGCAAAATAAAAAACCGAAAATTTAAATATAACAAAATGATTTGTTTATTTCATATGAATGTAATTTCCAGGAAAATGAAAAATACATACTAACATTAAAACCATGTTTAAATAATAGTGATTATTCTGAGTTAGAAGAATATTAGAAAATTTAAAGTTGCATAAAGTGAATGTAGTGATTCTTATATACAATCGTTAAAAGTAGGTTTGTCACTTTTACTTGTAACATGAAACCCAACCCAAGAAAATCCGTACCTGAACCCAAACTAACCCGACCCGAGAAACTCGAACCTAAGAAAATACTAACCAGAACCTCAACCGAAGTAATTCGGGTTGGTTCTTGGGTCTGAATTCTAGATTTCGGGTCAACCTGAAAACTTTTAGTTTTAAAATCATATGTATTTTTAGGTATTCAAGGCTAAGCCTTGCCGCTGACGTCATCAGGATTTAGTCTAAGTTGATTGTTCTCATTCCGTATATTATGAATCGAATGTTTATTGTTTATTATTTTGAATATAAACCATAATAAATACTTCAAAATTCACTAATTGTCTCTTTTCAATCCATATGGAGAATACTTATTATATAAACTAATGGATTTAGTTGGAATAAACCTACAATTTTAATGTCATATATTGAAATAACTTAAAAGACAATGACCATATATGAAAATTGGTTGAAAAAAATATGAGAATGGCTATGATATTAATAAGTGGCAAAAGTGGTAAACTTTTATTAGAATAGATAGATATGCAATTTTGTTCCTGCATTGTTATGTATTTTTGTTGTCATTTTATGTTTAATGGTCAATAGAGAATAGAGAAAATTTCAGTTTCAAATATATTTATGGTCGTTCAAACTGTGTCATGTACTCTTTCTACATTCATTGTGTGCTATGAATTTGAATTTAAAGTTTGTGACCGAGTTACTTTAATTTTAGGGACAAATAAGCAAGGATAATTGGAAATAAAGTTTAAAAGAAAGTTGTCGTTTTAAATTTTGTATTATTGGAAAAAAGTCATTGTTAAAAGAAATCTATATATGGTTTTCGTATATTTTTTTTCTAAACTTTGTTAAAAAAGTCGTTCTAAACAAAATTAAGTGAACTTTGTTAAAGATTGAGTATCAAAACTAAAGTATCTTTTAAATATAACACGATGTCAAAAAATATTTAATTTAAATATAACTAGATTTACCTATAACAATATCCCTGTAGAATTCATCGGAATCCATCAACTCTTCAACGTTTTTGCCTTTCCACTTAATGGCAAGTGAAGAAATAGCTTTATCCTCCAAGTACACACCATGCCCGGTAAACTTGACAAAGGTGCCTTCAATATCCATTCCCCTCACACCTTTTGCATAATATATAGCATGATAGAAATATTATATATATAACATTTAACCGTTGACACGAATAAAATTCCACACCTAACATGCATGAAGACACCAAAACAACATGGTTGATGCATGATATATTCACTTATTTGAATGCAAATATATCTGCGCCTCCAAGGAAGAACGTGTTGGTTGCACCGGGAGGTTTGACGGACGGTGGAAAGACGATGGACTCAACCTGGACACCAGTGGAGGACTGAAGGATAGACATGGTTAGAGCTCAAAGTTGCGTTTGAATGAAAGTTATGACTTGCTTATAAAGGAAATTGAAGTGGTAAATGAGGTATCGTGGAATATATTATAATCCAATTTTCAAGGATTTGTACAAATACTAAGAGCATTCCCAATAGGTTCTTCTCTATATCCATCTTTATTTCCAAACTTTAGAATGAACATCAAAATAATCACTCCAACTCATTCTTTATCTCCAAACTCCATTTATAAATTTTAGTGAAATGATATAGGTAACCTCCAAATTTAGAGTGTTGCCATAATACTCTATTTCCAACTACCATTCTATAAATATATATTAGAAATCAATTTACAATGAAAATGATAATACGACAAAATAGTTAGGAATTAAGATTATGTTTTTTAGTTAAATTTTAAAGATGAAGATAGAGAACCCATTAGAAATGTTTTAAAAGTTATGTTTGAATGGAAATGAACTTTGTTTTTGTTAAATTAATAATAATAATAATAACAAAAATTTGACATTTATATATTTTTCCTTCTTAACATTATTAATTAAATATGTTTCCATATTAAAAAAATCAATTGTATATTTCTTATTCTTAAGATTATAAATTACATATTTATGCTTTTCTTCAAAACAAACAACATATTTTCTCATCTTAAACATACATATTACATTTTATCTATTTCATTAATATTAACTTATTAAATTACTATTTTACCCTTATTTTTACTAAAGTATTTTTTAAATTTTTGCAAGTGTCTGACACATTACCGAGCTGGGCGCGTAATCAACGCCATGCATCGGATGCGTAATTGCATGAATATCAATCAGATCCCTTCTTAAATTTATTCAACCCCAACATCATATCCTCATCTTCTTGTCAATCTCACAATATTTTAAGGGAAGCTACAATAATCCCCCATATTTGAGGGTCACTAGCCATCCCTTATAGGGGTGTCCAAAATACCCGAACCCGATTAATTCGACCCGAACCCGAATAAGCTAATTATGGTCGGGTTAAATACGGTCAAAATGTATTAATCGGGTTATTCGGGCTAACCCGAATAACCCAAATTGTTAATAGGTCGGGTTTAGGGTTTAGGGTTCATTTTTGAAGAAAAAAAAGTCGGGTTTCGAGTTAACCCGAATAACCCGATTAGTGGTGATACTTAAATTCAAATATAGTGATTAAAATGTGAAATAAGAACTAAAAAGTACTTTATAGAGGAGTTAAATATTCTACTTGTTCATGAACCGTTAGTTCATTTATGACGTTTTCATTTAATTAAACGTACGAACATGAACACATATTTCACTCGTTCATCTATATTCGTGAACATTCTTTATGATCGCTTATTTAAGTTTGTTTACGTTCGTTCATGTACATATATGTTCTTTCATGTTCGTTTGTCTTTGTTTAATTATGATCATTTTAGTTCGTGAATTGTTCGTTTAGATGTTAAATGAACGAACACAAATGAACACGAACATGTTTAGATTTTAACTAATGCACATGAACACAAATATTTGTTCAATTAAGTGTTCGTGGTCGTTAAAAGTTAAACGAACGAACACGGACATGTCTTTATTCTTGTCCGTTCGGTTCGTTTACAAGCCTATTATGTAATTATAAAATAATTACTTGTAAAAGAAATTGAAAATTGAGTGGAATGAGAAATTTTGCAACCTACAAGGTATAAACACAAAAAATAATTTAAAACTATAAAGTAACATGTTTAACCCGACTAACCCGAAACCCGAATAACCCGAACTCGACTAACCCGAACCTTAACAAGGTTGGGTTGCGGGTTAGATATTTTTAACAAAACCCGACTAACCCGACCCGATTAACCCAAAACCCGATCAGGTTAACCCATTGAACACCCCTAATCCTTTATATCAATTTTTTTATTTATTTTTTTGTAAGTGTTTGTGAGTGTAAGAAATATAAAGAATAATAAGAAATGAATAAATAAGCATTATTTAATTGAATTAAAGATTAATATGATGAATGAGATGTAAAAAGTTTTTAAGAAATGGATGAGAAATTTAGAAAATAGTGATTTTAGTTAAACTTAGGGGATGAAGATGAGTAACATACTATGAATGCTCCTTGCCCTCATATCAAATTCTCAAAGATAGAGAGATGATTTCTTATTGTGATTGTAAAAAAAAGGAAAAATAATAAAACAGTATTTATGTGTATAATAAATATAAAGAGATAAAATATAAGATGTGAACGTTTTAAGACGCATAACTTATGTCTTCTGCTGACTAAAATTATTAAAATTTTGGATGTATACCAAGTCATACAACTTATTTCCTTTGTGGCATGCCGAGGTTGGTCGGCAAGTTGCTGTCCGTAGATATCTAGATACCAGATATCCAGTCTAACGTTAATTCATTTGAAAGTTAGTTACATAAAAACATTTTAGATAACGTCATAACACCATATAACCAAAACAATAACTTTAGTCAAAAATTTATTGATTATCTTTATTATTAAATTCAGATAAAATAATATCATACACTTTTGATCTCGACCGTCAATTTCCTCTACCCAGAGATTATATTCCACACGATCTATCTACCCCCGTTTCCGTTATTTAATTTAATAGTATCCTCTAGCAAGTCATAATATTCACATGGCAATTTCAGATAATTTAATTTCCTCTACCCCTAAGATTATCATTAACTTGTCTGTACAATCACCGGCATGTGATGACATAACAAAGTATCATATTCACATGCGCATTAACTTCCATTTGAATTGAAAAGGTACTCAATTGCACGGACATGCTATTTTTTTTATTATTGTGTAAAAGTTTCATCCAATAAGTTATACCTATCCAATCTAACAATCTATATAACTGTCAACTATAAAATCTTACGTGTCGCTCTCAGGTTGCTCCCTCATTCTCTAGAGCTATCAGATTGCTTGATTTCTAAATGGAGGCTTCTCATGCATATAACTCGAATTTGCGGGTATGAACTCACCAAACCCGGATAATCTTTAAATGAGTTATAACATCTCATTTATTTATGAAACTCTTTCATAATCAAACAATAATTTATGCGGGTCACGGGTCTCACTAAACCCGGATAACTCTTAAACGGGTTATAACATTTCATTCATTTGTGAAATAACCTATTAATCATCAAAGAATAATTTTCATCGGTTATGGATCTTACCAAACCTTAATAAACCTCAAATGAGTTATAAGATCTCAATTATTGGTAAACACTTTCATCATCAAACCCGAATTTAATTTATCTTCTTAACATGTTCTCTTTTGTTGGTCTATCATTTTCATCGTCGGTTAACTTCCGATACTACCCACCATTGTCAACTACATCAACGTCCCTTTTTTTCATTAGACAAAATCAATATGCCCGTGTTCGTTTATGTTTGTTCGTTAAAAATCTAAATGTCTTACACATCTCAACTGAAAAAAAGTTAAAAACCCAAACGTTAAAAAAATATAATAACAAACTAATACATATGTATTAAATTAAAGCAAAAATACGTTAATAAATAAAATAAATCATTATAAAATAGCAAAACGATTAAAAACAAAAACTTAAATAAACCCCTATAACACGATAGGATCAAACTAGTTATATATATTTTGCTCTTCTTTTTTTAAGATAAATTTTCAATCGGTGCACATATGTTGAATAGTAATTAATATTTTTTAGAAGTTTATTTACTACCCATTAAATATATTACCAACCATTCAAACGTTCAATTATTCATTAAGGGTCTATTTGGAATGAGGTAATGGAATGAACGATAAAATGGAATGAACGTGGTAATGAAATGGACAAAGGAATGGAATGGGTTATTACCATTCCAATGAGATGTTTGTTTACCACATAGGAATGAAATAAATCATTACTTTGCGTTGTTTGATAGGTAGGAAAAAAAGAAAAAAAATATAAAATTAAAAATGGTGGTGAGTGGCGGTGGTGGTGGGCGGTAGGTGGCGATAGTGGCATTGGTGGGTGGTGATTGTGGTTGGCGATGGCGTGTGGTGGTGTGTGACGGGAGATAATGCCATAATGGTCGTTGGACGTTGGTGGTGGTGTTGAGGGTGGGTGGTGGCGGTAACGGTGGAGGTAGCAGTGGCGGTGACGGTGGGTAGTGGGCGGCATGTGGTGGTGGGTGGGGGGGTCGATGGTGGCGACGGGTAGCGGTGGTGGGCGGCTGACACTGATGCCGATGGTTGGTGGCGGTGGGTGGTGGCGGCGGTAACGGTGATGGTGGTGGTTGGTGGTAGCGGCAGCGGTAGCGGTGGTTGGTGTTGGTGGTGGGAGTTGATGGTGGTGGAAGTGATGTAAGGTGAAAGGGGGAATGGAATGAAAAAAAACATGAGGGTATGGATGGAATGAATTTGGGGTGTTTTAGAATGAATGGAATGGACTAGGTAATGGGTCATTCCATACCTTTGATCAACCAAACACACTTCTCTCAATTTCTTTGCAATGGGCCATTTCATTCCACCTTTCATTACTGCATACCAAACGCTACCTAAATATTTTCATCACACCATTTAAACATCAAAGTTATTGTTGAATAGTAATTAATATTTTTTACCAATCATTCAAACATTCAATCAGTATTGTTTTTCATCATCTATCACAAAAATTATCAAGTGTTACCAAATTTCATCACCTATCACTCACATCACACAAAGAAAATGAATCCATACCAAAACCTAAACTACACCCAGTAGCTAAATCAAAGTATTTCAGATGAAAAAAAAAACGAATCACTTCAAAACTTTGGGTTTCTACTAGGGCCGTCTCTGAAAATTTATATGACTCGGCCGAGCCGAAATAAAAAGGTCCGTAAACTATAATGAGTAACGAAATATTATAAGCAAAAAAAGTTTAGGCCTTATGTAAATTGGTTTTTTGTTTAGTATAAACAATTAATTTTTTAAATAGGTTTACTTTGCCATGATTTAGGTTGAGTATATAAAAAAAAAAAACTTAAGTGTCTCTCAAGTGAGAGTAGAACTTGAAACTTTTGATTGAAACTCAAACCTTTTTACCACTAAATCAACCTAGTTATTGTTTAATTAGAGTAAAACATTAAATATACATATTTCGTTTTAATAACAACATATATATATATATATAATCATGATCATGAGAGAACTTTTTTGAAATTGAGAACTATGAGAACCATTTTGAACCACAAAAAACCCAAAAAAAACATAAAATAAAAAAAACACAAAAATGAAAAAAGTAAAAAAAACCAAGATTCTTATTTTATCATCCCGGTTTCATAAAAAAACTCGATTTAGCTAAATTATATACACATATGTATAATATATACATATATGTACATTTACATGTTTTTTTATACACATATGTATAATTTAAGATAAATGATATTGTACATATGTGTATATTACGTAACTAAAGATTATATAAAATTATACATATGTGTATAATACGACGTTTTTTTTAATGAAACCGGAATGAAATATAAGAATTTTGGTTTTTTTACCTTTTTAAAATTTTATTATTTTTTGTTTTATGATTTTTTTAAAGGTGTTTTTAGTGGTTTAAAATGGTTCTCAAAGTTCTCAATTTTCAAAGGGTTCTCTTAGGATCCTTACCCTATATATATATATATAGGATTAGGATCATGAGAGAACTTTTTTGAAATTGAGAACTATGAGAACCATTTTGGACCATAAAAACCCCAAAAATAAAAAAAAATCATAAAATAAAAAAAACACAAAAATCAAAAAGTAAAAAAACCAAAATTCTTATTTTATTATCCCGGTTTCATAAAAAAAACTCGGTTTAGCTAAATTATATACACATATGTATAATATATACATATATGTAAATTTTCATGTTTTTTTTGTACAGGTGTATAATTTACATGTTTTAATCCTATGTGAGGTATATAAATGTTGTTTTGTGTGAATCTATGTTTTCAGTTTGTCAACTTGTGCATTTCACTCTATGCATTGTATAGATTATTAAACATTTGTTCAAAAAAATTTTGTATCCTATAACTCATGTTTTCTTCATAATCAGAATTACCGACATGCCATGCATCCTGCTATACAAAAAGGGTGTCATGACGACAACTCTTCGCTAATTCAACAATTAAAAATGATCTGAAATTAGTGTCGAAACACTTAAAATTTGAAAATTTTTGAATTTTGTTAAAAGGTGCCCATAAATTTGCAACAAAATATACGTCGGTAGACTGTCCAAAACACACACACACACAAAAATCCAAACAAAATGAGTAGATACGTTTGCATGTATTCGATCAGCTTTGTTGATAGTTTATTCCACTTGAAACTTTTTGTTCAACAAAACAAGAATACCAATTAACCGCTTCATAGGATTCTACTAAAAGACCAGAAACATCAACAATGATTTGAAGTTTTTTGGAGTGTAAAGAACCAAAAGAAGTTTAGATCATTGATTTCTTTCTCTAGTCGATCTTTTGCCTGCCAACCAATCATAGAGCACACAATGACACAAATGCACTGTGGACTAAATATCCTATATGCTGACACTTGACGCAACAACAATAATAGCATCTCCAACGGCTTGTTTGTAAGAAAGCCGTGGCCTCCTAAAGTCAATGTGAGGAGAGAGAGGGAGAAGAGAAACTGGAGGTGTCCATATTGGCGGAGTTACATGGTGTCGGGTTCAACCGACAACCATTCATTTTCGTGTTTTGATGTTTTATATAGAATGTGTAATATGATAGTTTCGACCAAAACTAATCTTTTTAATGATTGAACCCATTGGTTTTATAGACAAAAGTTTGAACTAATTAATTACCCATGAAAATTTTACTAATGATTTTTTTATAAAACTTTAACCAATAAGGAAGTTATTGTTAAAATTTAACCAATCAAAGAATTAGTCTTATTTAAAATTTATAAAAGCCCATTCATTTTATTTTTAAATGAAACCAAATCATTTACCAATTAAAAAAGATCATTTTTTTTTCAAATAACTCTTAATTCCCCAATTGTTTAACCTAAATGTTAAAAAGATAAAATAAAAATAAAAATCGATTGCATTATAAAATCCATGTGACCTTCGTTTCTATCATTTTACCCGACCCGAAAATCTTACGCTGGGTTATTGGAAATTCAAACATCGGATTACTGACAGCATAGGAAAAATATTATGGTTATACTGTGTAGAGGTGTTCAAAAAAACCGGTTATAGAACCGGTTTGGTCGGTTTAACCGAAAACCGGTTAATAGAAAAACCGGTTATTAAAAAACCGGTTAGACCGGTTATTGAACCGCCGGTTAGTACTTCGGTTACTCATTCGTGGACAAAAACCGGTTAGTAAAAAAACCGGTTAAATTTAAAAACCGGTTATTAAAAAACCGGTTAACCTAAAAACCGGTTAACCGGTTAACGGTCAAAAACCGGTTAACCTTATAAAACGGCCATATGACCGTTTGGGTCCTTTTTTGCCCGTTTTTTCTTGATTTCTAGCCGTTTTTTTTAACATTTTACCCCCACAAACAACTATATATAGTTTAGGTTGGGTAGGTTAGCTCACACTCGATTATACAACTCTACTAGCTCTAAACGTTTATTTCATACGCGATTATTTTGTTATCTCACACTCAATTATACCACATTACCACTCCATACGCTCTTATTTCGTAGTCGTTTATTTCATACTCGTACTCGTTTATTTCATACTCGATTATACGCTCTTATTTCCGATCCTCGCCGCCATGGCCAAAGATTTACTAACGGTCCAAGCTTCCACGATAGCTTCGGAGTCTGCTTTTTCTGTTTCTGGCAGGGTTATATCGATTAGGAGGACTCGACTCACTGCACCAGCTATAGAGATGTCGATTTGCTACAAGGATTACTTGGACTCTTTAGATAGGGCACAACATCAACGCTCACTCGAGGGGGAAATGGAGTATGAAGCGGGCTTGTATGAAGACGAGGTCAATGAAGGACACACTCAACCAATGACCGATGAAGAAGCCGCGTACGACGATTACCTAAGAAATAGCTCGGGATCGGGTAGCGAAGAAAATTAGTTAAAGAAACAGCAAACATGGAGGCAAATCATGAGTAAGAAACAGCAAGTTGTTCATGTAATCGTGTCTAAGCATTCTTTTTCCTAATATGTGCTCTTATTTACTTGTTGATTTGGATTTTTCTAATTTAGTTAAAGAAACAGCAAACATGGAGGCAAATCATGAACAAACTGCGATTGGGAACAACAGGAGCATCTGCTAGTTCACGATTTAATGTTTGTATTTTTGAGTTAAATCATGAACAACAGTTCTTGGCAGAGATTTCTTCAGTGTTAATGATTTAATGTTTGTATTTTTGAGTTACGAATATGCGATAACGATTTAATGTTTGTATTTTTAATGTAAAAACTATAAATGAAAGTTATGTGTTTTTAATCTTTGGTTTGTTGAAAACACATTCACCAACACACACTCATACTCATCTTCCAAGCAAAGAACCCTAACAACGAAAGCAAAGAATGGCTTCGGTCAGTCCGTTTTGCCTTGTAGTTACCGGTTTGTTTATACTGTGAAAAAATAATGGTCTTCATTAAGTACAAAATATAAAAAACAAATATTCGTATTTGAAACCGCGAAATTTAAAAAAAAAAAAAAAACCGGTTAATAAAAAAAAACCGGTTAATAAAAAAACCGGTTTATTAACCGGTTCTAACCGGTTTCTAAACCGGTCCTAACCGGTTAGACCGGTTAGGGTTTTGACAGAAAAAAACCTGTTATTAACCGGTCCGGTTATTAACCGAACCGGTTTTTTTCCGGGCCAAAAAAAAACCGGTCCGGTTAATAACCGAACCGGTTTTAAAAAAAAAAACGGTTTGTGCACCTCTAATACTGTGTGTCCGTGTCCATCTCGGCATCATTGAGTTGGTACGAGTTGACACTATCGTACGTTAGTTAGTAATTAGATGCTCTAAATAGTAAATACTATGCATCAAGCAGCATACCCCATGCGCATTCACTCGGAATAGAGGAGCGGTTTCATCAAGAATGCCGCTTGTCACATCCTGATTTGTAAGGATTATTAAGGATAATAAATTTATTGGCTTTATATGGTAAATGCACATTTTTTTCATTTTTCCAACTAGGGTCAGTGAATTGGGGAATGGGACCGATGGATCACATGTAGGATGTGTCCTCTAGTCACCCCACCGTCTCCTTTATGTTCATCAATATATAACTTTCTAATGTTTATATTACAAAAGCAGTGTAAAGAGTGATAATTATAAGATGTGTGACACTTCAGCTTCATACATACACAAGGTAACAATAAAACAAGATTTATTTTTATATAAACTTTTGTTTCCAAATCATGATCTTGTATACTATGGTTTTGGTCTAGGTACAACATATGATAGAGAAGTGTTTGATATTTCGCATGAGCAAAGAAGAATGCATGGAAGCCCTTTCTAAACATGCAAATATCATGCCAGTCGTAACTTCAACTGGTTAGTTTCCTATATAGTAAGATCATTTGAATGTAAACATGTACACACTCGTCACATTCGTCTTATGACTTATGTACTTAATAGATGAGTGACATGCCATACATCTAATGAGTCATTTTAGCACGGTAATGTTCGTTTTTTCTAAAATGTTAGGAAATAAGTAATGCATTAGATACAATAACATAAACAAACACAGTTTCTACATTTGTAATTATATAAACCTCCAAATGAAACTATTTATTCGGTTCTATGGATTAAATTATACTTCTAGACTTGACACACTTATAAGTTGTTTTTTTGAAACATGAACTAAAATTGTGAGCTCTAAAAGAATATATGATTGTTATATTTCAGTATGGAACGAGTTAGAGAATGAGAACAAGGAGTTCTTCGACACATACTCAGAATTCCAATCTTCAGGCCGATCTAACGGAATGTCAGAAGCTGAGATGATTGTTTTGCTTCAAAAGATGATATCTGACAATCAATCAGACAAGTCAGATAAAGATGAAGATTAATTAACTTTTATTGCTAAATAACCTATTTCATAATACTTATGTACGTGTATGGTAGACATGGGAAGACCAATTTGTAATGCGAGTATTATGCTTTCTCCCATTTTGTTGAGGTGAGTATCAACCTCATTTGTCCTCATGTTATGAGAATAATTATGGAATCTAAAATATTGCGAGGAAAAAAATAAGAATAAGCCTAAAAGAGATGTGTATGGTGTATATGTACATTAAAAACCATCAAATTTGTGTTTTTTCTTTAGTCTAGTACCATTTATCTACACATGCGTATAGATATGTGTACGTAATTTAATCTTCGCATATGTAGGTTATATACATATAATTTTTATTTAATCTTAAATCAAGAAAGGGAAGTGAGAAAATAAGCAATACATAAATTCTTTAAGATTGAAAAAAAAGTGTGATTTAATTTGGCGTGTGTGTTCTCATTATAAAAAGAAATGAAAGGAGTTCAAAAGTTGAATTAGATTCAACAACTAAGTTAAACCCGAAATTGTTCTGAGCAAGAGTGATACGTGTTGTGTATCATCATAGGTTCATATGGCCATAAGTTCACGAATCATGCACGGACTCCGACGATATATGTCATATGCCCACATACGGTCCGTATGATCTCAGACTTCTAAAAACTGCTTCGTTTTAACAGGATACGAGCTGTATACCCTTATATAATCTTGTATGACACATAATTGGGCCATATACCATCATACTATCCGTATGATTGTGTCATGTATTAAATATTTTAAGTTTTTGACCTTTGAGCCTTTGAGCAAAAAACATAATTGAGAAAACCTATATTTTTTATTCAACTTGGCATTGTGTTACATTTTGTTAAGCCCAATTCAGACCATCGAACCTTTCGTATACATAAAACCCACCAAAACAGAAGCCTAATTTCACGATTTACGGGCACAATGGCAACCTCCATTGCAGCTTAATACAATGGCCAATGAGTAATTTATGGTTGTGTTATGACTTGTGACGAAAATTAGCATCCTTAACTTATAGTTGATGTAGGCTTCATTGAAGACACATAGTTAAACTGTAACCTTGAATTTTAATATTGTGTCACTTTATTTAAGTTTGTTGGATTAGAATCTATAATATATATAAACAAAGACATAAAAATCCTACGTGTCGCGATGTGGTCGCTCCCCCCTTTTTTTGGAGTCACCAGATTTGTTTGGTTTTTAAATGGAGGTTTCTCATGCATTTGACCCGAATTCATGAGTATGGGTCTTACCAAACCCAGATATTCCTTAAATGAGTTATAACATCTCATTAAATTAAAAATTATTCTCACCAAATTATTGATGTAAAAATCCTATAAAATAGGATATAATAAAAATTAATATCTTATTTATTTTAAAAAATATATATATATTATTTAAATTAAAAAACCAATTTGATAGTAAAAAAATAAAAAAAAAATAAACGGGTCTTGTGTCTCATCAAAACCGTATAAACCGGGTTTTAAAATCTCGTTTATTTGTGAAATAATTTAACATTAAACCATAAGTATATTTTTAACTTTCATACAATAAAAAAATATGAATTCAAAAAATAAATAAATATTATAACAAACAATATAAAATAACCCCTATAATACGGGAGATAAAAACTAGTGGTTTATATATAAACCTTGGATCAAATCATTTTTCATGAAATGATTTTGATTGTAATTTGTGTTTTGACTTTTAGCAGCAATATGTGTCATTGCAATTGGAACTTTGTGTAGCTTTTATTTGATATTTAGTATTAATATATTATGTAATACATTTATTTCAAACTCCATATATTAGCCTCCAGGCTTCTACAAATCAATATCAGTTATTAATTATTTGGTTTTGGGTTCATGAGATCGAAGAGCCTTGATGCTAAACTTTGTTTGGTTGCGGGGGAAACACCATGCTTGCCTATCATCGACTCAAGTATTGCTTCTCCTAATTTCTCATTCTCTATCACAGCTTCCGCAGCTTCCGGGATACCACCATCTTTTGAGAAACTTATCTGCATTTAAACAGATCATACATGTATTAGCTAGTTAAGGTATATTGTAATTATCTTTGACATGTATAATTGCAAGATATGATTTGAGATATGATTTGAGTAGGTTCTATTTTTTATAATTATAATAATTATATTGTATTGTTATGTAGAATTGACTAATAATGCATCATATATAGCTAATTAACAAAGCTTTATAATTGAATATTATATCAATGTAGGATTGAACTAACCATTAGTGATTTATCAAGTAAAATTTTAAAGAGAAAAGAGGAGCCGGGTGGGAAGTTTTGGTCCTTGAAAATCTCTAGAAACTCGTCAATGGTTTTGGCATCTGCTTCTGTGTAAATCCCGAATGACTTCCAAATCGCTACACAATTTTCTGACACCTTTTCAGAGAATTGCTTACCTGTTAATGGTAGTATCATTGTCACCCGAGCAAATTTTTCAAAGGGACCTGCATAGACATAAGATCATCACATAATAATATTATAAATAATAGATTATTCTTCGAAGAATTTTGCATTCTCATAGACTACCATGATTTTGTCTTTTCGTTGGTAATACTTACTACTAAAAGAAATCCAGATATGGTTTTCGTATAATTTTTTTTTCTAAACTTTGTTAAAAAAAAGTCGTCGTTCTAAACAAAATTGAGTAAATTTGTTAAAAATTGAGTATCAAAACTAAAGTATGTTTTAAATATAACACGATGTCAAAGAAATGTTTAATTTAAGTATAAATCGATTTACCTATAACAATATCCCTATAGAACTCATCGGAATCCATCAACTCTTCAACGCTTTTGCCTTTCCACTTAATGGCAAGTGAAGAAATAGCTTTATCCTCCAAGTACACACCGTGCCCGGTAAACTTGACAAAGGTGCCTTCGATATCAATTCCCCTCACACCTTTTGCATAATATATAGCATGATAGAAATATTATATTTATAACATTTAACCATTAACATGCATGAAGACACCAAAACAACATGGTTGATGCATGATATATTCACTTATTTGATGCAAAAATACCTGCGCCTCCGAGGAAGAACGTGTTGGTTGCACCAAGAGGTTTGACGGACGGTGGGAAGACGATGGACTCAACCTGGACACCGGCGGAGGACTGAAGAATAGCCATGGTTAGAGCTAATAGGTGTGTTTGAATGAAATATATGACTTGATTATAAATGAAATTGAAGTGGTATATATAGCTATGAAATGGGTATCGTGGAATAAATTCTAATCCAATTTCCAGGGATTTGGACAAATACTAAAACTTGTGTTTGTCAAATTAATAATAATAATAATAATAATAAAAATAACAACAACTTGGCATCTACATATTTTCCCATCTTAAAGCATATATATTACCTATCTATCCATTTCATTAATATTAATTTACTGAATTACTATTTTACCCTTATTTTTACTAAAGTATTTTTAAATGTTAACTAGTGTCGGACACGCTACCGAGCTTGGAGTGTAATCTACGCCATGCGTCGGATGCGTAACTGCATGAATATCGATCGGATCCCTTCTTAAAGTTATTCGAAACAACCCCCCCCCCCCCCCTCTTCTCAATCTCACAAACTTTTAAGGGAAGCTCTTAAAGTTATTCGGATCCCTCAATATTCCCCCCATATTTGAGGGTCACTGGCCATCCTTTATAAATATTTTTATGTAATTGTTTGTAAGTGGATAAATTAGAAAGAATAATAAAAAATGAATAAATAAATATCAATTAATTGAAATAAGGGTTAATATGAGGAATGAGACATGGAAAGTTTTAAAAAATGGATGAGAAATTTAGAAAATAGTGATTCTAGTTAAACTTAGGGGATGAAGATGAGTAACATACTATGAATGCTCCTTACCCTCACATCATATTCTCTAAGTTAAAGATATGATTTCTATGTAAGTTGTGATCATGAAAAAAGAGAAAAATAATAAAACAGTGTTTATGTGTATGATAAATAGAAAGAGAAAATATAAGATGTGAATGCTTTAAGCCACATAACACATAACTTATGTCTTTTTCTAACTAAAATTATTAAAATTTTGGATGTATCAAGTTGCCGTCCGTAGATAAGTAGATACCAGATAGCCGTCTATGGGTATAGTCTAATGTTAATTCATTTCAAAGTCACCCAAAAACAATAACTCCATTAAAAAAATTATTAATTATCTTTATTATTAAATTCAGATAAAATAATATCACAAAATTTTGATCTCGACCGTCAATTTCGTCTACCCCATAAGATTATATTCCACACGATCTATCTACCACCGTTTCCATTATTTAATTTAATAGTAGCATCTAGCAAGTCATAATTCTCAAAAATCAAACTCAACTCTACTGCCATGGCTAAGCTGCCGTCTGACACGGGTGTCCAGGTGGAATCCATCGTCTTTCCGCCGTCCGTCAAGCCTCCTGGTGCAACCACCACTTTCTTCCTTGGTGGTGCAGGTATTATTTCTGCATTTAAATTAGTCGTTTTGGTCTTCAGTTACGTTCATAATTTGATGTGCATGTGCCTTTAATGCAGATCGAATTGTGTCGTATAGTGTTTCACATTCAAACTGAAAGAACCGAATTGAACCGAAAAAACTAATTTTTGTTAAATCCGTTTATGTTTTATACACTTGGATATTTGTTTTAATTAATGTTAGGCGGTTATGTTTTGATGATTTGAATTTTTTTAAATCATTTTAAATGTAAGTATTTTTATTAGCTCTTAATAATCTAGCCAAAATGTACAATATTCTATTAGTTATTGATTGTTTTAAAAAATATCATGGGTCAAATTTCTTTTGCCTAGAAAAGTACTAGCTGGATTAGAAAAAACCGAATCCGAAACTGAATTGAACCATAAAACCCAAAACCGAAAAAAACCGAAACCGAACAGTTTTGAAAAAAAAAACTGAAACTTTGGTTTTCAGTTCGGTTTTTGCCCAAAACCGCACTGCAATGTTTCTTCACATATAAAAATTTGCAATTCGGATCATCGATTGATAGGAAATCATGTTAATTTGGACTCATCAAATATATATAGCAGCTTAGTTGTTATTAATGTTGATACGTATAGTTGATTGAATCGTGTGAATAATGTTGCTATCATGTGTTAGGTGTGAGAGGTTTGGAGATCCAAGGCAATTTCGTTAAGTTTACTGGAATTGGTGTTTACTTGGAGGACAATGCTGTTTCCTCACTTGCCGCTAAGTGGAAAGGCAAAACGGCTGAGGAGTTAACGGATTCCGTCGAGTTCTTCAGGGATATCGTTACTGGTACAGTTAATTAGTTACTTGCTTATGAATTTTGTCCGTGTTTATGTATTATTTGCTTTGTGCTTTATATTCAGCCCGAACTGAATAAACCGAATTGAAAAATGAGTTAAAATAAAGTCGATAAATCAAAAGTATAACAAATTCGATAACAATGATCATTATTTATTTGTAGGTCCCTTTGAAAAATTTGCTCAGGTGACAATGATATTGCCATTAAGCGGTCAGCAGTATGCTGAAAAGGTATCGGAAAATTGCGTAGCGATTTGGAAATCGCTCGGGATTTATACAGATGCAGATGCTAAAACTATTGACAAGTTTTTGGAGATTTTCAAGGACCAAAACTTCCCACCAGGCTCATCTATTCTGTTTACAATTTCACCTAGTGGATCACTAACGGTTAGTTCAAATTCAATCCTATATATGCTTATGTAGTATAAATGTATATTAGAAATCCCGCCATATATTATTTATTATTAGATAACCAAGGATATTAAAGATGGTTAGCGGGTGGGGTGGATAACGTGTCTATAAGTATAGATCAAGTTTTAGGTTTCTTTTTAGTAGAGAATGGGTTTGTTATGAAAACAAAAACAATATGTACACGAGAAGTAACCAAGCATCACATAACAATATAACAGACAATTTTTATATTGGAACGAAAAGTAACCAAATATCGCATCGCAATAGTTCTCTCACCAACGGGAGTAAAATTTTAGCCTATCAGAAAATAAGAATAGAAAATTTATTTTTAAAATTAAGAAGTGAATGGCAAGAAATTTAATTGGTTTGGTCTTTGATTTGTCACAAAGTCAGAATTTGCTCCTAGTTTCTTAAAGTTAAAAGCTAAAGTTAACTCCTGAATAGTCCAATGTTGAACTTTCACGAGACAGAGATTCTTATTCCTGAAATTGTCAAATTTGGGACCTTATGTTTCTTGACAATTTTCCTAAAAGAATACAATAAGTCTATAATAATAATAGACTTTACGGGCGACTCTTAACGACTTGACTTGTTCTTTTAAATATTTTTCATTTGAAACTGAAATTTACATATTTGTTGCAAAATTAAGACATTTATTTTCTTCATGTTTGTTTAAATTCAGATAAGTTTCTCAAAAGATGGTAGCATCCCAGAAGCTGGGAATGTGGTTTTAGAGAATGACAAACTAGGAGAAGCGATAATCGAGTCGATGATCGGGAAACATGGTGTTTCCCCATCTGCCAAACAAAGTTTAGCATCAAGGCTCTCAGATCTCATAAACCAGAAAGCAAATGAAGAGGGAAATGTAGCCAAAAATGGTTTGTAGAAAATTATTTACTAGTGCGGTCTGCTTTTTCTGTAGTCAAATAAAAACCCATCGAACCATTTCATTTCATTACGTAATAAATAATGTATGTGTTTATATTCCGGTAGAAAATTTGTAAGGTTACTCAATACTGTTCTCAAATCTCGATCTTAATATTTCAACAAACCTTTTTACATCTTACAATCTATAAACTGGAAACTCGGTGATTTATAATACGAAATACAAACTAACAGAACATGCTCTAAACATGCAAACCCTAATGCGCCACAATATGCAACAATGTGTTGTAGATGTGCTTTAGCGAGTATTAAAAAATGGGTCCTTATATATAAATTTTATTTTCATATATTGATAATAATTGTGACAATAATAAGAAAAATAAAGTTAGTGTATCAACGAAAAAACAAATAAAAAGTTAAAACAATAAACAACAAAACAAAGTTAAACGATTAGTGAGAATCTCCTAGTATTTTATAAGCAAAGTTGTTGATTAATCATACATATTTACACTCTCATATAAATCGTCCTCGATAGCTATTGGATGTTGACTTGTGTTTGGAAATCATTTGAATGTTTGATGAATGCTGATTTGATCGATTGTCTGAATGGTTTGATTCTGATCGGAGATTTGTGCTCGTTCGTAGTTCATCTAGCAATCCTGGTGTCGTGACGGTTCGATTCACCAGATCCAACCCGTTAATTATTTTTTGGGTTTATTGGGCTAAAAAATTGATAGGGGGTGAATGTGTATTCATTTGGCTAAATACATATTGAGTTACATGCTTGTTGCTTGGGCTAAAAATATATTATTAATTAGTGTTACTTATTTAAAATTTATTCTTTCAATTTTTCTTACAGTTACATCCAAGTTGATATACTTTTATACTCAACTTCAACCAAAGATCAAGAAACAACATGTTGTTGCAATTTTGATCTAACAACGTCTCCAAACTTAAAACTCCTATGCTCAATGTAGAACCAAAACACAAGTTTCCAGCTGATAGCTTTGGGTAATTGACTATTTCTAGGCCAGACTTTAGTTCAAGCTCAATAACAAAGTCAGTAACGTTTTTGGAACAAAATAGTTCTAATAGACCTTAGAGCAATGTTATCAACATCAGCACTTGTTTTAGTTCTCTCGTATTGAGCATTCTCATCTTGAAATGAAAAGAAGTAACATTGACTCCATACTAGTATTCCTACGTGGGCTGCGGGGTTGAACCCCATCATTGGTAATCCATTCAGGAGTGTGTAAACACCAATATTATATGCTTTGCCCTAAAATCTAAACAGTTGTCAAGACTTTCTAAGAGGTTACTCATCTTGGTATTACTCACACCAATGAATCCTCATTTACAACCATTACACCCAAAACTCGTAGATAAAATTTTGGGGCAGAATTATTTCGGCACGTTTTGATCTGATCCCAGTTTACTCTGAACTCGTATTAACCCGAACTAGGGGTTGCACAAAACCAAAAAAAACGCATCGAAACCGAAAACACCAAACCGTATTAGAAACCGACGGTTCGGTTTTGAACTTTAGCAAAAACCGAAATATTGGTTTTGGTTCGGTTTTGTAGAACCGAAAAACCGAACATACCGAAATAACCAAAAATTGAAATAACCATAATATCTTAACCGTAAGTCCGTAGCCACTAAAGCAACATATACCAATGACTATTTGTTTAGTTTTAACATTTGGTTTCTAGATATGGTTAATAACTAATAAACTATGTTTTGATTTTGAATTTTAATTATATCTTTTATTAGCTTTTAATATTTGAAGTCCAAATATTCAATATTCTATTAATCAATCATGCCCGATTTCTATATCTTGGGTTTGTTGCCCAAAAGGTTTTTGGCTCGACTAACAAAACCGAAAAACCGCATCCAAAACCGAAAACTGAATGGCTTTAAAAATTTCATAAAACCAAAATTTTGGTTTTTTTTTCGCACGCACGCACGCACGCACGCGCACCCACTGTGGAAATTTAAAATGGAGGCCAGCAATGAAAAAGTTAGATAATAAATGAATCACGCCTGACAAGCAAGCGCGTATGTGACGTGCGGGCTTCTCCCCGTGACTTCCGGAAAATGGTTCTACCACCACTCTACTCTCTCTATCTTACTTGGATTTGGTAGTAGAAATCGGAAGGCAGTTGAACTACTTGTGAATCACTCACTCACACCAGGTGTTGAACTAGATCCATAATGGCGCCCAAATCACCAATTGTGAAGAAGCCTTCAATCGAACATAATAATAATAATAATAAGAGGTATTATAATTTATTCCACTCACTTTCGTATCATCCGTTTAATTAGGGCATTACCATTTCACTCGCTTATTCTTATTCTGTCTGTTAACCGTAAGATCTATCTCCTCACTTGCTGCAATCCATCCGATCATTTGTGATAACACGATTCGATCGTGCCAGTTAGTTATGGCGAGAATTTTGAACTTGAATGTGATGTGACTGTTAGATAATTGGAACGATTATTATTATTATTATTATTAATGATATTGTTAGATTAGTGAATAATTTAACTGGATCTTAGTCTATTGAAAGCCGACTATACAGCAATTGCTAGTTACGAGATGTTTTAATCTTACTCTGTAACTGCTATCTTCATTTCTGTGGTGACCACTGATTATACACTTGAAATATGATTTTTTTTTTTATAAAATGTATTGAGCTTATATTTTTCTGCATAAATTCCATCACATGAAAAATATGGTACAGGTACTGATGATGTATAGTGCTTTTTATTAGCTTAAATTTGGTTTATTAACTGTTCAATGGCTTGTTTGTTAACTCTAAACCTGATTCTATGATAAAAACGAACTGCTTTTGGTCTTGTTTGGACAGAGATGCTTATGGTTTTCTAGTGAGACCTCAACATGCACAGTGATACCGTGAATATTCAACTATATACAAGGTATTACTCTATCCATCTATCATTTTCCACTTGCCTGTTGGCACTTGAACAAACTTTACATAATTTAACATGAATATCTACTTAAATTATTACATATACTCTTTCCAACTCTTGATAAATCCTTTGTGCATTCCCAGATAGACCTTGTAATCTAATGTGCACTAAAACAACAAAATAAAATCACGTCTGAGCATAACGCTCAGTGGGCAGATGACCTAAAACTAATAAAACATAAAACTTGACATAAAGTTATAAACTTGAGCATGTAACTTGTAATCATGAACTTGTAACTTAAAATGTAACTTGAAACACGTGAACTTGAAAACTAGTAAAAAGTCATGAACGAATAAAATACATAAACTTGTAAATCATATAAGAACTCATAACTTGAAAACATGAAGAAAACAGCCATCCGTACCTTAAACAAGTTTTTCATTGATAACAAGTTTTTCATTGGAACCAAGGATTTATATTTAGTAGAATAGGCTTTGCGATTCAAAAGGGGATAGCGGCGCAGCTTGTTGCTCGCTTACCCATTATCCAGATGTAGTTCGGTTTGTGTTATATATAAAAGGATAAAAAATCTTTACATTTTTCATGGATTCAGGAGGAAGAGGAGGAACGATCAGATAGATGGAAGGATTTTCTGCAACGGCAATCAGAATCTGCTCAATTTCCCGATACTACTGAGGAAAATAATGCCACAAAAGGAGATGAAACACAAATATGGTCAAATATTAGACCATCCCTTCGTGTAATTGAGGATTTGATGAATGCACGTGTTAGGAAGAAGATTGATTTTGCCAAAACTGAAAATTCTTCGTTTCAAGATGCTAGACCTGAAAAGGCATGTAATGAAGAAGATTCAGAAGATGAGTTTTATGATTTGGAGAGGTCTGGACCTGTCTCAAAATGTTCCTTCAAGTGATGGTTTAGTTACTCCTGTTGCGGTTATGGAATCATCAATTCCTTTGATAGAAGAGTCGGAATGTCTTGTTCAGGGGGGGAGTTCCAATGGCTCTTAGAGGAGAGGTAGGCTGCATGTATGAACTTTGATTCCTATATCAGTTTCGTTTTTAAATATTGGCGGTAAAATGGGAGGGTTGTGTGGTTGACCGGTCAAACCATGTTTTTTTTTTGGGTATAAACAGGTGGACTTGGTTAACTGGTCAACACACTTTATGTTAAAAGGTAATATAATTTTTTATAACTAGTTAAGTGTGTTAAGTATGATCACAAGAATGTAATTATTTTTGTTCTAGCCTAAGTTTTTTGAATGAAATGATTTAGGAGGGCTTTGGCATTAAACTTCACTTTGGCGGACTTACGACCGGTTTCCTTTAAAGTTACAGATAGGCTTGTAAACGAACAGTAATTAAAAGTAAACATGAACATTAATATGTCAGACCTAAAAATTAGTAAAATTAGACTAAACTGTAACTGGTCATAATTTAATCTGATGAAACTAAATAAAATTGTAACGGGCCAATTTTTTTTTTAATGAATGTGTTAACAATCAAACATAAATGTGCGTAAACAAACAAAATTAAGTGAATATAAATGAACGAACCTTCACGAACATAAATGAACAAACGAGACATTGATCATGTTCATTTGTTTAACTAAATGAACAAAAAAATTGTTTGTGTTCTTTTATAAATAAACAAACTTTCCGCCGAACCATTCACGAATGGTTCATTGAACGTTCGGTTCGTTTACAGGCCTAGTTACAGAGATAAAACATGAATGGAATTGATCCATTCATAGATGAATGGATGGGGAGTATGCTGCCTTTACTTTTAAGTTTTAAATACTGATTTTTTAGCATTCACCATTTATTGCAGCTCTGGCAAGCTTTTGTGGGTGTAAAGGCACGCCACATTCAAAATTATTATCAAAATCTTTTGGATCCCGACACAACGAGTGATAGTAATAATAATAATACATCAACTACGGCACCTGTATGCTTATCCGAGAAATGGAAAGGGAAGATTGAGAAGGTGATCATATAAACTAACACATGCTTGTTTTAAGGCGGATTACAATATACACATAGTTATAAACTTATAATTATATAATGTGTTTATTATTCAGGACTTGCCCCGAACGTTTCCAGGTCATCCTGTTTTAGATGGTGATGGTAGAAATGCTTTGAGACGTTTACTCACTGCATATGCTAGACATAATCCTTCAGTTGGCTACTGTCGGGTACATAAATTTGCACTCTCATAGTGATGTCAGCTGATGTCACTCTTTTTCTCATGCAGTATTTGGTTCATGCTCATCACTGACTTTGTAGCTGCTTTATAAGTTTTCTCTAGGTTTCAAGAAAAAAATATAACTTCTAATCATACATATTCATGTATTTGATCAATTTCTGGATATATATAGGCCATGAATTTCTTTGCTGGATTGTTATTGCTACTCATGCCTGAAGAAAATGCCTTCTGGTAGGTTTGAGATTTTATCAGATTTTTATCTGCTCATTCTTTAACTCTTTAAGGGTTTGTTTTTTTTTCCTTTAAATAATCTAGTTCAAACAAAAACCAACGATTTGGTTTTATTTTCTTAAAAAGTCGAACTTTTAGTTCAGTTTTAGATATAATTAAAACAAAAAAAAAATCAAACAAATAGAATTTTTGGATTTTCATTTTTAATTAATTTATGATTGTTTAAGTGTAACCCAACAATGTATACTAATCAGTTAGTTACTAATCAACAAAAAAAAAAATTAGGCCCACTGCTATATTTGGGGCCAAATTTTTTTCAGGTCCAAAAGTTTCAAGCCCAAATGGGAAAACCGAATGAATCGAACTGAACCCCTATAAAAAACCAAAAAACTGAAACCGAATGGCTTACAAAAACTAGAAAAAAACTGAAAATTTGGTTTTTGGTTCGGTTTGTGCCCAAAATCGACACGTGCACACCCACATCCCGAATAATAGATGTTTACGTTTTGCTTTTTCTTGCAACTTGAGTAACTCATAACGCTTATGTTGAAGTGTTCATATTTTAATTTGATATTAGGGCTTTGTTGGGAATTCTTGATGATTATTTTGAAGGATATTATTCAGAGGAAATGATAGAGTCTCAGGTAGTTATTATGTGTGTATTTTGCCTTTGAATCACATGAAATGAAGCTGTGTTAATATTAATATCTATCAGTCGTATATTGTAAGGTTGATCAACTTGTGTTTGAGGAGTTGGTGCGTGAGTGGTTTCCCAAATTGGTTAGTTTTTTTATTTTATTACGCATTTCCACACTTGTGTGATTGTTTTCTTTTGCTGATGTCATCTAATCACCCGATGCAGTTAATCATCTAGATTACCTTGGAGTGCAAGTAGCCTGGGTCTCTACACCGTGGTTTCTTTCAATATTTATGAATATGCTTCCTTGGGAAAGTGGTCAGTTTCTATTTTTCATTAACCAGATTTTATTTATTATTATTTGTTAAATATAAATAATGAAACTTAAGTTCTTTCGCTAATATGATGATTCCAGTTCTTAGAGTGTGGGATGTGCTTCTATTTCAAGGAAACCGTGTTATGCTGTTTTGAACAGCCCTTGCTTTGATGGAGTTGTACGGTATCTTACTGTCTGTCTTTTTTAAAATCTTTTTAAAATGTGTGAACACACAATTTATGGCTAGATTTGCAAAAGAATCGAATGTTCAGTGAACTGTTTGGCGGGAAGTTTGTTGTTTAATAAACAAATGAACACGAACAACATTTTTTGTTCATTTATTAAATGAACAAACATGAAGAGGTGTCTCGTTCGTTCATTTTTGTTCGTTAGTTAACGTTTGTTTAATTTCGCCCGTGTATATATTCATTTAAATTTATTAGGTTCATTAACATTTCATCATATTCTATGAACATAAAAATTCACCCATTACAGTTTATGAACATGCTCATTTTCTTAACAACCGATCACAAACAAAAAACTCCCTTCATTCAATTGTTCATGTTCTATCAATCAAGTTAAATGAACGAACATGAACTTGCAGCGTTTGTGTTCGTTTGGTTAATTTATAGGCCTACTTACTTTTGTTCAGTATTGTGTAGGACCCACATTAGTCACAACAAAAGATGCTGGAGACGCCATAACATTGTTGCAGTCATTGGCTGGGTCAACATTTGACAGTAGTCAACTCGTGTTGACCGCTTGCATGGGTTACCATAACGTAAACGAGTCTAGATTGCAAGTTTTGAGAAATAAACATAGACCAGCTGTAGAAGCTAAACTAGAGGAAAGATTAAAAGGACTTCGTGTGTTGTGTGGTTCAAAAGAAGATGAAGTGGACCCCACAGGGGTAAAAATGGCAAAGGGTGAATTATCAAGGATGAATTCTGAATCTTCTAATGGAGATGAAGTTTATTTGGGTGTATCTGGGGATGTGGAGATTGATTCTGTTCCAGATCTTCATGAACAGGTTTCACATTTTCTCAAATGCATGGCAAAACGGGCAGGTTGGGTAACGGGCCAAAATATCTTATATAAATAATTATTCTTCTTTTGACTGTTATTAGTTATTACAAGGTTTTTTGTTATTTTAGAAATGCAGAAAAATATATTAAGATTTTTTTTTTTACTCTAGATTGTAGCTAGGCTGTTTAAAAAGCTTGAGGCTTGCTTGAAAAAAACTCTGCTTGAAAAAAGCTCCTGTCTAAACAAGACGAATTGGCTCGATTTGTAAACGAGCCGAGCCCAAGCCAGGACTGGCTTCGCTTTTGGCTCGCTTGATTGGCTTGTTTAAATTAAACCCCAAATTTTAATTTGTATAACAGTTATAACATATAAATATATGAAAGTAAAAACAGAAATAATGCATATAATATGCCTCTCGATCTTAAAAAAAAGTAAAATAAATAAATAAATAAAACATATAATATTATAAATTCTCTTGTTTATAAATTTTGTATTATGTGTATTTTAAAAAATTATTATTGTTATTTACATATCAATATTTGCAAAAAAAAAATAAAAAATTAATAATAACGAGCCGGCTCGAGCTTTTTACTAGCCAAGCTCGAAGTCGGCTTTTCAGCCATTAAAATAAACAAGCCGAGCCATGCTGGTTCGTATAAGTTCGGGCTTGAGCCTGAGCTTGTCCTGGCTCAGCTCGGCTCGTGAACAACTTGTAGCTATCTTGGCTCTGTGTTTCTGATGGCTCCTAAAATTTCTGCTTGTAGATCTTGTGGTTGAAGAATGAGCAGGATAATCGAAGCCAATTAAGTGAAGAGGTATTGTCGAAACTAGTTAGAAATAAACTAGTTTTTATTAGTTATCATGGAATAATTAAAAATCTTTTACTGGTTTATGTATATTGCATGGTGAAGAATAAGTTTATGAAAAAAGGTTTATAAGATAATAAGATGCTGACATGTCATGCCATTTTTATAAGTGTCTAAAAGCTTGTGGTTTTTATGATCGTTTTCTAACACATTTAGTAATATTACAATTAAAAGCATTGCAAATGTTTTTAATAGGTTGAACAATTAGGGAGGGATGTTGCTGAGCTACAACAGGCCCTTGCTTGCAAACAGGAACAGGAGAGTGCCATGCTTCAGGTTTATCTCAATTTATGACTTATATATATATATATATATATCATATATGCATATATAAATGTATATTCATTTAGGGGTGTGCATTTGAAACCAAAATAATCGGCGTAACCGTACCGTAATTTATAATTTATGATTAATTAATTGTCAAGTAAGCAAAAAGTGGAGGTCTAAAATTTCAGGCCTAAATTCATTAATTGGACCATTTCTTTTTTCAGCCCAAAAATTTCATGCCCAAATGGAAAAACTGAAACTGAACTGAACGCAATGTGAAAACCGAAGAAACAGAAACCAAACGGTTTTCAAAAACCCAAAGCCCCCCCCCCCCCCTCCAAAAAAAAAAAACCGAATTGTTGATTTTTGGTTCGGTACGTAGTAAAAGTTTCATTATTATTTTGAAGGTTTTGATGAGAGTAGAGCAAGAACAAAAGGCGACTGAAGATGCTCGCATATATGCCGAGCAAGATGCTGCAGCCCAAAGATATGCTGTTAATGTGCTTCAGGTGATTTTCCAAATACAATCATTATTTAAATGGAACACTCAAAACGAAACAATAGGACGTAAAATTCAAATTTTGTACATTAAGCAGGAAAAATACGAAGCCGCAACTACTTCCCTTGCTGAAATGGAGGAGAGACTTGTTATGGCAGAATCAATGCTGGAGGCTACATTGCAATACCAATCTGGCCAACATAAATCATTACCTTCCCCAAGGTATGTTATTCTATATTCAAATTTTATTGTATGTTATGTTATTTTACATCCTCCATTCGTGACTTCGTGTAACCCGCAACATTTCATTTTTGGTAAACTTTTCAACAAAAAAAGACACGATTTGTATTACTGATGTTGCCTTATTTGGATTTTACTATTTATTTTAATCGTTTAAGGACTTCAGAAATTAGCTTCTTTGTCCATCCTGTAGATCATCAACAAATCAAGAGATATCACAAGACACGCACAAGAAAAGTTAGTTTGTTATCTAGACCGTTTGGATTCGGGTGGCTCGACAAGAATAAGGTTCGTTTTTACATCAGCTTGCATAGTTTTGTTCCCGTTTGTAAAACGTTATAAATTAAGCTAGCCATTTAATGCCCACATATACAGTTGTAGTTATAGACTTCACAGTATTTCCATTTTTACCCTTGCAAGCAATGAAGCTATTGAAGTTTCTTTGTAATGAGAGATCATTAGATCAAGGGTAGAAAAGGAAAAAAAGAATGTTTGATTGCTCTTATATTTCACTATAACTAACTACCAAAAACTATAGGAGAAGGTGGTTGAAGACACCAATGGTCATCAAATGGAGGAGGTATCCCTGGGCTGAAAGGTACCATAATTATGCTATATGTTTACTTGTACCTTGTGCATTAAGAGTCATACGGTCATACCTTGCTTTACTTGTGTATTTGGTTCACAAGTTCAGATTTGTGCCATTCATTTTTACACGTTCACATTCACCAATGTATTAATTTATATATAATATATATACTTTTTTTCATGATACACAATGAGCTAGAAATCCGTGTCAAGATATTGATCAATATGCAATGTGACAGATACCTCTTATGAAATTACATTTAGTGTGTTCCCATAGTACAATAGTGCTTCCATAACGTTAAAGTCGAGTCATTTTTACCAACCTTTTCTCTACCTCGCACATATCTTATGCCATTTTATCAAACTCATCACACATATGGCTGGCTACTCTTCTGGAGTCACTTACGATCCACCGAACTTAATCGACTAATTCCACAAAAAGTACTAGGATTTCAGCAATGTCTCCATGTAACCATCTCCTTATGTTCTCACCAATTTAATGAACAAGTTCATTGCTGCAACTATATGAAACGTCATCAACAATCATACATCGATTCTACTGTTGATCTCGTAATAGCATATATTCGTTTGTTATGTTCTAAGATACAATTTAGGTGCTGTTTTGTTTTTTAAGACAAAAATTGTCTGCAATCTGATTTCATCTGATTTAATGTCTGCAACTGAAGATGTGGTCTGAAAGTCTACAATCTGAAAATATAATACTGTTTGTTTTATAAATTGAAAATCGTCTGCATAAGCTGAAAATTAGTTACATATCATATATATTACAGTAAATAAAAGTCATTTAACGTTTGTATACTGCTAAAATAATTGGTAGCGGTGTACGAACTATGGAAGTGGGTGGTGGTAGACGATTGTGGTAGGCGGTGAGCGGTGTGTGGTGGTGGACGGTGATGGTGGCCGACAATGGGTGGTGGTGGACGATGATGGTGGCCGACAATGGGTGGTGGTGGGTGGTGGACTATGGTGGTGGTGGATGGTTGTAGCGGGGTGGTGGACTATGGTGGTGGTGGATGGTTGTAGCGGGGGGGTGGTGGTGGATGGTGGTGGCGGCGGGCGGTGGGTGGTGGTGGTGGTGGCAGGTGGTGGTGGCGACGGACGGTGGGTGGTGGTGGTGGTAGTGGACGGTGGTTGGGGCCGACGGTGGTGGTGGTGGGTGGTTAACGGTGGTGGTGGTGAGTGGTTGACGACGGTGGTGGTGGACGGTGGTGGTGGCGGCGGCTGAAGGTGGTGGTGGGTGGTGGTGGCGGCGGACGGTGGGTGGTGGTGGTGTTGGACATTGGGTGTTGGTACTTGGTATGATGTTAAAAAGTGTCAAGAAGTGTGAAGATGAAGAAAAAAGCTTATTTTTTAAGACCATAAAAGTAGTTTTCGGATCTTTTTTTTTTTAAAACAAACAGTCTTCAAGAGCTTATGTCTGCGCGCTCGCAGACATAGGCAGACATAGGCTCCTTTCAGACCTTATAAACAAAAGCAAACACAACCTTAGTTATGCTAGGCTCTTATAAATAGCATACACGATTTGGGTTCTCACACAGTTCACAAATTCAACCCTCGTATAAGACACACAGTGACACAATAATGGAACTAGTTTATTGATAATGCATAACTATAATGTCAACATGGAAATGAAGATAATTCCATTAGATGATTTAAATCACTAAGTTTACAGGTATAAAATTCAGAATAATTTACAATTATATAGAAGCAAAATTAAAAGAGAGCCAAGCCAAGTCCAAGCTTGCCTAAACTTGAGCTTTACTTATTAATTTACAAGAGTTTGAGTTTGTCTCGTTAATTTACAAGTCACCTTGTTGGGGGCGTGAGGGCACTTGAGCATGGGCCCACTTGTGTTTCACCAATCACATGCAGACACTTGTTCTTTTATTATTACTTTTCATTTTATGTGATAGTGACGCATCAATCACTTTTTATCCCTTTAGTTAAAAAACTAAAATAATTTAAGTACTGTCAATTAGGGTCTGCATGGTTCAGTTCGGCTTTTAACCTCAATCAAATTAATTAATCTGTTTTTGGTTAATCGGTTTGGTTTATTTGATTGATTTTTTGGTTTGGTTATAATCAAAATAAATTATGGGCTAAATTTTTTAGATACACGAAATTGAGATATGAATACATGAAATGGTGATATAAAACATGAAACGGAAGTATAAAAACTAAAAATATATGAAATTATGAATTATTCAGTTCAACTACTTTCTGTTTTTGAGGGTTCAGAAAATTACTAATAACCGGTTATCGGTTAATTTCAGTTCGGTTTCGTCGATTTTTATTACGGTTAATGATTTGGTTATTGTTCACCTCTATGGTTTGATTATGTATTCGATTCATTCATATTCTTTTTTTTTTTTTCACGGAAAACCAAGTAAAGCGTTATTACTTTTACTGTCATTAACATGATGGTATTACACTCACTTTTTCAGTTACTTGTCAAACAAACTCTCTACAAGTGTGATTGTAAAATGATACATTCACATTTATTTAGTGGAAAGATCAGGTTATATATTAATATTACATAGATATATTTTTTTTCAAACGACAACTTTTATTAAAAATGATGAAACTAGAAAGGCATTAGAGCCAAGAACAACCGACTACAAAGAGAAGTTACACTAATTATCTTTTTAAAAAAAAGATTTGAGAGATGACCTATTTTTTATCTAAAAAATATGATAAATTACATTTTTTAGTCCAGACAAAATCTTGAGTCATTTGAATGTGGACGGATCCACATGATATAAAACTAAGATATATTAGTAATTAAGTGTTATAATTAATTAATATATGTTAAATCTCAAGTGATTAATGGATTGTATCAAACTATCAATACTTAAAAATATAACAAATATTGAAAACATAGGATTCAGTTAGAAAAAGGCAAATGAGAAAGTTCATATGTATTGTATGTTTTTTTAAGAGTGTTTTTTTGTTTTTTACGTTAGGAGATTAAGTTTTTGGCTGTCTCAAATAGTATATTTGAAGTGTTTGAAACTTAAAGTGATAAAAAAAAGGTACATTTAACATTTGTTTGGGATAAATAAATTTAATATAAACTTTTTTTTTTCATGTAACATATAGTTTAGTTTTTCTTAATGACATGAATTATGCATAAAATATAATTTCATGATTTTGTTTTAACTGAAAGTTAAGTTGTATTGAATTTCATTCTTTTGTAAATTATTAAAATATATATAATTAAGAAAAGAAAATTCGGATCATATTGGTTAAAATGAAAGTACTTGTTTCATCTTTATTTGAGGCTCAGTAGTATACCACTTCTGATTTAAATATGCAAAACGCATAAAAATACATAACAACTTCCTTAACTTTATTGTTTAAGATGATATCTATATTAAACATAATCTTTTTATAATTTATCTAGTAAGTATTAGTTGTAGTTAACTTAAGCAACATTAACCAAAGCTACTTAAAATGATAATAAGGCATATAGAATAAGATCCACTCCATTAGACATGAATTATACAACAAAGTAAACTTCTAATGAATTAAGATATGAATAACCTGATATATCAAAGTCATTTGACCATGATCTAAGGTTGTTGTGATTCAATGCCTTCACTAGTGTCCTTAGATGGTGTTCTCTTTACATATTTTCTAGCCCAAACATGCTTCCCATTGATATAGTATTTCGATTTTCCATCCGTACCGTCTCTATCAACCACCGCACTAACCATGGATGGATTTCGAGCCACAATCCGAGCAAAGAGCGGTTGGTTATCGGGTTCAACCGGTTGCATAAATATCGCCTCAATAAAATCTCCAAACATTCTGATAATATAAACAAAAAAGGTTAAACAACAAAACAAATACAATTAAAGAACAACATAAACATTAAATATATTTAGTTATAAAGATTCTTTTTTTAAGGTAGGTTGCTTAGGACCTAAAAAGTTACATTTAGGACTAATATTTTTAAACTTCAAAAGTACCTAAAAATATCAGTCCTAAATCCTAAAACAAAAAAAATTACGGTTACATACCTAGTGAAGTATTCTCTAACTTCAAGTTCCGAAATCGGGTATCCTTTCGAAAACGTTAGAAAGATAGTCCGATTTTCCTGTGGTGTCTCCTCTTTCGAATCTCGTACAACTGATGGAGAATGACTACGAGCGGACAACCGATTCAAAACCAACTTCCTTTGTTTTCTTAGATAAACTTCCAGGTTAATAAGAGCTTGATGATATGCATCTTGATGCTCTCCATCCGTAACCATTGGTGGCTGCTGCTGATGATGAAAACCCGCAAATTTGCTAATATCATACGAAGGAAAGGGGGCAACCGGACCGACATACCTAAAACCACCAACACCACCACCAACTTTAACCTCTTGTGGTGTATGAACCACCAAAGGCTCACCACACCTAATAAACGTTTCCAATATGTCATCAAACGCCCTATTGGAAACCTCTTTCGCCATGCGTGACACCTCATCGAAAATAAAAACCCTATCGCGATAAAGATCCTCCAAACGAAGACCTTTTCGATCAAGAAAGCATTGGAGCAATGAAATGTCAAAGCCTCTGCTGCTTCCTTCAAAGCCCAAGTTGTTGGCTTTTGTTTCCAAGAACTTTAGGCATGTCACAACCTCATCCGCAACCCGATCGATTAAATCAGGTGTCAAGGAATTTATCATCGTTTCCACAAGATTCTTTGAGGTGTATCCTTCTCTTTCGAGCCATATCAAAAACCCCATCACGAGTATCGACTGGACAACCTCGCGGTGGAGGATTACAAGCAAAATAGTGAATAAACATCGGTCTTTCTTGTAAAATAGACGGTAATCTTCCCTCGTGACCAACGGCGATGGAACCGTCATAGGAAAAAGGGCATGTTGGTCTGGTGATACAAAGATATCAGCCATTGGAGTTACAAATGTGAACTTGAGTGTGTGTGTGTGTATTGTGTGACTAAAATGGTTATACCAAAATGTATAGGAAAGTTAAGGGTTTAAGCCTTTAAGGTGTTGTGTTTAAAAGACGAAAATAACCTTTAAAGTGGCGCAATTGTTAAAATTTTTGAAATCAAGGCAAAATATATTTTACAAAACATTAATTATAAATATATTTTTGTATAATTATTTTATTACTTTTTATTGATGTATTTGAAGAATTTGATTATATAAACATAATAAATGCCTACATATAGCTATTTATGTTATAACCTTTTTTTCTTTTCAGTCATTTAATTAATCAACAAAATATTAATGCTACACGTATAAAACTTCTATGTTCACACTTAAGTAAGATTAAAATTAATTGTTCATTTCCTTAGAAGTTTAGTTTAGTTAATTAAGTTAATTATTTTCCAATAATTCAATAAACATGCATTTCCATCAACTATTCAAAATTTTAATTCAAACTAGTAAAATTAGTAATTAATATGCATTTTAATAAAGACCCTCTTTTTAATTATTATAAACATTAATTCATTCCTTACATATAATACCAAATTTCATAATAATTCATATAATAAATGAAAACATACAATTTTAGAAATCTCTTAATCATTTTACGGAGTATCAAATTACATATCCACTTTGTTGTTTTTTTAAACAAAAAGAACATAATTTTCAAAATATACAAGAATAAAATATATATATAGTTAATTTGCATATTTACGGTTTCTATTGGTTATCATATATTATTGCATATATAAAAATATATTGTATTATTATATTAAACTAATTAATAATACCATATTATAATTCATGTAAGAAGAATCGAAAATTTTAAGATTTTAAGTAACTAAATTTCAAAACATGTTGTACAATAATTTTAAACATTTGGAGGAGTTTTAAACTATTTTTCTCTTACGATTTTGTAAACGATTATAACATTTTCATCATATGTTAATATATTTTTTTTAAAATTACACCATAAAAACAAACATTTTATTACCTCTAAATTAAGTATGACATTGATGTATTTTTTTTGAATTAAATAAATTAACATATTACATGATTAGCAGTATATTCAATCTCTACTACATTATAGGATATCTCGATCTACAATAATTTAACAATTAGTTTGTTGTTGTTAATTGGGCCAAAAAATCTAGAAATAGGGCCTACTATATTAGCAATTAGTTTGTTTTGTTAAATTAAGCCTAAAGAATTTGAAATAAATATATGTAAGGGCTAATTTTTTAATTAGAGGTGACCTTGTCTACGCCATACCGGTAATATATCCATACAACATAGCTAGGGGAGTTCAAAGTCGGATATTTGGATTTTGAATCCGAACATTTTAGATTCGGATATCCAAACGGATACTCGATTTTTTTAAAAAAAAATTAAAAACTACTTTTAAAAATATTTTGAATATCCGAAATATCCAAAAAATTGTCCGAAGTATTCGAAAATTATCCG
The DNA here is from genome assembly GCF_021521415.1 of Bidens hawaiensis. NCBI lineage: Eukaryota > Viridiplantae > Streptophyta > Magnoliopsida > Asterales > Asteraceae > Bidens > Bidens hawaiensis. The sequence goes on along the minus strand of NW_027492690.1, from coordinate 469,256 downwards.
AAACATCTGAAATATTATCCAAAATATCCGAAAATTATCATAGATATCCGAAAAATTATCCGAAAATTCCAAAATTATTATAAATATATAATTAATATTTAATAATTTAAAAAATTTGGTAGTTCGGATAAAAATTTCAAATCACTATCCGAATATGAATCCCGGACATCCGAATTTTCGAATAATTCATATTTGGAAACGGATTTGATTTCGAATTTTTTTAAACACCCCTAAACACAACACTTAACAATTCCCAAAGCATAAATGCACAAGTTCGATGAAACCTGCATATTGTATATTGCTTATGTCAACTAGCTTTGTGGCAGCGTCATAATATAACATTCTCAACATATAATTCATCTGTATTCTCTTCAATCGCGTGTTAATGTAGGAATTAGGTTCACTTTTTATTAAAAATAATAATAAAATTTAATTAAGATACTCTCTTACTCATATGCGAATTAATAGTATCATACCATATGAATAAAAATATAAAAAATATACTTATTTGACTGTAAAGATATTCAACAATAGACTGTCAATATAAAGTGTTTTTGGCTTTGCTTTTAACTACAACACTTGAACAACTAAACACATTGATGCTAATTGAGTATTCATGTTCGACACGAGTCCCTTAAAACAAATTTTGCGTTTCTTTTTAGACCAACGTGTCTGTCTCCCATGCTACAACCACGACAATATGTGTAGTGCCAGAGATGGCTCTCGCACCCGATGGATCATTGTGTATAATGATGTTCTATACTTTTGTGGAAAAGAAAAGGAAGAAGATTGTGAAAGAAGCTTATAAGAGTTCCCATCTTTAACGGTGACTCTTTCTGTTTCAATACTGTGTGTTTTATAAATGAGCCATAAGGTTATATTTCTAATCATAGCAAAACTCTTATTCATTTATTTTATTTAATCACAATAATAACAATTTTACGAGTAAAATTAAACTTTCATTTGACTCATGGCATGTTAATTTCAATTTATATAAAATTAAGAGCCTAGTTAAAATGTTCATAATGATTTACGAAAATACTTGAGAATCGTAACCAAAACATCCATGTAATTAACGACATGAACTTTTTGTCACAGGACACAACAACATACTTCTCCGCTACCACAAGCTTTATCAGGTTCACATATTCCAGTACCAGCCCCGCCTCCTCGTTGCTCGCATAATGCATTACAGTCTACATCTTTGCAACATGCTTTTGTACAATGAATTTGTAGTATTCTTCGTGATCCTATATTTAATATATAAATTATATATATTAATCAAATATCAATTTCTTAATATGTAATAAGCTGAGACCTACGCTACCTGTGGTACTCGCATGAGTTGAAACAAATGATACAATTAGCAGTACAGTTAGAAGATCGAGCAACAAATTTGGACGATGTCAACTTGGTAGTCTTACTCAAATTGTAGTATTTTATTTGATGTGTATATATATATATAGGGGAAGGTTAACGTACAAATGAAATTAACGTGCTAAACGTGAGAATCAAGTAGAGTAATTATATATACAATTAGAGTAATTATCATAGAGTAATTTCATAATTACTCTATGATAATTACTCTACTTGTATATATAATTACTCTACTTGATTCTTACGTTTAGCACGTTAATTTCATTTGTATTTGATCCAAACCACCTATATATATATATATGTAAGAATAAATATATGGATATATATATATATATTTATATATGGTCATCATTATCATTTATATAATCATTAGATCAAAATATTAAATTATACTTTATAATATATTAGCTAGGTAATTGTTGATGGACCAAATTATCCTTTCTTGCTAATCAAGGGTTTCCCCTTTGGTGTACATAAATATATGGAGAGGCTAATTAACATTACACAACATAACCCTAAACCTCACATAATAATTCGTGACCCTCTCTCTCCATATATTATTCGGTTTCTCAAGAACCCTATCCCCATTACTAATATACATCCTAAAGGGGAACTCGACCAAGCTGACTATCATGTCGCCTGGATCTTTCTCATCAACTGTGGCTTCTCTCTCTGCTGTGACAGGTATGTTTTAGTTGTAGGTTTATCATAATATTCATGTTTTCTATTACATACATGAATAACTGATCAACATGTAGTATTAAGAGCGATGTTGATTAATCAGTTTTTCATGTCTTCCATTAACTCAGGATCTAAACCAGAAGACATGACCTGATAAACCCTAACAATTTTCAGTTTTCATTAATTCGTTTTATTTATTTATTGTTTTGATTAAAACCCGAAAATAAACAAACCCTAAAAATTTTTCGGTTTTAAAAATCGTATCTGATATAAACTTATAGTTTTTTGAAATCTGATAAATTAATGATTTTCGTGTTCATAATAGTTTTTCGAAAATCTGGTATAATCTGGTTCAATATTTGGATTGTTATAATGTTTTACTAAATTTTTTATTAAGATTTAGACCAAGATATTTCGAATTCTGTAAACATAATAAAGAAATTACTTTGACAATAATCAAATCTTGGATAAACAAACAATCCCTAAGAATTCAAATCAAACATTATTAACTGTTCATAAACTTATAGGTGTATGTGTTTACAGCTAAAACAGTTTTCGGAGAACATTGAGTTTCCGAAAACACTAAAACCTGAAAACGCATCAAACCAGAAAACTAAATTCCCGAGACTAAATTTTTTCGTGAACAGTACACTAAAAATTTATGTTTGCTATTAACTGTACCAATGTTTTGTAAATACTTAAAATTCATATTAATTACTTTTACAAAACATACAAAAAGCTTAACTTGAATGAATGATGATGTACACTTCTGCCCAAAGGTGATGTGATACATCTAACATATCATTCAAGTCTAAATACACACTGTGTTAGTTTAGCTTAAACATGATTTAAATGTATCACTTCTGCCCAAAGGTGATGCGATACATCTATATCAAGCAAAACTAACTCGTGCATGATTAAAATGGTTGTCTCACTTCTGCCCAAAGGTGATGTGTTACAATTGTTTTGCACATATACTTAACTAAAATTTAATTCTGCCCAAAGGTGATTTATCTTTTATTTAAGTAGAATTTTATTAATTATATAGTCTATTAGTTTGATGTTAATAATAGACATATCACATCTTCAATAAAATATAATGATTCTCACATTAATGATCCTTCATTAATCTAATGATCATAAAATTTAATCTGTCTTACTTTAATATCCTATTACATTACTCACTATAATTTTCTTCCTATAAATTAATATCTCATTCAAATCATTCACTATAATCTCAAACCTAATATGTTTTGTTTCATAAAGAGTTTAATTAACTTTTAGATCCTATCGTTTTTTATTATCCCTTAAGGCATGACCATCACTTTGCTCCTTCTACTAATAGTAATAAAGAAGAAATCTGGAGCATGACAAATGAGATGAGTCAAACATAATGTCTCTTATGATAATCAATAAACTCATGCTATCAAATAGAGTTATTCTAGATTTAGTTTTCCCTAAAACTAATATAATATATAGAAACTAACCAAAATAACTCTTAAGATGTGTGCATTCCTTCTAAATTCTAACTATAAAGTTAAATGGCATTACTGAATACGTCATAATATACAGTTTCATGACCCATAAAATTAAGGGCTCACACATGAAAATAAGTACAATTTTCCAGTACATTATATACTAAAATTTTCAATGGTACAAGTTGATGCCTTAAGAATCAACTATAACACTCAAAAGTACCAAAAGAAAATGAGTGTGTTGATCAGCGACATATGTACAAGAAAAGAAATGTATGGTACTAGAAAGTAAGATGTTATTCAACTCACTTCCATTAAATAAAACCTAAAAGAGGATAATACTAAAGTTCATGGACAAAATAAAAATATTACTTTTAGCTTTAAGTTCTATAAGGAGAAGTCTCATTGCAAATATATGTCATTAGATTATACATAAGCAACAAGACTATCCATAATTCAAAAGAACAACTGGCTAAATTGATAGTTGTATATTAATGATATTTAAGTCGGCTAATCCTAATATTCCCATTAACACATGATTGGTTGAGTCTAGTTCAATATGTTTACCCAAAAATCAACAAATAACTAACATGAGGGTTAGTGACAAATTTAAATGTTAAGGTTATTAGAACCATGATAAGCTGTCTTCAAATTACGCTTTATGATACCTTAAATATTCTGGAGATTAATCAGAATTTAGTATCAATACTTAAGCTACATTATGACAGTTATAAGGTTTGCATAGCCAACATAAAGTCACTATTACCTTAAACTTTCATATGATTTGTTATCAATATTTGGATTGAAACATTTATAAAATACAACTAGATGATACTATATACTTTCACAACTTTTGTTATCATGCAAATAAAAATTTAACAAAAGACAAACGAGACATATAAAATTTATCCATTAAAACCAAATTTCATGAGAAATCATGACATGGTTAATAAGGGTGATTTTTCATATAATCTCATTCTTAGTGATTTTAAATTATGTGTTAGATGCCTTAAACATTTGTTTGGCTTAAGAAATAAGTATAGGTCCACCAGAAGTTATATTTCACTTACATTAGTGGAACTTATTCAAACGGAATATTCAGACATAATTATTTTGTCATTTAAAAGGCTATTTACTTGTATCTAATATATCTTCTATCATTCATGGTCTTAAAGAGATACATTCATATATACTTAATATGATTTCTTCTAAATATGTCCCTAAGTTTCTTATTACACATAAAGGAAATCAAATTAAGTCTAACGTATGTATGACAAATTCCCACGTCACGTATATCATTGAAACTTCTCATGTAGTTTTCGTAGAGATATCGAATATTAGTGGGAGCCTTAAGTGTCTCAATCATAACTTACAAGATTTGCAAGAGGTGGGGGAGTGAAAACTTGATATTATCTTAATTACACCTCTTGTACAAGACACTGATCCATCACAACACTATTCCATCAAAACTTATCTCTGTAGAATTTACTACTGCTCTTACAAAAGTTTCGGTGTTTCTTAAATGTGGGCATACTCCGATTTCTTACTGAAATAATCCTCACAAGAGAAACTACGACGACTTACATCATTAACTCGTTTTTCTATTAGAATCTATTGGTCTTTAAATATTGACCCTAAGCATGCAAATTTTCCTAAAGGCTTTTAAGGTCAGTGGGAGCAGTAAAAGTCCTTAAAATGACTTGTAAGAAGTACAAGAGGCGGGGGGAAGAGAGTCATTAAACTTTACTCTATATTTAAACTCCAATTGCACCTCTTGTACACCATACTGCACCAACTCTTACATACTTAGAATCCTAAAAATGATAGCAACCTAACCAAGAGCTAATCCATAAAACCGAGATTTTAGAATTACCCAATAATTAACTCAGGAGGCCATCTAGGTTTTAAAACCTACTAACACTGATGATTATGTAACCTACTTAACTAAAGTTGAAATGAATGTTGAAAAGTTTAATGATCTTACCCATTATAATTAAACCATTAGCATCAATCATAATTGACTTCATAAGTCAGGCTAATGTTTTGAGATTTGGTTGAATCACCTAAGAGTGTTCATAACTAAACTAAATCCCAATACGAAACGTTAAGACAATAAGAAGCACGATTGATTGTTAAAGGTTATATTCAATGGTAAACCAATTATCAAAGAATCTTCTTACCAATATGACAAAAGATTTTTTTAAGGATAATTATTGTTATAGTAGCTTATAATAGTTAAGAGCTACATTAGATGAACATTAAAACAACTTTCCCTAACAATCGGCTTACATATTTATATGTTCATAAAACAACCTAAAAGTTATAAACTGAAGGTCAAAGAACATTTAGTTTATACGTCAATAAAATCCATATATGGGTTAATGCAAACATCAAAATATGATGAAATATTTATACAATTATTTTCATCAAAAACAAGTGGATTAATGTACATACCTCAAGATGAGTGGGAGCAACTAAAAACAAACTTGTCCTTATATAGATTACATTCTTCTGACAAGTATATGTTACATGAGTCAAAGCATTTTTCACGCATACTTTGATATTATAGATCTAAGAGATATTCTTTACATATGTAACAAACAGTATTGCTCTACTTTAGAGGATAATAGGATCACATAGATTATTTCCTTATGCTTCATCAAGTAAAAGCCTTATATAAGTTCAAGTTTATACTCTTACTCAAATTGCAACACACTAGATATATCTAGATTAATGTGAAGCATTTAAAAGAGTATTAAAATATCTTTAAAAGAAGCGAAATACTATAATTTAGAAGAAGAAATGAGAATTCAAACCGGTTGATTACTCTAAAACTTTGTTATATTCAAATATAACATAATGTAATTTTCGGGATATTATTATGTCAGCAGATAAATCTATCTCATGTAGGAGTCATAATGAACTGATAACAACAATCTAAATTTTAATGGCATAATATGTTGGTTAAATCACAACGTAATTGTCAATAAATTTTGTTGAAAAATTTATCATTGGACTCACAAGTTATTAACTCAATATAAATTATATATTGAAAACTTATTGTGATAAAGTCAGCTACCCTGTTTTCTCAAACAGTAACAGTTCGAGAGGTGCTGCATTAAATTTCGATTTGAAATACATTAATCGTTTATGAACGAATTGAGGAAACTACATTTTCATATCGAATACATTCATGATATGCTTAAGGATCCTATAACAAAAGGTTTGTCACCCATAAGTCTTATGAAAGCGCTTATAATAAAGACGGGATTATTAATGACCATGTAATTGTATATCGTTAAATGAATGACTAATTATTAACTTTCCTCATCAATTTTGATTTTGTATGTCTTTTAATATGTTCTGCATACGTAATGACATATAGACAAATTAGTATACAAATCAATATTTGAAGGGCTTACTTATAAAATTTTGATCATAACTACTTAGGTTTTAAACAAGGACTACAGTATGATTAATGGGGGTCTTGAGCTGATGTTCAATTCAATGACTGTATTTCTCTGCTCCAGTTTAAGTTTAAAGCTAAAATGAGTGTTAAAATCTACAGACTAATCTAATGCTCATAATAAATGATTACTCGGCCAAGTGGGAGAATGTAAGAATAAATATATGGATATATATATATTTATATATGGCCATCATTATCATTTATATAATAATTAGATCAATATATTAAATTATATCTTATAATATATTAGCTAGGTAATTGTTGATTGACCAAATTACCATTTCTTGCTAATCAAGGGTTTCCCCTTGGGTGTATATAAATATATGGAGAGGCTAATTAACATCACACAACATAACCCTAAACCTCACATAATAATTCGTGACCCTCTCTCTCCATATATTATTCGGTTTCTCAAGAACCCTAATCCCCATCACTAATATACATCCTAAATGAGAACTCGACCAAGCTGACTATCATGTCGTCTGGATCTTTCTCATCAACCGTGACTTCTCTCTCTGCTGTGACAGATATGTTTTAGCTGTAGGTTTATCATAATATTCATGTTTTCTATTACATGCATGGAGAACTGATCTATAATATAAGCAAAGTATATATATATATATATATATACAGGACTTCTAAGTATCAAAAAAGATTGCACAAATTATAGTGATAAATGATTGATTCTACAAGTAATGAATTATTAATGGCATTAAAATTGACTCATTAATGAACATATTTGGAAAAATAATTGGATTTTTACTACATGTCTTAGTTTGTGAAATATGTTATTTAAATAGAAACAATTTATTAAGTTTTTTTTGACAATGAAAAGAAATGCGTGATCGGAGGAGATACGAAATCTCAACACTAATGTGGTAAGCGAATATTATGTATGTGACTTGGTATAATTCATCAGTAAATATGTATGACACTATGTTTACCGACGCATAACACTACACTGATGGCGTCATCCGTTGCTGAAGGCCATTTGTATTATAGTGTAAAATATCACCTAAAATTCAAATAGTCTACACATATACTTTAAAAGCATGTTTATAATTTTGGGTTACAGTCTTGGGTAAGTTTGAGGGATAATTATTAGTTTTGTGTTTCAGTTGGGTGTTTCCACACTACAAAACGGGTCCAAATGTGTCGTATTTAAAACAGGTGTTTTACAGCAGGTCTAGAAAGAGGGGTACATGTACATAACTAATTACCATATATGTATGTTGTTTGGTATTGGAAATTTGGAATGACACTGCTCCATGAGTCCGTTACCAAAGCATGTCTTTATTTGAAGAAAAAAAACACTAGAACAACCTTTATTATTGACCTCTCAAAATACAAGTAAGATAGTAGATTGGATGATAGCTTTGAGACTCTTCTTATTATTCTACACTTTGACCTCTTCTCTTGATAATTAAAGCTTGATCAAACCTAAATAATGAAAGAGATTAGCTTTGAAGCGTGTGTGTTAATATTGTAGAGCAAAGGGGGTGAACACTTAGTTTGAATAAGCCTCATATTTATATCCAAGCAAATGATATGCTAGGATAGGAACTCGATGCCCGATAGTCAACCTCACGATGGATGCCTAATACACTTTACATTGGGCTTGCCAATATGAATATTGTGTATGGTCATTGTCTTTAACTTTGACTTCTTTAGGTTGACCAACACATGTGAGAAGACATCCCTTACAGTTCACTTCCCACATAATACAACCTAATATTTCATCAGTTTGGTGAAACATATTTTATAAACTTTATCCAATGCTTCAACCCTTGCCTTCTAGGAATTTGACTTGCCCATTTGATGAGTTTAATTGTCCAATGTGTGGTTTGAATGACAGACTTTTTTTTTAACGACCAACAATTTTTTTTATTAAAAATTCTAGCAAGAAACTAGAACACCACCAAGAACAGTCATCGTACACCAGACCCGATACTTACAACAAAGGCTTAGCACCTACGAGGTAAACGAACTAATACATGAATTACATTTGAAATTTACACCAATCCTTCCACAATAACCCACTCTTTTTAGATCTATTCTTTATCCAAAGAAAACCCATCACTTTAATTTCTTCCACCAAATCAGTCACGTGTATTGGAGTTCCATTATGGACTAACGCATTACGTTTCTTCCAAATACACCAAACTGACACCAAACACACCGCATGGAAAACTTTAGCTTTGTCTTTAGAGAATGTTGAATACTTATACAATTCCATCAAATCCCAAGCACTGAAAGCATAAATCGAAGGGACCTTACATCATCATGATATCAAGCTCCAAACCGTTTGCGCTAGGCCACAAGAAATAAACAGGTGATCTACCGACTCCTTCTCCGCAACGCACACCGGACACAACAATGAACCAACCGACATATTCCTTTTCGCCAACTCCACGAACGTCGGAAGCCTATTAAGAACAGCCCTCCACACGACAAAGACTTATCATATATTAGGATAAGTTTGAATATTAGCAAGATTGGAATAAGCCTTTTAAATAATATTTGAAATTCATATATCATATATTTAAACAATTTTGTTTAAATATATTTTTATAAACTTATCCTAAGTTGATAAAAACTAATAACTAGGGATAAGCCCAGTACCGTACCGGTACCAAAAATACCGATCGCGAATTCTTGGTACCAGTATCGGTACCGAAATATTCGGTTCGGTACCGGTACAGTACCGGGATAGTACCGGTACCGAAGGTAAAAATTCGGGAAATACCGCTACCGGTATTGTACCGATCCCGAAACTCAAACTTTGGTACCGATTTCGGTACCGGTACCGAATTTGCTCATTCATACTAACAACCTATCTTAACTAAATTGTTAATTTATCTCCAATGGGGTTTTGTGATTTTCTTCATCATCATGTTGGTGTAGAAATCTTGATTTAACCCTTTATAGACATAAACTTGATAATATTTGATATTGAGTATTTGTAGCCTTGATTAAGTCTTGTGTTGCTTAATTGTAACTAATGATTATCTATCAAGTGTTAAGGGACATGTATGTGATATAAAGCATCAATGATGAATTAATCCTATTATATGTCGCATTGTGTTAATTAAGTAGTTATCAAAACATTAACGTTGATTAAAGTTTAAACTATTGTTTTCTCAACATAAACCCTCGTTTAACTAAAGTTAAAATAAAATGTTTCAGCATTGACCATATAATATTATAGTTGTACCGTAGCAATATTCATTTATTTTGTTGTGAAACTATGTATGTATACCACTATACCAGCCGCATGATAATATGAAACACTTTAATTCAATATGTCCACATAATTTTATTGATATGTTGGTTGCGGTTGAGCGTTGAGGTTTGTGCTTGACAAAAGTTACTTTAAAACATATTTCTCATCTTCATAATAGAGGCCTATCTCACATGGCAAAATATCAGAATTACCGGTTGTATTGTCGGAATTGATCACTAAGCCTATAATATGCCTAAAATAAGTATGCCACTGAATTGTTTGATTCTTTTTTTTTTTGTTTTGTGAATTTGATGTTGAATGCAAGTCGATTCAAGTGTGTCCGGCAACACCTTAATTTTATAGTCATTCTCAAAAATTGGTTGAATAAGTGAATGACATTTGGGTTTGTTTAATGAATAAGCTAGTTTTTAATTTGGTTTCTTTTATTTATTTGAGTGTGCTTATCTTTCACCTGTTAAGGACAAGTATATGTTAGTTATGCTTATATTTTAGTGTTTGAATAATCGGGTATGTTTGGTTGAAAGTAATGGAATGAAGAGGGAATGAAATGAGAGAAGGAATGGAATAAACAAGGAAATGAAATGGATCATTACTATTCTTTTGTTTTGTTTGGTTAACATATAGGAATGAAATGAATAATTACTTTATGTTGTTTGGTATAAAAAAATTGTAGGAATGAAATAGAAATAATAAAAACATTCCTCTCCCAAAATATATATTCTTTTTACTAAAAAAAAACTGAAATGGCGACGGTGGTGGTGGTAGCTCTGGCGACGAAAATGGTGGTGATGGCGGTCAGGCGTGGTGGTTGTGGTGGTGGTAGAATTGGTAGTGATGGCGATGGTAGGGTGGCGGCGACGGAGGTGGTGGTCAGGCAACGACAGTGGTGATGGTGGTTATGGGCAGGTGGCGGTGGCAGCGCTGGTGGTAAGGTGATGGTGGTGGCGGCGACGGTGACGGTGGCGGTTAGGTGGTGACGTGGTAGTGGTGGTGGTGGTTGTTAAGTGGTGAGAAAGTAAGGTGAGAGAGGAATGGATTGAAAAAAAAACGGGGGGGGGGGGGTGAGAATCAATGGTTTTGATGGAATGAGATTTCATGTGTAATGGATGATTTCATTCCATTAAGCAACCAAACATCACTTTCTTCATTCCCACGTAATGAATCATTCAATTCCCCCTGTTATTCCTGCATACTAAACGCTACCTTAGTTATTAGGGTCTTTGCTTGATATATTAATTTGGTCTAGTTATTTATCAAGTTTAATTTTTCAGGTTATCAAGTTAATATGTTGTTTGCGCAATTTTTCATTTTCTTTCTTGTAAGTCTAATTTGCACTAAAAGTCCAATTGCACTAAGCGCCCTTCATATAAATCTAATTTGTTTAGCATGATACAAACTGATTCGAAATTGATGTCTTAATGACTAGTTAGTACACTTTTTAAGATAGCTTCGGGTGTCTCTATATAGCTCGTAAGATACCTGCAAGCGGGCGGTCCAACCGTTAGGCTAAGGCTTACACTACCTTATATACATTTCTAATGGAGAGATCCGATAATGAATAAATCCTAAAAATGGTTTACACCGAATTTGTCACATGTAAGCAATGCATGCAACATTTGATGCATTAGTGTGGCATTCAATCAAATACGAACTATATACACCAATGATGTCACAAGATGCGTTGATCAGAAAGCTACTGGTATGACCGGCCATGGTTATACCAAACAAGATTTGTCAAAAATCTTTTTTCTGTAAGAGTATTACGAAGCTTGGGGATGACTTTGCTAACAATTAAGGGCGTACATGATGTTTTGACAAAACATCTGCAAATTTGGGCCCATGAATATGAAATGCTTTTTATTTAACTTGCGAATAGGTAATAGGCTCCCACGATGAGCTTATTACTATTTAGACAATCAATGTTTGTTAGTTCGAGCAACTAAAAATATATCAATAGAGCCGCTACATTGGGGGTGTTTGGGATTCCTTATTTTAGGGGGTGTTTGGGATTGTTTCTTTAAAATGCTTTTTGCTTTTTTGGAGAGGCAAAATGTCCAAAATGCCCCTCCAAAAACATCAAATTGGAGCTTTTAGGTGCTTTTAGAGGGGCATTTTGGAAATTTTGCCTCTTTTAAAAGCAAAAAGCATTTTTAAAAAAGCAATCCCAAACATACCCTTACTTCCTTAGAGTTTTTTCCATAAATTAATAAGTTACAACTTTATAACTTATTAACTTATACCCTCACAATTACACACAATATCAAACACCTTTTAATTTTTTCAAACACTAATAAGTCATAAGTTACTTAAAATAAGCAATCTCAAATACCCCCTTAGATCTTAAAACTCCCAAAAATTGTTTGATCTATATGCCCCAACTTTGAGAGAGAAGATTAAATGTGTTACTTAACTTACATAACACAATTCACAAAAAGATATTTTAATCACATCCTTGCCTTCTCACTTGTATATAGGGATGGCAAAAAAGCCCGAGCCCGACGGGTATACCCGAAACCCGAACAAATGGGACGGGTATACCCGATGGGTATGGACCTAGTATGGGATTAGGATTTAAAAATTTTCGCGGGTACGAGCCGAGTATGGGATTAGATGATACCCGGCCCGATTACCCGAAAAACATACCCGTTTACCCGAACCATATACCCGAAAAATTATTCGTATTTTATAGGTTGTGAATCATATATATAAAAAACTATATAAAAATTATAATGATATTATTTATTTATTGTCACACTTCTATATATCAAGTGCATTATATTTAAGTTTGTAATAATTGTTGTATGAATAAAATGTATAAAATAATTATAATGATTATAAAAATGTACTTTAAAGCCCAACGGGTATACCTGATACCCGACAAATACCTGATGGGTAATGGGCCGGGTATGGGACACGGTTTTACAAACGGGTATGGGCATACCCGGCCTGAACCCGGCCCGTTGCCATCCCTACTTGTATATCAATACATGTTGCTTGTTCGCCATAATAACATTTGAAGTGCCTTAACAAATAAAGTTATATATGACCTAGTGGCATCACACTAATCACAGTGCGTTGGAAAGATGTCGAGGCTTAAAGTCTTATGATAGACAAATATGTACATTTAGACCATATATAATAGTCACTCCACATACAACGTGAGATGATATCATATCAACGCCGCTAGCCCGTTACACCATGGTGATAAATGCAGTCTAATAATAGACCACTAGGGAAGGGGATGTGGCGTGGCGTGGCGTGGCGTGGCGTGGCTAGCACGGATGGTTGCGTTGGGTTTAAGAGTATGATTAGAGAGTCGTTATCATTATCATTAGAAAATAAGAAAATAGAAAACATTTTATAAAAATAAATCAGTAAATTGTATATAAGCCCTTTAGGAAAGAGCAAATTGTAATAATGTAACAACTAGTTCCATTCAGGCAGCAATAGCATAGAGCATTGGTTTGGGAACCAACCCCAAATTGGACCTAACGTAGACGCCTGCCTTGTTTGTTGAATTCAATCTTCTTTCACTAACCCACCTTTCCGATCAATCAATCAATCTCTTACATATTATTTTTCCTTGTTTATTTTTCACCTCTCATCTAATCAATCCACCAGATATTTTGTATTCCAAGCTCGCAACGGGTTCGTAACTTATTTCCGCCCAATTACTTAGGGTTTTTCTTATATCGTTTATGATCGATTTGCAAATTCATTCAAATTTGAGGTGTAACCTTATGATTTGTTTTTGCAGGAGGCTGCTTATGATGAATCAAGGAGGAGTTGCAGATACCAGAGCTACACTGGATTCTAAACCTTCAGCTGAGGTTGGGATTTAACTCATTCTACTGCTTTTAATTTGATTATTTATGCCAGTTGATTGTTGAGGCTGAGTCAATATTGTGTTGGCCCTTATTGGTTCAATGATTAAGTCTTTCTATAATGATTTTAAACAAAATCAGGTTAGGTTACAGTTAATTGAAATTTAGTTCAAGTGATTTCTGTGTATGAATAGTATGTCTCTAGGGTTTAGTGTTCTGGAAGACAGTTATCATGGGCACAAAATATGCATATATGTATAGAGTTAGGTTAACGTACAATAATCCTTAACGTACAAAAACATTCGATTAACGATCCAAATCTGTTTTTTTCATTGAATCGATGATTAATTGGGCATGTATTGATGATTCCGAGATATTGTGATGTGATTTCAAGGATCAATTTCGTGAATATAGGTATTTTTGTACGTTAAGGATTATTGTATTCTATCTTTTGTCTGCATGTATATATGTCTTGTAGTTTTGTGATTATAAGTTATAGGTCTAGTGATACTTGGATATTATGTCGATGAATTTGTTAATTAGATGCAGGTTTTTTTTTTATAGATTTTGATAATGGTGTATTTTAGATTCTTAACTGATACAGTTTTTTACCTGTTTGTTTGTTTTTAGCATCATACTGTTGATCCGAGCCATGCACAAGCACCGTCATATTATGCGCCACCTCCTGGCTCAGAACCAGCATCTTGGACCCACTCAGTTCCACAGGCGACTGCGGGTCCCGCTTCAAGTACTGGAGCAACTAATGTAGAGTATGCAAACTATGCAGCATATCCAAACAATGATCCATACGGATATGCAAACACAAATTATTCAAGTTACTATAATAGCTATCAGCAGCAGCCGAGTCAATCATACCCTCAACAGCAACCTAGTCAAACATATGGTCAACCAGCAGGAGCGTATCAAAGCACAGGTGCTCCTCATCAGCCTATTTCATCATTTCAGAATGCAGGGTCCTATGCTGGACCCACCAGTTATTCAACAACTTATTACAATCCTGGTGATTATCAGACATCTGGTGGTTATCCAACTGCAAGTTACAATAATACTCAGACGGGCTCGTGGAATCAAGGAAGCTATGCGAATTATGGCCATCAATATCCAAATTACACAGCAGAATCTAATGGCGGTTATAGTGCTCAAAGCACACCTGCAACATCTGTACAATATCAACCCGATTATAAACAGTGGGCGGATTATTATAGTCAAACAGAAGTTCCTTGTGCTCCTGGAACAGAAAAGGTAGCTTCTACCAGTGCTTTCAATCTGGTGCCAGCTCATCCTGCTGTTGCCAGTGGTTACTCTGCTCCAAACAGCCAGCAAGTGGCGGGATCTACTGCCACGCCTTCTTGGAGGCCAGAATCTGGTGCATCTGAGTTGCCCTCAGTACAGGTTTGGGATTAATTTTTCTGTATTCAATGATAATAATAATATTCCATGCTAAACCTCCTCTTGACTATAAGTTTATTTCCAAACGAATAACCAATGAGAAATAATATAATATACTTTCTGACTGTTACAATTTGTCTATTTTAGCTGATATGTTACCTTTATAAGTTCTAATTACTAATATTATTGTTTTCTTATCCACAGAATGAACATGTTTTCTTAACCTATAGAACACGTTTAAGAGATCTTTAATCTAATAGGTTACATATAATGTTCTTTAAATACAATAAGAGGCTATCTACTGATTGACCTTTGACCATCCTTTTTTTGTATTCATTTAGTATTTGTCCATGTGCTCACATTTTGCATGGAAGCAAAAAAACTAAATTGACGATGCATTTTTTTACCATATAAATACAAAATTGTACCTTATTTAATCCACAGTCATATTTATTGCGGTGTTAGAATTTGAATTGCTTGCTAGTTTGTCGTTTAGTGTCATATTTATTGCGGTGTTAGAATTTGAATTGCTTGCTAGTTTGTCGTTTAGTGTCATATAAAAGGGAATTAACCGTATATGAGTTAGTCTGTTAGTCTGTTACTCTGTTATCATACGCTTCTACTTATGTAAAGATATATTCCTACTGTAGATGTTGCTAACTTGCTACTTGTAGAAATTTTGCTCAATAAAACTATTTTTTTGTTACGTCAGGTGTTGCGTGGCAACATATCTATTTCTGGTTTGTTTCCATTTTTCATTTTTATAAACCTGCTTAAGACGTTTTTTTCCGGTCATTTCAAGTTCACACAAGTGACTGTATCATCATGATCTTCACTATTAAGTATCCAAAACCAGTTATCCTGTATACTATTGATGAATCTCATTTGTTGATTGAGCTTGCAGTTATCCTATATATCATGTTAGCCTTTTATTTCATGATACAAACATGCATGCATTCATACATAGGTTCATGCATACACATGTTCATAAATACATACATAACAATCAGGCATACTCGTATAGTTGTGTAATGTATGCATCTATACAAACGACCTTACTTCCATACAAATATGTATCCATACGTGCTTGCATTTTGTAATCAGACAAAGATAACAAGCTATAAATGCATGCACGTGTGAAAATATTATGCTATTTATATCCTAGAAACACCGCTTTAGGGCAAATGCGACATTCTATCAATTCTGGTGTTGATATTTGCACTTTCTGTACAACTTAAGTTTTTGAAGTTCAATAATTCTTCAAAATTATTGACAGTTTTAATGTGTTAGCTATTGATATGACTAAATTATATTGCAATTTGTTCTCAGCCTAGTGCACCAGTTAACAATGTCCATGATGGATATTGGAAACAAGAGGGTCAGGGTTTCCAAACTTACAATGTTAGTAACTTGCAATCAAACTTTCAGAAGCCTTTAGATTTAAATCCTATTTCTGGAACCTTCCAGAATCAACAAAAGGCCGAGGTCCCGGTCCCTCAACAACCATATGTACCATATGCAACTTCTCATCAGGTGGCCCAAACTTATCATCTTTCTTTGCCACTACCACCACCACCACCACCACCTCCTCCTCAAACTGCTGCATCCTTTGATTCGGCCCGAGTAAGCAATGTGCAGATTCCAACCAACCCTAGAATCTCTTCTAATTTACCAGTAAGTTTGCCCAAAAACAATAACGCTGCAGCTGGAGTGACCAAACCGGCTTATATAAGTGTATCAGTTCCAAAGAGTAATGATAATGCATCATCACACGCTGCTGCTGATTCTTCACTGAAGGTGAGACTATATTCGAACTTACAGGCGTTCATTTTATTGTCATTTAACCATCCCAGTTTTGATTTTATTTGGTTTTAAAAAAAGTTTCATTCAAAGTTTACTGCGACAATGTTTTGACATGGCATGCCAATTGTGTAAAATAGTTGTGGTGTGCCACTTGTGTTAGATTGATGCTGTGGCCGAAATGGTTAGTTATACTTTTTTGACGTGCCACCTTATCAATATTTTTACACAACTGGCAAGCCATATTAGCTTTACACATTTGGCTCGCCACTTTAGCATATGTAATCAGGTTGTGGGAAATGAATTGAGTGAAATTCACAATATTGAAACAAAATTGGAACTTTTTTCTTTATATTATGCGTTTTTGTAAATAATGTATGTATATATATGTGTGTGTGTGTGTGTGTGTTGCAGAACCAATAATATGTAAAGAACCGCATAATGCATTGATAGTACTGCTTTGAATGTGATTCACAAGACTATTTATGTAACAGTCTCTGTGTCTCTCTCACACTACTTGTGATTATTTTGTATGCACTATGGGGGTGTTTGGATTCCTTATTTTACTTTCTTATAGCTTATAACTTATGATAAGTTATAAGGTGTTTGGGAAAGTTAGGTTTTGTGAGTGTATAAGTTATAAGCTACAACTTTGTAACTTATAAGTTATAACTTAAGACTTACATAAGTAAATCCCAAACACCCCCTACGTACAAATACAGTATGTGGTTCTCAACATATTAATGGTTGTGAAACGAACGTGTCAATATATGTGTATGTGTGTATGTATATTATACGTATACGTATGTGTATGTATATGTAACCATTAAATAATTAAACCACCCTTTGGCCTTTGATCATGGGGTGGAAGAGACATAATTGTCTCAGATTTATGCAATTCACTGAAAATATGATCCTAGGGCCAAAAGTGGTTCCTTTGGTTTCCAGTTATTTAATGGTTCTTATTTGGACCTCCCTCTCTCTCTATACACACACATGCATGTCTGTATGATTTTAGATAGAGCAAAGTGATGTTATTATGGACCTCTCTACTGAAATTTGTGTTTGCTTGCAGCCTGGTATGCTTCCGAAATCCCTGCGTGGATATGTAGAAAGGGCTCTGGCTCGTTGCAGGGATGATAAACAGATGTCAGCTTGTCAAGATATCCTCAAGGAGGTAAACAAGCACGAATATCATCGTTCACTTTTCTGTAACAACATTTGATTAAAATGAAGAAGATTTAGTAGCATTATGTTTTGTTATTACTGTTATCCATCTTCATGTTTCTTAACCATACTTCAGTTGTTAAATAGTAAGTTAATATTACCACCACTACTCATATACTGCTTAATTCCAGGTTATTACAAAGGCAAGTACTGATGGCACTCTTTCTACACGCGACTGGGATACTGAACCTCTTTTTCCACTACCTAACACGGATTTGATCAATAATGAGTATGTTACTTCTCTAGTTCTCTTTATGTATAAGCAGTTGCGCAATAATCTATGTCTATATCTGTCACCTTGATTTATTGTTTTAGGGGTGAGCAAACAGTCTTACCCACAATACCTGCCCTGGACCTGGTTAATGGTATTCTCAGGACCCGGGAACCGACCCTATTGTAAATACTCGGGTCTTGTCGGTTTGGGTCTCGCGGGTCTTATCCGGTTTATGATCACACTATAGGAGATTAGGAGCAAACGGGTCTTACTCGACATAACCAAGTCAGACCCAGTTAATGGTATTCTCAGAACCTGGGAACCGACCGTAGTGTAATATTACTGGGTCTGATCGGTACGGGTCTTACTTGGTTTATGCTCACCCCTATATAGATTAAACAATGAGTATATATTGCACAGATGTGCAATTAGGGGTGTAAACAAGCCTAGCTGAGCCAGAGTTCGACTTGGATCAAGCTCAGCTCGGTTCGAGTTTTATTCCTAAAGCTAGAGTGCAGCTCGTGAGTAGTTTTTTAAGTTTTGTATGTATATTTTATTAAAAATCCCGACTAGGCGCCGAGTACTCGCTACAAGGTATGGTGCCGAGGCGACTTTCTTTAACTTTGCCTAGTTACTCGGAATCGATCAAAAGTGGTCAACCTTCGCCACAGTTGGATCTAGTCAGTTAACTCGAGCCGATTTTGACTTTAAAAAATTAAACATTATTCATATTTCTATAATATTAAAGAATCACTATCATTTTTTTAGCTAATGATTTTCAAATTTTAGATGCGTTAGTATTTAAAGAAGTATTATATATATATATATATTCACGTATTTTGTTATAAATTTTAGTAGATTTATGATAATTGACATATATGTAAGTTCCAAAAAATTAGTTTATTTATAATTTACCACGTCCGAGTACACCCCGAGTACCGCCCTGGGAGCGCCTAACGACTTTTGCAACCATAATACAAAATAATATATACTATTTAGTTATTTTCAAGGTTTAAAAGTACGGAATCGCGCCTCGAGGCGTTTTCCCATAGCCTCACGAGGCGAAATGAGGCGTAAGCTCGAGGCGGGATTTAAAAATAAATATAAAAATTATATATCTTATTAAAAAAATAGTTAACATCAAACAAAGAACTTTCGAAAATAATTTCATCATCAGATTCACTAGTCATGAAAAACACACAAAAGTCTAAACCATAATAATAAAAGACAAGTTTGAAACCCGACACCAATTTGGTAGAAGAGAAGTCCAGATCTTTGTATTTTCTTGTGTGATGTGCAGAGTTAAAACAGGTAAAAATTAGGGTTAATACTAGCGTCAATTTTTTTACCGCCAAAATTTTTACCGTAAAAAAAAATAGGTTTTCCCGCCTCTCACGCCTCAGCCGTACTTTCCGCCTCGACCGTTTTTTTCCGCCTCAGCTATGAAGAGGCGTACGTTTATTTTTATCCCCTGAGGCGCCGCTTCAAATTCGTTTTGTTACCGCCTCGAACTGGAGGCGCCGCCTCAGCGTTTTTTTAAACCATGGTTATTTTTATCATATTTTTTACATAATACAAATTACCAATATAATGATATATAATATATTAAATAAAGATTGTATAAACAATAGGCTTGTTTAGGCTGGCAATCTTGCTTGAGCTCGGCTCGTGAGTAGTTTTTCAAGCTTGGTCATGGCTCTTTTGTTATTTTTGTTAAATTATGTATACACACACATATATTTTATATGTAATGTAACATGGTATATAGCATTTAATTATTCTTGTCATATTTATTTACATAATATGTTAAAAAAAGTTATATAAATAATAGGCTCGTGAGGCGGCTTTATCTCGATAAGTGAAGCTCTGCCTTGGGCTTGTTTATTAAACAAGCTTATTTTTAGGCTCGAGCTCGGTTAAGCTCGGCTCTATTCGAGCTTTTTTGCGAGCTGATCTCAGCTTGGCTCGTTTACACCCCTATGCTCAATAATATGTGTAACTACTGTTATTCTGTTAACAAATTTATTTTCCATGCTTTCTGATAGTTCAACTAGTCCATCATCATTGATGAAAAACCGAAGAAGTCCAAGTAGGCGTACCAAGAGTAGGTGGGAGCCTTTGCCAGAAGAAAAACCTGTTGAAAAACAACCTTCTTTCACCTCCAATAATGTAAAATACGGTGGGCCCGTAAACAATAACGAAAGGGATAAACAAGCTTTCAATGCAAAACCAGAAAACAAGGAGAATAATAGGTTTAGTAACCTTAAGTTTTATTTAGGAAACCAGAAAGAAACGAATAAAGCCGGTGTTAGGCCAGCTAAAAGGCAACATATCGGTGATGGACGGATTGGATTGAATAATAATAATGGTGACTCATCAAGTGATAGTGATAAAGAACAACAAAGTTTGACTCCATATTATGCAGGTGCGATTGCACTTGCGGATTCACCTGAGGAAAGAAAAAGACGGGAAAGTCGGTCGAAGCGATTTGAAAAAGTGCATGGTAATCGAGTAATGTCAAATCTTGCAAAAGGCAAAAGTGTTGGTGGCAATTTGTATACTAGAAGGGCGTCTGCATCTGTGTTGGCGAATAGTAATAGTTCGGATGGTGCTGATGTCAGCAGGGCGGTTGAAGATATTGATTGGGATTCTCTTACTGTTAAAGGAACTTGCCAAGAAATTGAGAAACGTTACTTGCGTCTCACTTCTGCTCCAGATCCCGCTACTGTAAGTCTCCTGCCTGTAAACGAACTGAAGCAATTGTTCGTGTTCGTTCGTTTAAATTTAATCGAACAAATGATAGAACACGGGCACTTAAACAAGCGGATTTTCTTGTTTGTAATCTTCGTTAAGAAGATGAATGTGTTCATGTTTGTTTGTCTTCGTTTGTTAATATTTTAAACAAATATAAATTAACACAAACGAACACCAATTTGAAGTAAATGTGAATATCCAAGTTTGGTCCAATATAACATCATTTTCACAATTACATCCAACATTTTAAAACCAAACAAAGATATCAAACTGATTTTAAATTGTACTTGAGGGTTTTAAAATATGAAAGTTAATTTAAAAAAAATCAATATTAGACTATTAATAAATAATAATAAATAAATTTGAAAGAATAGTTAAACAAGCATAAAATAATGGACATAAGTGAATATATATAAACGAATGTAAATGAATGAGCATAAATAAGCGTAAATGAACGGAGTTAACGAACATAATGAACGAACGGAACATGTGTTCATGTTCATTTGTTTATCAAATGAACGAACATAAACGAGCTTCTGCCAAACGGTTCACAAGTGGTTTACTGAACGTTCTGAGATAAATACTTTACTTACTTCTTGTGCAGGTGAGACCAGAGGAAGTATTAGAAAAAGCTTTGCGTTTTGTTCAAGATTCTCAGAAAAACTATCTTTATAAATGTGACCAGCTAAAATCTATTAGGCAAGATCTTACAGTACAACGGATACGTAATGAGTTAACTGTTAAGGTACACTTTTTATTTCCCATTCAATCCTTTTGTAACCTACCATAAAAGCTTACTCACATATCTGTTAGTTATCATTTTCTAATTGTTTCATGTATATGTTCAGGTCTATGAAACTCATGCTCGTTTAGCAATAGAGGTTGGAGACTTATCTGAGTATAACCAGGTTTGTTCATTAATCTTTTGTAGCAAATTCACTTTTCGTCCTTAGAGTAAGGAAATAACAGAAATCATCCTTTTTCACAGTGTAATTATGTATGCTATTTACTGTATGATATCACTAACATTAGTACATTTGTCATATATTTTCATTAAATATCTTATATATTATTCTGTTCCTACATGCAACTTTTATGTGATAAAACCGTTTATTTGTTTTACAGTGCCAGTCACAATTGCAGACCCTGTATGCTGAAGGAATTAAGGGACAACATATGGAATTTTCTGCATACAATTTACTTTGTGTAATCTTGCACTCTAATAATAATAGAGACCTCTTATCAGCAATGTCGAGGTTCACAACGTGAAATAATCGTGCAATTATTTATTTGTTTGTTTATTTTTCAGTGGATAGTTAACAGAGTGAAATATTTCTGTTTTATCTATAGATTATCAGCTGAAGCAAGGAAAGATAAAGGGGTGAAACATGCTCTTGCAGTTCGTGCAGCTGTGACCTCAGGAAATTATGTATCATTCTTTAAGTTATACAAGAACGCTCCTAATCTAAATACCTGCCTTATGGGTGAGTTTCTATTCCATCTTGGTGGTCAATTGTGATCTGTTTACTCACATCGCGTATGCGAGGCGTTGCGTTATGTACAACCAAATAAGCTTTATTTACAACCAGAAGCCGTGTCTCTCTCATCTGTTTTACATATCAACCTTTTTATCAAATAACCCTTTCATGATTTCTTTGCCCCTTTGGCTATCTTTACATATTAATCTCTAATACAAACTCTAATTTTGACCAACAAAGCCTCTTCTTACAATTTACAAACCTTAATTATGACCAGCTTTGACCAACTTTAGCCAATTCTGACCTTGAAGTGCATGAAACGCAGCCTCATAGCCTCTTACGAACCCTAACTTTGACCAACTTGGACCAATTTTGACCTCAGGCATTAGGCACTCCTGACGCTAAGGTGGTATAACAATTTAAGTATAGTTCTAGAACATCAAAAAGGTGTTTGCGGGTGGAGACGTGGAGTGTCAGACCACTTTCAACCCAACCTTTTATTAAAAGAATACACACTTCATAATCATCAATTATATATCATTTTCGTCTTTTTCTACAGATCTTTATGTTGAAAAGATGCGATACGCAGCTGTGAAATGCATGACCCGTTCATACCGCCCGACACTCCCAGTATCTTACGTGGCTCAGGTCCTTGGGTTCCAATTTCAATCAGCCGACTCAGCCGATGACAAAGACACATCTGGGATGGAAGAGTGTACCGAATGGTTAAAGGCTCACGGTGCGTGTCTTGCAACTGACAGCTCTGGTGAAACAATGCTTGACGCGAAGGTACGCTTGTAAATGGGTCATGAAATGGGTGGGTAGGGTTAACAGGTCGAAACTTATTAATATTGGATGTTGTTATGCAGGCATCCATGGCTTCTTTGTTCATGCCCGAGCCTGATGATGCAGTGGCCCATGGAGATGCGAGTCTTGCTGTTAATGATTTTTTGACGCGTTCGTTATCATAGTAAGCGTACACAAGAAAGATGTAGCAACACTAGATGAGCTAATTTACGCCCGGTCTTGAAACGGTGCTGGAGTTTATACATAGAGGCGTGGACTCGATATGGGGATTGGAAGTGTATGATCGTCCGGATAGAAACGGGTGATATAGTTAAAGGTGTTTTGATTAGAATTTGTTTGTTTAATGTAGAGGTATGTGTATGGCAGATTGTGGATATAAGAATTTGTGTTGGGCTTTTTTTACAACTTGATTGCTTTATGGTGATATCTAAACATGTAATATTGATATTGATATTCAATTTTGTTTTTTTATTGTTTAAAATCTTTTTTTCACAAGGAGTATAAATAGAAAATAAAAGATTAAATCATCATATGTTTTTTAGGTGTATTTGTATTAGAACATCTCTGCCCATGTGACACCATTTGGATTTATAAAGTGAAGTTACACGCCACTTTTCCCATTAGGTTGTGAGTAAAAGCAACATTGAGGGTATGTCCTATTCACATTAAATAAAGGAAAAGTAGGTGATGAGGTGACGGTTTGAAAGAACAGTAGTGTTATCCGGAGGAGAAATTACGGCTTATATAGGTTGGTTTAAAATCTAATAGTCATGCTCAGTTGATGGTTTAAAACAAAAATATAGTTTGTCACTGTTTTTTTTGGTAAGTTTTGACTTAAGAATTCGAGTTTAAAGGTTTGAAACTAAATTTGTCTTAAAAGCATTTGTAATCTAAAAAATTTGGAATCTATATAACAATTTAAATAATAATAATTGGAATTCGTTATTGTAGCTGTCACCTATAGTGGGCGTTGAGGTATTGAAGGTGGAGATGGCCATGGCCCACGGTGTTGTGGAGGTGGTAGCATAGGTGGTACGGTGGTTGTAGATGGTGGCGGAGGGTGGGATCACCACGGAATTGGCAATTTTATCGGTGGCGAGTAGCTAGAGATTGCAATTTCTTTACTCGAAATCCTTCACAGTTTGAGTGAACTAATATCAATTCACATTATTTTATTTGAGTGAATTTTATTCAGAATTCAATTCCAATGTCAAATGCAATTCTGATTCTTGTTGAATTTTATTAAATTGCTCAAATTTAGTTTTACCTCTTTTATATTTTATTCACTAAAATGAAAGATTAACTTCTAGAATATTTTTTATGATACTTGTAAGTAGATAAATGCCATTTGTTTTTATTTTTTAGGTTAAAAAAAGTATTAAGTTGATTTGAAACACTTAAAGAGTATAGTTTTAAAAGTAAAAAAAGTGTCAACGTGTTGTGATATGAAACTTAAATAGGTTGAGATGAGATATGAATCTATGATCCGAACATAACATGAGTGTAAATGGTTTGACACGACACAAATTAATATATATTGGTCATGTTATAAACAAAATGGTATAAAGTTACAAGGATGTTAGGGATGGTGAGTTTGTCATTAAATAAATGGTCATAATTTTCTAAGATAAATCATGTGTTAAGCATGAAGTTTCACAATTATTTTATAAAAATTAGTATTTTGAAACAAGGTATAATTCATTTTTATACAACTCAAAAGTAGTTCATTCAACAGAAAGACATCTTAAATATAACAGAAAGAAAATGACGTCCAAATAAATGATACTAAAGTCTGATTCTTTTTCTTTCTAATTTTGAGAAGACCGGTATATTAATGGTAATTTCGAATACAAATTGTTTCTTTTTCAATTTGTTAATTTAGTTTATGTATTTCAGGTTTGATTTTTTCAATCATTTGAGAGGGCGGTTTTTGTATGAAATGTATGAAGCGGAAGAATAATTACGCAACATATGCATAACATCACTAACAGTTATATACATGTAATTGGGAGGGATAATTTAAGAACTTGTTAAGTTTTGAGATTAAATCTGATTAAAAAAATAAGTATGAGAGAGAGTAAAATTGTACAATGATTCCACTACTTTATACGTCCGTTACACCTATGTAAAATTTCGACTCGGTGCGTAAAAAATATTGTAATTTTTCTACGTACATGTAACATATGTATATTAAAATTAAAAAAAAAATTGTTACGTTAAGTTCTTTTAGTTTCTTAAAACTTAAAATGATTCTCAAAAACTCTACATGTAATAGCACAACCTATAACGTAATCACACAAACTTACTAATTTTATATAATTAATGTAATCTTGCAAGTACAATACAACAAAAATTTTCAAAAATGCCCTTTTAAGAAAAAAAGTAATAATAATATAGTCAAATAAGATATAATAAAACGATGAACTAATTATGCCGTTAGTGTAGGTAGTTTTTAAAAAGTAACAAGTTTGGGTATTAAGGTTTTTAAATAATAGGTTTAGATACGCTTTATTTTTTGTAACGTACCTATATAATAATATTAATTAACATGCGTTAAAACTTAGTTAAGAATCCCCTCAAATGATGCCTAACATGTGTGGGTATTTTTGTCATTTCAGATAAAAAAAGTCCCTTTACATTAGGGGGGAAAGGGGTGGTGGATGTGATGAAATTTCTCATCACACACCCCACCCAATCAAATGGTGTCACATCACCAACCTTAAATCTATCACATGTGATGATGGTTTTTTACTAAGGGTGGTGATGTGGTGTGGTGGTGTGTGATGGAATTTTTTTTTTTTTTTTGCAACTTAAAAAAATAAAACAATATTTTACTAGAACTTAAAAAATACAAACAATAGTTTACTAGAACATAATTCAACTTAAAAATTAGAAATAAAAAATAAAAGTTACAATAAACGTCTACTCCTCGTCTGAATCCGGAAATTCCAAACCTAAAGAACCTATAAGCTCAACTAGATCTCATCTCAATCGATGATGAATATCTTCATCCCGCAAGTCTAATTGGACATCATCGGGAACTAGAACTTGAGTCGGAGGATCCCGTACCTAATCTGGAGAAATTGCATTTCCATATTCTTTTATTAACATATTGTGTAATATGATGCATGCATACACGTAGCTAGAGATCGTGGGCTTTTTCATTGCACGAACCGGTCGACTAAGTATGCACCATCTACCCTTTAAAACACCGAAAGCTCTCTCGACATCTTTTCTTGCCAATTCTTGCAACTTCTTGAACGCCTTTTCATTGGTCTCGACAGGAAACGAAAAAGCTTTCACAAAAACAGACCATTGCGGGTATACCATCGACAAGATAGTAGCCACGTCTGTAATATCTCTCGTTGACAAAATACGGACAGAAAGGTGCGGTGCAGTCTGTTACGCTCTGAAACAACGGTGATGTGTACAGAACAGTGATGTCGTTGTTTGAGCCGGGAACACCAAAATAAGAATGCCAAATCCATAAATCATTTGACGCAACTGCTTCTAGTAAGTATTTATCGAATTGGTCGGGTGAGTTACCTGTCGCTAGTTGACGAATAGCGGATGTGCATTTTTGAAGCGCCGTAAAACTTCGTTCACCCCTCGCGTCGTAAGATTCTTGAAACCATTCTTCGTTTGTTTCGACATCGGCTACAATCTTTAAAAATAAAGATTTCGGCAAACGAAAGTGTTCCCTAAACGTCTCATCGTTGTATTTCGGCTCCTCCACAAAATAGTCGTTCATTAGCACGTTGTGGGCATGTATACGATCACGCTCCACCACTTTTTTCTTTGGACGGCCCGGGCCTTCAAGTTCGTTATATAGCAACGGAACCATTCGAGAATGTCATTGTCCGAAGACGAAGAGCTATCGGTGTCTAAGGGATGCAAGTAATTCGGAAATGCCATATTTTTTTATTGTGAATGAAGGGGAAGTTTTTGAGTTGGATTTGTGTATCTTTTGAAGATAAATTGAAGTTATTTATATAAGTAAAATTTGCTTTTTTTTATTTTCCCAACGGTCTCCTCATCCAACGGTCATCCCAACGGCTCCGTTCCTTGGTTTTCACCCCATCACACGCGTGATGGCCATCACGCAAATCTCCTCCCTCAAGCTTGACAAGGCAGTGGAGGCGGTGTTGATAAACCCATCACGCGTGATGGGTGGTCCATCACGCGGTGCCCCGGGTGCCCTTAGAGCATTCTCATCCAACCCCTTATCCCTAAATCCAAAATTACACTAAAACACATAATATTTTCTCTCTACTTTTCAATTAAATAATATTTTATACCTTTATCATTACCATTTCTCTTTTCTTCACTCACAACCACTTTCAAAATATATTAAAAAAGTATAGGGGGTGTACAATAATTTTTCAAATATCTAGAAAAATCACTATGTTTTCTAAAGTATAAAAACTATTCACTCACAACACCTTAAATCACTCTCTATATTGTAAAAACACCCCCTCATATAATATGAGGGGTTGGATGAGAATGCTCTTATTTTGGCGTATTACAATATTGGAGTTCCATCTATAATCAAATGTCAACTATGTATGCTAATGCGATAACATGTTGTGCCATGGGTCTTCTCATATACAATGCTTTTTGTTCATGTAGCTAAGATAAAATATTAGAGTTCTCACTATAGTCACACGATTATCATGTTGTCGTCTTGTCTTTTGTTGCATAAATATGTTTATATTTTCCTTAAAGTTTTGCTACACAAGATTATCACGGATTTCCTCATATCATGTTTTTTTTAGTTATTACACTTATTACTTATTTACTGGAGTCCACTTGAATAACTAAAGTAATGTTGATAGCATGGGTACTCTGTGAACGACTGGAGTTAGCATTAGCTTGACTTTAACTCATTATAATACGAACTAGAAATTGAGCCCGTATTACACTCAAGTCACGAGCTGACTCGTTTACTTTACATTTCAATAATTTTCTATATATTTTATACTAGTATTTATATAGCAAGTTAACAACAATTTTAATTTTAACAATTCTTAAAACGACACAATATTATCAAACTCACAATACAAAAGAAAATCAGGTATGGAAATCTATCCCAATTTCCAAACCCTTAATATTTTCTCAAAGTTTATACGCGCATGTAGGTCGAGCCAAATCAGCTCGACTTGAATACCAAACGAGATTTTAGTTTACCAAACTAGTTATGAACAAGTGAGTTAAGGAACTAATTATATTCAGCTAAAAGTGATTATGGCTTATATTCAAAGGATTAATTTAATTATTATTTTCATACATACATATCACAAAAATAAAAGTAATATTAACCATAAAATGTGCATATCAGTACACAAAGTTTCAACTTTTTACATTTTACCTCCTCTTATTCTTGCTTCCTAGCAATAAGCTGAAGTAAAACAGGATCCTGAAGAAGAACCCCCATGCTACTGTGATCCACAAGCACCCCCATTTGCTTAGATCAGTGATTCCTTGTTGTTCCAGTATATCGGTTCCGGTCGTTAAACATGTGTTGGCTGTAATATTCACTCCTAGTGATTTGCTCATGCTTTGTAGCAATCTTATTTTCATGGAGTTATCAACTTCCCCAAGAGGGCTGTTGTCGAAGATCTGCGTCCCTCTAACGAAGCATTTGATCGGGTTTTGGAACTCGTTTTGTAACACCGCTTCGTACGGGTATTTCACAAGTGAAATGTAGTGGAACCAGATCCAGTACCCGGGTATTTGGTCACGGTTTATGAAGAATCCACTGAATAGAAGGAAGTATGCGAGGATTGCGACGACGATTGTGTACCCGAGCATTACGTGTGGGACAACACCCGAGAGGAATGTCACGAACGAGCTTCCGGCCCAGAAAGAAGCGTGAATTATGAAAAAATAGAAGAGGAAGCCCGAAAAACCACCGTCGAGTCCCACCGCCCAAAATGTGATCGCCGAGAATGCGAATGAGAGGAATATGAGCGAAGGAATTGCGACGAGGGAGTGAGAGAGAACGTATGACGATCGTCTATACGCGTTGTATGCGGTTTCTCTCATGAAAATGTAACGTTCTTGAAGGAAGACGGGTAACGCGTCCTCACACGTGTAGAATGTTGTAGACATCGCAAATGCGAAAAACCCTAATCGTTCTTGAACGCCTTTTGGGGAATTATCGAGATTCCAGTATATGGTCGCGAGTATAAACCCGGTGACCACAACTGCACCCAGCCGAATCCCAAAAAGTTCAGGCATTCAGCGTGAGTTAGTAAATGACCATTTTGATAAAACGGCCATTTCCATCCACATGGGATTGGCAAAGGTGGGGACCAATGAATTAGGGTTGATGTCATTGGTGGCCCCCGCACCCGAGACTAATTTACCTCCAGAGATACTTGCACTTATCGCTTCTTTGAGCGATAAGCCATGTGTTGGAGTTTCGTTACCAGTATCGATGTTGTTTCGTGACCGCTTCATGTTTTGCCATGATTTGTTAAATTCGACGAGGCTTTTGGTCCCGCCGGGCGATCCTTCGAGTTCTCCGATCAAATAAAGTGCGAATTCGGTCCGGTTTTCTTTATCCGGGATCGGATGACCAAAATCCGAAGAGTACAAAGGGAGGTTCGTTGGAGAACCGCTATAAACCGTCTGTCCACGCGACAAAAACAATAACCGATCTAACAACCCGAGAATTCGGTAACTCGGTTGGTGTATCGACATGATGACAATACTCCCACTTTGCGCAATCCGTTGCAACACTTTGACCACCATATACGCACTCGTCGAGTCGAGCCCAGACGTCGGCTCGTCGAGTAGCAAAATAATCGGATCATGAATAATATCGATCCCAATCGAAACCCGCCTTCGTTCCCCACCCGACACCCCTCGATGCCCTTCATCTCCAATAACGGTCTTAGCCGCGTTTCGTAACCCTAATTGATCAATCAAAGCTTGAACCCTCAACTTCTTCTTCGACTTGGACAACGATCGTGGTAACCGAAACTCGGCTGCGAACATAAGCGTCTCTTCGACCGTTAACATCGGAAATAATAGATCATCTTGCATCACATAAGCCGAAATCACCTTAAATAACCTAGACTCCAATTGCTCACCATTCAAAGTCACTGTCCCTTTAAGACTTCCTTTCGCAATTCGGTTCGCTAACGCGTCGATTAACGTTGATTTCCCCGAACCACTCGCACCGAGTACCGCTAATATCTCACCGTCTCTCGCTTCACCAGAAATATCATTCAATAACACCTTATGACTCGAAAACAACCTCTCTCCGGCAACAGCCTCAACCGAAGTCGCCGGAGAATCACTCCGGCCACCGAACACTGCCGGAACCGCCATCTTATTCCTTACTTTGACACTATAAGTCAGATTATTAAACGCTAAAACAAACGGTAACGAGCGAGGTTCGTTACTGGTTTCGCTCATCTCCAAAACACTATGCGGTGGTGTTTCATCGCCGTTGACGTGGTTACGGATGTCTCCGACGTGTTTCAGAAGCTCACCGAAGACCTAGGGTTAGGCATTTAATCTTCTTGAACGAGATCTTAAATAAAACGAATTGACTGTCGTACGTATCACTTGAAATCGACGAAACTAAATATGTGTACGTTGACTTACGGCGGTCGTAAAACGGTGAACACTTCATTATACTGTCGGCGAGTATCTTAGACATTGAAGGTGTACGTCCAAGAAGTGAGGAGGTAGTTGTAGAGAAGGTGAGAAGTTAAGGGAGGTGTGAAGAAGCTGAAGATGTTAAATATGTGTATATATAGTTATATACACATGTATATATATATTATGTGTATTATATTGAAGAAACACCAACCGGACCCCGGGCAGATTACTGGTAACCTGGGGGTTGGATAGCTGTTTCCCACGAGGGGTTAGACCCTTGGAAGATGGTTCTTCTGATAACCTGCAAAACAGACACCGTGAGCTCGTCACTGAGAAGGGGGGGGAGTTCCTCCTTGTGACCACCCTCCGGCGTGAGAATCAGACTAGATTGCTCTTTAAATATAAAAGTATATTAAGAGATTGCTAGAGCAGATATCAGGTATAATATGATAATGTAGTAAGATATGTTGTGTTTAGATGATCATACCATTTGGGGTATTTATAGCCGAAGGTAGGTTTCCAAGGAGGTATGGCCGGCTGCAACAGTGTTCCTGTTCATCAACAGTAGCCTACGCACATGCCCTGCTGGTAGTTGGTGGGTAGGCAGCGGCTGATAGCGACCAGGCCTGCTGTATACTATTCCCTTTCCACCAACTGCCGGCTACGCACGTGGTATGACAGTAGTTGGTGAGTAGGCAGCGGCTTAATAGTGATACAGTACAGGAGCATGCTGCTCGCCATACTGTATCAGTGAGCTGTCGTATCCCTGATCAGATCTTTCGCCCATACCTCGTCAGGTACAGTGAAAGGTCCTTCAGTATAGACTGGCTTATTTGGGCGGGAGTATTCCCCCTCCCGCCTCTGTGCGGGATTGCTCCCGGCTTTGCTCATTCTTTCAGGTGACACTGAATGATCGAGAGCTAAGTACCTAGTGCGTGTAGCCATGCTGCGCGGGTGGCCTTCCCTCATGGCTTGTATCCGAGGCTGCGGGAACAGGCGGAGTCCTTCACCATGGGAGGCATTTC
This sequence comes from Bidens hawaiensis, assembly GCF_021521415.1. NCBI lineage: Eukaryota > Viridiplantae > Streptophyta > Magnoliopsida > Asterales > Asteraceae > Bidens > Bidens hawaiensis. Next base: position 436,857 of record NW_027492690.1, on the reverse strand, counting down.
CTGCGGGACCAGCTTGCATACTGCGCGTAAGGACGTCACTTCTCTGAGCATGGTTGGTCCTGCGGATCCAGTTGGTCTCTGCGCAGACGTCCCTGTTTAAGGTGAGTCTTGCGGGTCCAACTGGGCTCTGCTGGGACCTACCTCTTCAAGTCCCCCCAGTCCAATGTTCTTCTCATGCGTGTTTAATAAAGTGAGGTGAACTTTTGGACTTAAGCAAAGGGTTTTGAAAAGGGTTTTGTAAGGTTTTCCATGGGAAGTCCTTGTCACTTGCAGAAATGCCCGAGTTTCCTGCTTGGTCTTTGGGTATGATGCGGGTAGGTCTGTAACCTCCTCGCAAGTCAGGAGCATTGAGTCCCAGTTGTGTGGATTCTCCATGAGGTTTTGGTAGTTTTGAACATAGTGATCAATTATGTTAAAACCACCAATTCCATCCTGGCGCTTCAAACAACGTAGTTCTCAACGTTCCCGCTATGCGGGGATGTTATTTCCGTTTCCGCAAGCATTGCCCAGAAGATCCTTCCTGGTTTCAATTCCCAGCGGAGCGCTAGGTATGTGAAGGGTTTTGCCTTAACACTGTACCAGCGCTCGTCTTACGGTTACTTTACTTCCAAGGTATTCCTAGCGTCAATTCCCTGCAGGTGCTAGGTACGTGAAGGGTTTTGCCTTTACACTGTATCCGCGCCTGTCTTATAGTTACTTGGTTGCCGAGGAATATTTGGCTTCAATTCCCTGCGGGTGCTAGGTACGTGAAGGGTTTTGCCTTTACACTGTACCCGCATCCGTCTAACGGTTACTTGTTCGCCAAGGTTTACTTGGCTTCAATTCCCTGCGGGTGCTAGGTATGTGAAGGGTTTTGCCTTTACACTGTACCCGCATCCGTCTAACGGTTACTTGTTTGCCAAGGTTTACTTAGCTTCAATTCCCTGCGGGTGCTAGGTATGTGAAGGGTTTTGCCTTTACACTGTACCCGCATCCGTCTAACGGTTACTTGTTTGCCAAGGGGTAAGGGGTATTTTCCCGCTTACTTTTTAATATTTTTTAAATTTTGAATTTTGAAATTCGAAGAGTTGGTGAAAAGATAAGAACAGTCCAAACCTCTGAAACGTCGTGCGACAGTTTCTTCTGACTGTGTCAGGACGTGCAGGAAGTTATGGTGACGTGACAGAACATGGTCATTCCAGTCGCTTTTTCAGGCGCGTGGGCGTGATTTTTCGGGCGCGTGGCCGCGAAATTACTGGCACACGTCCTTTCAACAGCTGTTGCCAGCCTGCTTTTTGCCACGTGTCATAGTTTCATTGCACCTTTGATTTCTCTCTCCTCCGCATTAAATTCACCGCATTAATTGCGATTACTATATAAAGGGGAAGAGGGTTATTTGCAATTCACACTTTCACCTTTCTTCTTCTTCTTCTTAGTGATTTCCGGCAAATACTCCCCTTTTTTAGGCAAGCATTTTCCCGAAATCACTTCTCTTTCTGCAAAAATGTCTTCTCATGATGCCGACGATCAGAAGACTGCTGGCGAGTGCCAGTGTTCTCTTCCTGTCGATCTGTACCAGTATATCGTCAGGAAGTTCATGCTCGAGTCTCTCGAGCCTGAGTTTCCTGAACCCCACCATACTGTGTACGATGCCCCTAGTGGCAAGATCGGGGTTTATGCTGCATTCTTTGTCTACGGGAACCTTAGGTTCCCGTTGACAAAGTTTGTGTACCGTGTCCTTGAGAGGCACAGCGTTCATTTGACCGAGCTGCACCCCATGGCGATCGCCAAGATTCGTCATTTTGAGTGGGTGTGCCGGATTCTGGGCATCGAGCCCCATGTGGACCGCCTGATGACCTTCTACACTTGGAGGTGCATCCAGGGGTGGTACAGTCTTACAACCCGGATTAAGGGTTTAAAGATTTGTACCACCGAGCGGAGTCTTCGCTCGTGGAGAAGAGAGTTCTTCTTCATATCCGCTCGCGCCATCCCCATTGCCATGAAGTTCAAGAACGGCCAGGCACTTCAGAGCCTTCACGCCCCCAACTACGAGGAGGCGGAATGGTTCTCGAAGATATCCCGGGTCCAATCCCCGGTTTTCCGTTTTCCGGAGTCAGCGATGGTAATGCTGGGGATGAGCCGAGTGTGGAAGGCGGCGAATGCGCAGAAGGTTCCGATTGTCCTTGAATATGGTTCGAACTCTGTCCCTTATGGTATGTCTTGTTTCTTTTTGTTGATTTTGACTTTTTTCTAACTTTCCTGTTTATTTCAGAGGGGAACGACCTACAGTCGCTCCTGAATCCGCGGGAGGAAGATGGTCCCGCACGGATGGGTACTCGTGCTCTGGACGAGAACGAGTTGCCCATCCTAGAGCAAACTGCGTGTCGGTTCGTGGAGGTTTACCCGCCGGGCGGTTACTGCTGCTTTTAAGGAGGCGGCGACCGCGGCGGAGACCACGACGGCGACCACGGCGGCTGCCACCATGCCCGCGCCACCGGCACCGATGGCCGGACCATCAGGTACGCGCAGGGCTTCACGCCGATCTTTGCCACCTTCCCGTCTGCCTGACCTGTTGGATGGATTTCCTTTAGGTTCAGGTGATGGGTTTGGCGGCTATCGGTCTGTCATTGACCCTACAGGTGCGTAGGGTTCCTTTCTTTTTCCCTTATGTTTTTCATCATCTTTTCCTTACTGCTTTTGTTTCTTTTGCAGTGTCGGATTCCAATGAAGTGTATGTTCCTCGATGGAACATACGCCGAGGAACAACCCTTCGCACACCCGTGGAGTGCGTGGACTGGGCTCGCCACGCTGCTCCTCCGGGCGCGTTGGGGGAAGCCATGGTTAGCTACCAGGAGGGTAGGCTAACTAATGAGCTTCGGGTTCTCCAGGCCCGGATGCAGCCGCGCGTCGAGCTGCTTTGTCGTGAAAACGACAAGTTGAAAGCAGCTCACGCCAAGGACATATCTGAGGCGCGTGCTCTTCGGGAGGAGAACCAACAGCTGGCGGCCGCTGCCGCCGACAAGGAGAAGGCCTTCAAGGCCCTCGAGGTTGAAGTTCAGGCGCGACTCGAGGCCCGCTCCAAGGCTGCCCAAGCTGTGAATGAACAGCTTCGGCTGGCCAGGGAGACTGCGCGAAACGCAACCGAGAGGGCTGCCAAGGCTGAAGCCGTTGCTGAGCCTTTGCGTGTGGAGAATGAGGAGCTCAAGGCCAAATTAGAGGCTCTCCAACGCGCTCATGATGCCTTGGCAATGGAGGATGCCAAGAAACTCCAGGAAATCCTGGACCAAAGGGGGGTGCTTGACCAGACCCAGCGGAAGCTTAAGGGCGTCGAAGAGGCTGCCGCTAAGGAAGTTTTACTTGCCAACCTTAACAAGAGCGAAGCCGAACGCGCCCATACCGAAGCTCAAGCTGCCCTCCGATGGCTTCTTCGAGAAGCGTTGCCTCAGGTATGTTTAGATTTATCTTCACGCATTTCTTTTGTAAGAAAAGGTTCTAATACTTTTGTTTTCTTTGTAGGTTGTGCGTCGGGTCTTTTCAGAGACCTCTTACGATGATGCTATGACCGCAGCCCTCAACGCTTCTCATGATGATGGGGAAAAGGCCGGCTTCATGCTTGGTCTAGGGTTTGTTGAGAAAGGCGTCCCGCCTTCCAACTTTCCTTTGTTCAATGTGGATACTGAAGCCATTTATGACCAAGCATTGAACCAATACGCCGCCTTCCCGCATCCAGTGGTGGAGAAGGTGGACGAAGTAGCTGCTGCTGATGATGGGTTAGCTGTCCTCAAAGCGTTCCTCGAACCACCCCGTTCTTCTGACGGAGCGGGTCCAAGTGGAAGCGGCCCTGAGGCTTGATCCTGAAGATCCCTTCCCATTGCTAAGACTTGTATAGTTTTTTATTTTTTCTTTTAGGCGGGTAGTTACCCGGCCATTCTTGTAATATATTCTTGAAATATTAATCTTTTTGCGTATAAGATTGTTATTTCCTTCTTTGGGTTCCTTGCTTTATAAACTTATGACTTGCATACTTAGTTTAAATTAGCAATTTTCCAAGTGTTTAGAATAAGAACCTTTGAACGTGGTTGATAGTGGGTTAAAGTTTCGCTTCCTCCTTCGTGATTGTGCGGGTAGAACCGTCACTTGCACTTGGTAGGATGGCTAAACTTTAACTTTTATCTAACCTGCGTGTAGGTTTTTCTTGCCTTTTGAGGATAAGTTAACCTTTGAACGTGGTTGATAATAGGTGTGAAGTTTTGCTTCCTCTTTCGTGATTGTGCGGGTAGAACCGTCACTTGCACTTGGTAGGATGGCAAAACTTTACCCATACCTGACCTGCGTGTAGGTTTTTCTTACCTTTTGAGGATAAGTTAACCTTTGAACGTGGTTGATAATAGGTGTGAAGTTTTGCTTCCTCTTTCGTGATTGTGCGGGTAGAACCGTCACTTGCACTTAGTAGGATGGCAAAACTTTACCCATACCTGACCTGCGTGTAGGTTTTCCTTACCTTTTGAGGATAAGTTAACCTTTGAACGTGGTTGATAATAGGTGTGAAGTTTTGCTTCCTCTTTCGTGATTGTGCGGGTAGAACCGTCACTTGCACTTAGTAGGATGGCAAAACTTTACCCATACCTGACCTGCGTGTAGGTTTTTCTTACCTTTTGAGGATAAGTTAACCTTTGAACGTGGTTGATAATAGGTGTGAAGTTTTGCTTCCTCTTTCGTGATTGTGCGGGTAGAACCGTCACTTGCACTTAGTAGGATGGCAAAACTTTACCCATACCTGACCTGCGTGTAGGTTTTTCTTACCTTTTGAGGATAAGTTAACCTTTGAACGTGGTTGATAATAGGTGTGAAGTTTTGCTTCCTCTTTCGTGATTGTGCGGGTAGAACCGTCACTTGCACTTAGTAGGATGGCAAAACTTTACCCATACCTGACCTGCGTGTAGGTTTTTCTTACCTTTTGAGGATAAGTTAACCTTTGAACGTGGTTGATAATAGGTGTGAAGTTTTGCTTCCTCTTTCGTGATTGTGCGGGTAGAACCGTCACTTGCACTTAGTAGGATGGCAAAACTTTACCCATACCTGACCTGCGTGTAGGTTTTTCTTACCTTTTTAAGAATTTTGTTTTGAACCGTTCGACGCGCGGTTGTCGATAGGTTAGTGTTCATTTTCCTTTCATGATTCATGCGGATAGACCGGCACTTTCATTTAATGGAATAATTGAACTCTTCTCCTTCAACTGACCTGCGTGAAGGTTTGCCACGTTATTGGGTTCGTGCGGGTAAGACCGCCTTCCCACGCAACGACTTCACGTAATGTGAATGCCGTCACCAGTGCTGGATAGTTTTAACCGTTCGACGCGCGGTTGTTGATAGGTTATTATTCAGTTTCATTAATGATTCATGCGGATAGACCGGCACTTTCATTTTTGGGTGCTGAACTTTTTCCCCTTCAACTAACCTGCGTGAAGGTTTGTCACGTTATTGGGTTCGTGCGGGTAGGACCGCCTTCCCATGCAATGACTTCACGTAATTATGCGGTGAAAACCGGCATATTAGTGTCCAGAAAAGTATTAAATGTAAAATCATCAGCTTCGATATTCTTAAGAGAATCATTTCCATTAGAAGTGGCTCTTGGCCTTTTCTTTACAAATTGGAATTGATTTACATGCAAACTGTGTAAATGAGCTCCCTTCCTTGTTGGGATGGGAGTGCCATCGAGCCGATACGCACCTGGTTCGGGATCTCGTTCTTTACGCAGCATGTAGTCTCGATTTTGAAGCCGGATTTGATTCGTGTTTTCCCCAGCTGGGGTTCTATACGCACCCGCCTGCTCAGCCTTTATTACGCCACGAGGTGCGCGAGCGTCCCATCTCTGACAAATGCTTCGACCATATCTTTTACATCTATGCATTCTTCAGTGTTGTGACCCTTTGTCTTGTGAAAGTCACAGTATTTGCTCCGATCTGCATCGTGACGATGTCGGATTATTGGCGGTTTTGGCCATGGGAGCCCTTCAGTGGCGAATATCTCAGTGACGCTTTTGGTGAGTGGCGTCCATCTGGAGTTCCGGTGCGACTGTACATTATCCCTTCCGCCCAACCGATTTTGCAAGCCGGATGAGGTGTCAAAGTTTACCCTTGACTGCCAGATGCCTAGCTTTCGTTTTTTATTTAATCGGGCGGTGAGGACGTTGTCTTCTCTCGTCCTCTGGGTGTAGAGGTTTGTGCTCTGTGGGAGATCTCTACCCAGTTGTTTTTCTGTTTCCGCATAGCGTTTTGCTGCTGTCATGATGCCATCCCATGTGGATGGCATGCCATCTTTACCCGTTAGGGTGCGGATGAGCTCTGGGTCATGTGCGCCCTGGATGAAGGCAGCGCGAACAAGATCTTCACTGATATTGCCCAAACTTAGCTTCTTTGAGTTGAAGCGAGTGATGAAGTTTGGCAGAGATTCGTCTTCCTCTCGTATGCATTTGAGGATTGTCCATTGCTCCTCGGTATACTTCCGTTGCTGGCTGAAGTGTTGGCTAAACTTTTGTTGGAAGTCTGCCCAGTCGTAGATTTGGTTGACCGGTAGACGATCGAACCATGCTCTAGCAGCCCCAACCAGCGTCATTTGGAACATGTAACACCACGTGGGTTCCGTCCAATTGCTGACGGTTGCCCCTGCTATGAACCTGTTCAAATGATCGTCTGGATCAGATATACCGTCATATGTGCCTATGTTGGGCATTTGTTTGGCACTCTTTGGGGCGATTGCCTCAGCAATGTCCCTTGCAAATTTGGACGTTCCTGCATTTGCAACGTTTGGTCTGAACGTTTTAGAGAAGTCTCGTGGACTTCCACCTGTGCTTTTTGGTTTGAAGGCTTGTCCAAAATGCCTTTTCGGTTGGGATTCCGTTTCCTTATGCTTCCCTTTTGCCCTATGGCGAGGGTTCACGTCGGAGTCGGATTCCTCCGAGTCATCCTCCCAGTATTCGAATTCGTCGGCCTGTTGCACGGAACGCAAGCGTTCGTCCAACTCAGCCTGGAATTCCTTTTGTCGTGCCTCCGCCCATGCCTTAACTTCATCGAGAGTTTGGCGGGGGAGTCTTCGTTTCTCAACCTGTGTATCAGTGGATCCCAGTAGGCGATCATTTACTGCACTTGCCCCAGCTTTGGTAAGTGGGGTAGTGTTCGTAAAATTTACTTCGCTTGCCCCGGCTTCGGTAGCCGGGGTAGTGTTCGTAAAAACTGTGTTGCCGGTATTCCCCCTAGTAGCAGGGGTTATGGTTACCGGAATTTCTCTAACCATCTTTGTAGAAGTTTGAAAAAACTAGAGAAAAATAAAGTTCTAGCTTTATGCACGGATGGCGCCAATGAAGAAACACCAACCGGACCCCGGGCAGATTACTGGTAACCTGGGGGTTGGATAGCTGTTTCCCACGAGGGGTTAGACCCTTGGAAGATGGTTCTTCTGATAACCTGCAAAACAGACACCGTGAGCTCGTCACTGAGAAGGGGGGGGTTCCTCCTTGTGACCACCCTCCGGCGTGAGAATCAGACTAGATTGCTCTTTAAATATAAAAGTATATTAAGAGATTGCTAGAGCAGATATCAGGTATAATATGATAATGTAGTAAGATATGTTGTGTTTAGATGATCATACCATTTGGGGTATTTATAGCCGAAGGTAGGTTTCCAAGGAGGTATGGCCGGCTGCAACAGTGTTCCTGTTCATCAACAGTAGCCTACGCACATGCCCTGCTGGTAGTTGGTGGGTAGGCAGCGGCTGATAGCGACCAGGCCTGCTGTATACTATTCCCTTTCCACCAACTGCCGGCTACGCACGTGGTATGACAGTAGTTGGTGAGTAGGCAGCGGCTTAATAGTGATACAGTACAGGAGCATGCTGCTCGCCATACTGTATCAGTGAGCTGTCGTATCCCTGATCAGATCTTTCGCCCATACCTCGTCAGGTACAGTGAAAGGTCCTTCAGTATAGACTGGCTTATTTGGGCGGGAGTATTCCCCCTCCCGCCTCTGTGCGGGATTGCTCCCGGCTTTGCTCATTCTTTCAGGTGACACTGAATGATCGAGAGCTAAGTACCTAGTGCGTGTAGCCATGCTGCGCGGGTGGCCTTCCCTCATGGCTTGTATCCGAGGCTGCGGGAACAGGCGGAGTCCTTCACCATGGGAGGCATTTCCTGCGGGACCAGCTTGCATACTGCGCGTAAGGACGTCACTTCTCTGAGCATGGTTGGTCCTGCGGATCCAGTTGGTCTCTGCGCAGACGTCCCTGTTTAAGGTGAGTCTTGCGGGTCCAACTGGGCTCTACTGGGACCTACCTCTTCATATATATATATATTATGTGTATTTGTGTGTGTAGACAATTTATGTTCACATTAGTAGAAATGCATGGGGTTTGTGTGTGAGAGAGAAACGTGGAATGACATTGTGTAAGCTATGATGCAAAATATAATTATTAATTGTATTAATTATTACATTTTCAATAACATTTATTAATTAATTAACTTGTTTTGAAATTTTAAAAAATAAACTAATGATGATATTACATATATTTATACTAATAATTTAAATAACCCTTTCGTGTGAATAATAGTCGCATTTTAGTCTAAATAAACAGAATATTATAACTTTTCGTGTGGACTTTTTTTATATATATACATAATGGTTAACTTATTTATTCGACAGCTATATCAAAGTTTTAGTAAATTATTTGATGTTTAGCTGAGGTAATAAATTTTGGTTTAGTTATAATAAAAATCTTATTAAAAACATAAACTGTGAGTTATACAATCTCGCTGATTAGAGTACTGATAGAAATCCAGGATTTTTTTTGGTAACAAACTAATAAAAAAATATATTTGATGTCTTTCAAGTAATAATAATGGTAATTAATTAAAACTAAATTGGCTTAAAAGTTAAAAATTAACTTATAAGATATATGTATGTTCTTATTAGTTAAAAATATTATGCAATAAAAATAGATAACATAAAAAATTCAGTTTTACAAATTACCGTGACTAAAAAATTAAGCCTTAGATATAATTAATTAGAGAAAGATGTGTGGTGACCTACATCGCCTAATATGATGCCTAGAGTCCAAGACGCTATTGAATAGCGGGAGGAGTGTCAAGGTAAACAATCTTGACACGTGGCATAAGTTGATTGGCGGTAGCATGCAGCAAAGGTTTTAAGGAGCGGGTCCTTTCCAAATTAGGTGAGGATGGTAATCTACAGTTTAGTTTATCTATTGTTGTTACAAATAGGTAAACTATATTCTACTTGATTTTCTATTGGTAGTAATACTTTTATCTATACTTTTAAATACTAAATAAATAATATGTTAATTTGACGTTCTAGAAAAAGTCAACCTACACCAACCAATAACTAAAAATTAATATTATAAACTACTTAATTAGCCTAACAAACCCTAATATTAAACTTATGACAAGTTTTCTCATTGCTACTCTAATTACTGCAAATCTAAGATTTTTCACACTTCAGTATTAAAAAGTTAGGAACTTGACCCATGAACTCATGGGCGGATCTTTTAAGGGACGGGAGAGAGCATCGACCTTCTCTTTTTCTTGTGAAAAGTATAAATATAGTCCATTTACTTTGAATAATTCTCTGTCAAAGAAAAAAAATTTATATGATACTTAAATGTTCAAGTTTACCTTCGACATGCAGAAATCCATGAGGCATACTTAGCAGCAGGATGACACTCTCTACTTCATCGACGGTTTCATGATTCATGTAGCCCCCCCCTGCTTTCACTACAAGAAAATGAAGCTACTGCAACTCTAGTAAAATGTTGTAGAAGGCCTTGAAAAGGTTGCATTAGGCCTAATGCAACCTTTTATCAAATGCTGCATTAGGTGAAGTTGCATTAGACCTAATGCAATTTTTTTGTTAAATAGTGCAACCTTTTTTGAAAGTGTTATGTTTGCTACTCAAACACAACCTTTTTATTATGCAACTTTTTTTGTATCCTAATGCAACTTTTTTACTTTTAAATGCAACTTTTCTAACACTAAAATGCAACTCTTTTTTTACATCAAATGCAACCATTTTTTATAGTTCGATGCAACTTTATAGATATAAACAAAAGTATCAAAGGTAAACCAACACAATAATATATATATATATATATATATATATATATATATATATATATATATAATAGATATATCATAATTTAACATGTCCGAACAAAAAATAACAATGCAATCAAACATAAAGTTGGGAATCACAATGATTAAAAGTAACGAAAACCTCCTATTCATATCTAAGATGATGAAGTACTTTCAATTAACTTTTGCCATAATACTTCACATCGTAGCTTCTATCTTTAGCCTTTTTTCTTTGTCGTCTTTAATTTCTTTTCGCATTTTAAACAGCTCTGTTTTTTTTAACTTCAAGGCTCTTTTTGAAATATTCTACAAGCCCACCCGGAATAATATGAGTTCCTCGACACCATCCATTTTTTCGGGAATGCCTGCCATAAAAAAACAAAAAAGACACAAGGGCCATCAGTTTCGTTTTCATCCTAATAGTAGCAAATAAATATATTAACACACACCTGAATGACAGAACCATTCACCATTTTCGGATATCCTAAAGTTAGTAACAAGAAAAAACTTATGTAGATAATCTTTACATGTATGCATGGCAAAATCTGCAGGTTGGGCTCAACTAGGGTACTAAGGCCGGGTTCAGTTTAGGATGTGAAGAAGCGTGGATCGACTCACTGGTAGACGATCTACTTTCCTCGGGTGTGATTATGCTATTTCACCGATGGTTTCTCTTGGATCTGGGTTCTTCCACCTACAAAATGAACAGCACCATAAACTTACCCCTCAGAAAGGGACAGAGGGGTCCTCTTTGGGGTAACCCTCCGGTGTGAGAATAAGTATTTGTGGGAGAAGATAATAATATGTGAGAGTAAGGAATTTGGAGTGTATTGCTTAATAGCTGAATACTCTGTAATTGTCTGTTTCAGTGTGACTGTATGTTATTGTGTGTGTTACTGACTGTAACTCTCTGTGATTGAATGTAATTGAATATTATTGAATGTGTCTCTCCTTGTGGAGTTGATGCTGTATTTATAGTGCTAGGGTTTTCACTGATTGGGCTCAGCCTTGTTGGCCTCCTCCAATTGCTCTGCGCCACGTGTCCTCTGGGACACCTGGTGCTTTCTCATTGGTTATAATCACGTGGTAGCACATAGGTTTTGCTGAGTTGTCCACCTTTCATTGGCAGCTGTCAACATCAGCATATTCTTATTCCTTAAAAAGATACCTTCTGTAAGGTTGTCTGACGTGCACAATCAAGGTTGCCCTAATCCTGATTTGGATAAGGACGAGGTTGATTATGTGCATGTGTGATATGCGCCAATCCTGAGGATGCGCGAGGTCTTCTCTTTATTCTCACGCGCAGATGTTTCATGCGTAGATGTGATATGCACGAGCATGTGATATGCGCCGCGCGCTGATGCGCCACGCGCATATGTGATATGCGTGAGCATATGTGATGCCCCTTTTTTCTGCGGAAGAAAAACTGGTTGGTTGCAACCTGGACCATACAGAGTTCTGTTTGCCCCTTTTTTCTTTGCTGCGCGGTGACTCAGCTTGATGCGCTCTTTCTCTTGCCCTATCTTGGGCAATTTGTTTTTCATTTCTCGCGAAAACTCGCGATGCTTCCATTAACTTGGCCCACGTGGTGGGCATGCCATCTCTGCTTACGAGAGCTCGGCGGAGTTGATCACTGCGCGCGCCTTGTATAAAGGCCACGCGCAGGAGTTGCTCAGTTATACCTCCGATTGCCAGAGACTCCTGATTGAAACGTGTTATGTAGTCTTCAATCGTTTCATCATTCCTGCGCACGCAGTGCATGATGTCATCAGGGTCGCGCGTGTGTCTGCGCTGCTGTACGAAGTGGGCTTGGAACTTTTCCAATAGTTCCTCGAACCCATCGATTTGCCCAGTCGACAAGCTCTCGAACCAGACACGCGCCGCGCCCGTGAGGCAGCGAGCAAACATGTGACACCATGTTGGCATCGTCCAGCTCTCTAGGTTTTCCGTGTTGTAAAAACCTTGCAAGAAATCGTCGGGATCTGTTGTGCCGTCATATTTACCCAAACCACTTGGCATCTTGGTTTTGTGCTGGATGGGAGCCTTCGCGATGCGCTCAGTGAACTTTGAATGTTTCACCAAGATGGCTGGTCTATACAGTGTGGTTACGTCCACTTGCCCTCTAACTGGTGGGCTGTACGGCATGTGCAGATCCAGATTGGCTCTGGCTCCAGGCGTCATGTTCACAGGCGCGCGGAGCTGTGAGCCTCCTGCATGAGTATCTCGCGTCTTCCTCGTGCTGTGCACTTCTTCATCACTAAACTCAGTGTGTGCAGTGTGAACAGAATGTCATTCTTCCGGCGCGCGCGCCCTTTTTGTTCCATGAACAGTTTGCTTATCAAACGCTTGCCTTTGTGTTAAGTCGGCTAACTTTTTCTGTTTGACCATCTCATTATACTTGTCCATTAGACGCCGCTGCTCGTTTATGAGCCATTCTTTAGGGTCATTTGTTTCATCTTCTGGACCCATTGGTCCTTTTTGTTTCGCGCCGGCAAGTTTTTGTAACGTGAGATCGTCTGGAGGAGTTTCAGTCTGGCCATGAGGAGTTGTGATGAAGGGACGGTTACTGGTGGTGCGCGTAGAATCACGCGGCACCCTCAGAAACTGTTGTCCCTCATTAACATCCTCACGTTCAATATCCTCCAGAACTTGATCAACGTTACGAACGCCAGAAACCATGGTGAAAATTTGTTTTTTATAGAGATCTGATGAGATCTTGTTGCCGTTGTAACCGTGGATGGCGCCAATGAAGAAGCGTGGATCGACTCACTGGTTGACGATCTACTTTCCTCGGGTGTGATTATGCTATTTCACCGATGGTTTCTCTTGGATCTGGGTTCTTCCACCAACAAAATGAACAGCACCGTAAACTTACCCCTCAGAAAGGGACAGAGGGGTCTTCTTTGGGGTAACCCTCCGGTGTGAGAATAAGTATTTGTGGGAGAAGATAATAATATGTGAGAGTAAGGAATTTGGAGTGTATTGCTTAATAGCTGAATACTCTGTAATTGTCTGTTTCAGTGTGACTGTATGTTATTGTGTGTGTTACTGACTGTAACTCTCTGTGATTGAATGTAATTGAATATGATTGAATGTGTCTCTCCTTGTGGAGTTGATGCTGTATTTATAGTGCTAGGGTTTCCACTGATTGGGCTCAGCCTTGTTGGCCTCCTCCAATTGCTCTGCGCCACGTGTCCTCTGGGACACCTGGTGCTTTCTCATTGGTTATAATCACGTGGTAGCACATAGGTTTTGCTGAGTTGTCCACCTTTCATTGGCAGCTGTCAACATCAGCATATTCTTATTCCTTAAAAAGATACCTTCTGTAAGGTTGTCTGACGTGCACAATCAAGGTTGCCCTAATCCTGATTTGGATAAGGACGAGGTTGATTATGTGCATGTGTGATATGCGCCAATCCTGAGGATGCGCGAGGTCTTCTCTTTATTCTCACGCGCAGATGTTTCATGCGCAGATGTGATATGCACGAGCATGTGATATGCGCCGCGCGCTGATGCGCCACGCGCATATGTGATATGCGTGAGCATATGTGATGCCTGGGCATCTGTGGTGCCTGGGCATATGATGCCTGAGCATGTGAGGTGCCTGGGCATATGATGCCTGAGCATGTGATGCATGAGCATATGTGATATGCGCCATGCGCGTAGGTTTTGGCTTTGTGCCTTCATAATGTCTTGATTTCAAGCTTCTTGTCTATATCTTGTGGGTTGACCCGCCTTGCTCGGTGTTGAGGCGGGTACATACCTCTTCAGGATGGATTCAATTAATAACACTTGAGAGCTTTTTGTTTAACTAGAGTTACATGTCATCAAAAAATGATTCAAAAGAGTCAAGAAATCGCTTCGGTGTAGGTCCCGCGTGTTATGCCTCTTTCCTTTTTACAAAATCAACATATAAAATGAATTCTTTTGATGTGCTTGATTCATTATCTGATCCACAAAAAACAAGTAAGTAAATAAAAAAATAACAAAATAGGACTCAGTTTAAAAACTTAACAAGAACTAAGTTCAAGAGTTCTGAATTTCTCATTTTACATCTCATCTAAAAAAAATTGAGAAACAAATTAGTCTCAGAAATGAAGGCGTCTATTAACTGGTTTCACTCTTCAGCTCTCTTAACATTTATGATCATTATCATTTTCTAGTAGCTTGAATACTATTAAAAAGCATGTAGGCTATTCTATATAGAAATTCAAATTAGAATACTACATCATTTGAAGAAACTCATATCATACTGGTGTAAATCATTTTATTAAAACAAGTTAGATTATTATTTTAATAATGTAGGAGTTGTAACCCATTAACTACTTATAAAACTCAAAATGAATTGACTAAATAAAAGCATGTGGAGATCAACCTAACCCGTAATCCATCTTGCACAATCCACCCATTTTGTCAGCTATAATGTAAATACCATCACTCATTATGAAATATAAATACCATCTGTTTAAACTACACAAGCTATTTTGAACCATAATACCATCATTCATCTTAGTTGCATTTATTTTGATGAAAATTATGAGTAGAAACTACCATTGTGATGCGATGTTGACCATTAGTAGAACCTTTCCCTTGAATTTGGATCATTTCCGTAGTATTTGGCAACCTTCACTTCATGAGTAAACAAGGTGGTGTCATCCTCTTAAACCTGTAGCGTTTGCCATCTTTCCATTGAAAATCAGATACTCTGTATCAACTTGTAGATATTAACGCACAATTTATATATTGGTTACCAACAAGATCAAGATAAACATGCATACCACGTGTTGAATCATGAAGAGGTATGTACCCGCCTCAACACCAAGCAAGGCGGGTCAACCCACAAGATAAAGACATTATGAAGGCACAAAGCCAAAACCCAGGCGCATCGCGCATACAAAAAATGCTCAGGCATCATATGCTCGCGCATCACATATGCGCGCGGCGCATGTCGCATGCTCTTGCACATCACATATGCTCGCGCGTCACATATGCGCGTGGCGCACCAGCGCGCGGCGCATATCACACGCTCGTGCATATCACACCTGCGCATGAAATATCTGCGCGTGAGAATAAAAAGAAGACTTCGCGCATTCTCAGGATGGGCGCATATCACACGTACACATAATCAACCTCGTCCTTATCCAAATCAGGATCAGGGCAACCTTGATTGTGCACGTCAGACACTCTTCTAGAAGGCATCTTTTTAAGGAGTAAGAATATGCTGATGTTGACAGCTGCCAAATGAAAGGTCGACAACTCAGCATGACACATGTGCTACCACATGATTACAACCAACGAGAAAGCGCCAGGTGTCCCAGAGGACACGTGGCGCAGTGCGATTGGAGGAGGCCAACGAGGCTGAGCCCAGCCAGTGGAAACCCTAGCACTATAAATACAGCATCAACTCCACTTTGATGACATTCATTCACACTCAATCATTGACAGTTACAAGCAGTGATATCACATTCAATCATATTGAATTGTATTCACTCACAGTCAGTTACAGAAAACACACAGTCACACAATCAAGAGTATTCAGCGATTCAGCAATACTCTTGAGATTTCACTGACTCTCACTTTATTATCTTCTCCACAAAGATACTGATTCTCACGCCGGAGGGTTACCCCAAAGAGGACCCCTCTGTCCCTTTCTGAGGGGTAAGTAACGGCGCTGTTCATTTTGTAGGTGGAAGAACACGGATTCAAGGGAACCATCGGTGAAACAGTTTAATCATACCCGAGGAAAGTAGATCTGCTACCAGTGAGTAGATCCACGTTTCTTCATTGGCGCCATCCACTGTTACAAACGGCAATCAGATCTCATCCAGATCTACAAAAAAAAATCAATCACCATGGTTTCTGGAGTTCGTAACGTTGATCAAGCTCTGGAGGATATTGAACGTGAGGGTGTTAACGACGGACAGCAGGTTCTGAGGGTCCCGCGTGATTCTACGCGTACCACCAGCAACCGTCCCTTCGTCACAACCCCTCACGGCCAGACTGAAACTCCTCCAGACGATCACACGTTACAAAATATGGCCGGCGCGAAGCTGAAAGGACCAATGGGTCCAGAAGATGAAGCAAATGATCCGAATGAATGGCTCATAAACGAGCAGCGGCGTCTGATTGAAAAGTACAACGACATGGTCAAGCAGAAGAAGCTAGCCGACCAAGCACAAAGGCAAGCTTTTGATAAGCAGACTACAAAGAGGCCGCGCGCGCCGGAAGAGGGACATTCTGTTCACACTGCACACACTGAGTTCAGTGATGAAGAAGTGCATAGCATGAGGAAGACACGGGATACTCATGCAGGAGGCTCACAGCTTCGCGCGCCTGTGAACATGGCGCCTGGAGCCAGAGCAGATCTGGATCTGCACATGCCGTACAGCCCACCGATCAGAGGGCAAGTGGACGTAACCACGCCCTATAGACCAGCCATCCTGGTAAAACACTCAAAGTTTACTGCGCGCATCGCGCAGGCTCCCATCCAGCACAAGACAAAGATGCCAAGTGGTCTGGGCAAGTATGATGGCACAACAGATCCAGATGACTTTTTGCAAGGTTTCTATAACACGGGAAACCTAGAGAGCTGGACGATGCCAACATGGTGTCATATGTTTGCTCGCTGCCTCACAGGCGCAGCGCGGGTATGGTTCGAGAGCTTGCCGACAGGGCAAATTGATGGGTTCGAGGAACTATTAGAAAAGTTCCAAGCCCACTTCGTACAGCAGCGCAGGCACACGCGCGATCCTGATGACATCATGCACTGCATACGCAGGAATGATGAAACAATTGAAGATTACATCACTCGTTTCAATCAGGAATCCCTGGCAATCGGGGGCATAACTGAGCAGCTCCTGCGCGTGGCCTTTATACAAGGCGCGCGCAGTGACCAACTCCGCCGGGCTCTTGTAAGCAAAGATGGTATGCCCACCACGTGGGCCAAGTTAATGGAGGCATCGCGAGTTTTCGCGAGAAATGAGAAACAGATTGCCCAAGATAGGGCAAGAGAAAGAGCGCATCAGGCAGAATCACCGCGCAGCAAAGATAAGAGGGCCAAACAGAACTCTGTATGGTCCAGGTTGCAGCCAACAAGTTTTTCTTCCGCGGAAAAACAAGCGCAACCAACCTCACCACAGCCCCAAAAAGAAGTTCGTCATCGCGGGGAGGGTGACAAGAGGGAGGGCGGCAGAGATCCTAGCAGACCTTTGCCAAGAATATGGACGCCCCTCACTAAAACACCTTCACAGGTGTTAAGTACTGAGAATGTCCAATTCAAGCCCCCCAAACAACTACACTACAAGGGACCGCAAAACAGTGGCAAATATTGTGAATTTCACAGGTCCCCGGGCCACAACACCGACGCATGCCATCATTTAAAGGATGCGATCGAGAAGGATGTAAAGTCGGGCAGGCTGGCTCACTTGGTAAAAAACCAAAGAATAGAAGATGAGCAACCGGAGGGAGCCTCTGCCAGCAAGAAGTACAAAAGAATCTGTGTGGCTGAGGGGGGACGACAAGGGCAGACGTCAAGAAAGAGAAGCGCGCAAATCCACGGAGATTGGCGCGAGCAGCAAGTCATCTTCCCAAGAATCAGGGGAGGCCCTTCAATAAGCAGTCCTCTCGTCATTACCACACACATTGCTCATTACGAAGTGTCAAAGGTCCTGGTGGACACTGGAAGTGAATCTGACATTATGTATGAGCAGTGTTTCAGAAAGTTAGACCCGGCAGACCAAGCGCGGCTAGAAATTGTGAACGCACCAATCTGTGGTGTCTCAAATGAAATCATACATCCCCTAGGCCAGATTCAGTTTGAACTAACTATGGGGGATGATGAGCACAAACGAGCCGAAGTTGTCAACTTCTTGGTCTTGCCCACCACGTCATGCCACAATATGATCCTGGGTAGGGGAACGATTGCCCAATTTAATGCTGTACCGTCGCCAGCGCACGGCGCATTGGGGATCCCTACACCAACAGGCGTAGCATTTGTTTACCGCGATCATTTGTGCGCAGTGACAAGCACGCCGCGGGAAGGGAGAATGAAACTTACAATGGCTGACAATGCGCCAGAGAAGTGGATTTTAAACCCAAAATTCCCAGATCAAACGGTCACAATTGGCGCTACCATTTCAGACGAAACGAGATTGAGAATGAAAAAGTTGCTTACAAAATACACGTCGGTTTTCGCGTGGCAACACTCCGATATGACGGGGGTCCCGCGAGACTTGGCGCAACATTCTCTTAACACGTTTAAGTCGGTGGAGCCAATTGCACAGAAAAAGAGAATCATGGGGGATGAAAAGGCGAAGGCCATGAATGAGCAAGTGGAGGACCTGTTGCGCGCAAACATCATCCGCCCAATTCGATACCAGACATGGGTAGCCAATCCTGTGATGGTAAAGAAAAGCAACGGGTCATGGAGAATGTGTATTGACTTCAAGGACCTCAACAAAGCATGTCCGAAAGATTGTTACCCCCTACCAAACATCGACGCAAAGGTGGACTCCGTGGCGCCATTCAAGCTCAAATGTTTCCTGGATGCCTACAAAGGCTATCACCAGATTCAAATGGCACCACAGGATGAAGACAAGACGGCCTTCAGAACCGACAAGGGTGTTTTTTGTTACACAAAAATGCCCTTTGGTTTAAAAAATGCGGGCGCAACCTATCAGAGACTTATGGATTCGGTTTTCAGTGAACAAATCGGAAGAAATCTAGAAGTCTACGTCGATGATTTGGTAATCAAGAGCAGGGAGGAGAGACAAATGCTCAAAGACATCGAGGAAACCCTCCAGCGCCTAACGGAGGTTAACATGAAGCTCAACCCGAGCAAATGTACTTTCGGCGCAGAAGAGGGGAAATTTCTTGGTGTAATGGTCACTAAGGATGGTTTCAAGGTGAACCCTGAAAAGGTGGAAGCCATCCTTGACATGCCTTCACCATCCACCATGAAAGAGGTTCAGAAGCTGAATGGTAGATTGGTGTCAATCAACAGGTTCCTAGCGAACCACGCCAACAAATCTACTCCATTCGTTAACATCTTGAGGAACTGTTTGAAGAAGAGCCAATTCAAGTGGACGCCTGAGGCTGAGCAAGCTTTCACTGAGATAAAAGAATGTCTCATTAAATTGCCAGCGCTCACAGCTCCACTTCCTGGCGAGACCCTTACATTGTACCTGTCAGCTGGAGACCGCGCGATCGGCGCAGTATTATTGGTGGATCGCAAGGGGATACAAACGCCGATATACTATGTGAGTCGGGTGCTCACAGACCCTGAGACGCGCTATTCCATAATGGAAAAGTTAGTTTTGTCACTAACACACGCGTCGCGCAAGCTCCATAGATACTTCAATGGTCATCCTATTGAAGTTCTGACTGGTTACAACATCCAGCAAGTCTTGCGACGCCCCGCGCTCTCCGGAAGGCTGACAAAGTGGGCGCTGGAATTAGGTGAACACACGATCACTTATAAGC
Source organism: Bidens hawaiensis (assembly GCF_021521415.1). Taxonomy (NCBI): domain Eukaryota; kingdom Viridiplantae; phylum Streptophyta; class Magnoliopsida; order Asterales; family Asteraceae; genus Bidens; species Bidens hawaiensis. The sequence continues at coordinate 417,261 of NW_027492690.1, read as the reverse complement.
CCCGTCCAGCGATAAAGGGTCAAGTTTTGGCGGATTTCATCACGGAAATCCCAGACGGAAAGATTGAAGAAGCTCAGCGCGAGGTAGATCCTCCGCGAGCAAATGATGAAGAAGATGTTTGGAGGCTATTCACTGATGGAGCCTCCAACAGCGAAGGGTCCGGCGCAGGCCTCAAACTGATGGACCCTGATAATCGTGAATATACTTATGCTATCAGGTTGGACTTCAAGAGTACCAACAATGAGGCTGAGTATGAAGCCCTCCTGGCTGGTCTGCGCATCGCGCGCAAGTTTGGGGTTAAAAGACTAGAGGCGCATGTTGATTCTTACTTGGTAGCTGCTCAGGTCAACGGCCTATATGACGCCAAGGAGAACACAATGCCTCTGTATCTAGAGCAGGCAAAAAAGCTCGTTGAGCAGTTTGACTTCTTCAGAATCATACACATCTCGCGCAGCGAAAACAAGTCCGCTGACGCGTTGAGTAAAATGGCATCAACTAATTTTGATCACTTTGGCAAAGATGTCAGGGTGGAGGTAATGAGCAGCCCGTCAGTGCAAACGCAATCGGTCCTTGTAATTCATACAACCCCTTCATCCTGGATAACTCCAATAACAGAATTCCTGATGAAGGGGAAGTTACCGGACGATCGCGCACAGGCGAGAAAGATAAGACACAAGGCACAGAACTATGAATTACTTGATGGTACATTATATCGGCGCTCTTATCTTGGACCGCTCATGAAGTGCCTGGATGCTGAAGAAGCAACCTATGTGATTAGGGAGATTCATGAAGGAATCTGTGGAATTCACGCTGGCCCCCGCATGGTGGTTGCCAAGGCGATGAGCTCAGGCTACTATTGGCCAGGCATGTACTTGGATGCGCTAAAAGAAATCCAAAAATGCAAGGCATGTCAGAGCTACGCGCCAAACACCATGCGTCCAAAGAACAACTTGATTCCAGTCACCTCCGCATGGCCTTTCCACAAATGGGCCATTGATATTGTAGGGCCCCTGCCGCAAGCGCAAGGGCGAGTGAAATTTTTGGTAGTGGCGATAGACTATTTCACAAAATGGGTTGAGGCCAAGCCACTAGCAAAAATCACAGCTGAGGCGATGAAGCAATTTATCTGGAGCCACATCATTTGCCGTTTTGGCCTTCCCATGGAAATTGTGAGCGACAATGGCAAACAATTCACTGACAGGAAGATATCAAGCTGGCTCAGAGAATTGCACATCAACCAAATCTTCACATCCGTCTACCACCCTCAGGGGAATGGTCAAGTGGAGCGCGCGAATCAAAGTTTGCTAAATGGGCTGAAGAAAAGGTTGGAGGGAGAATCCCATTCTTGGGTCGAAGAGTTACCGAATGTCCTGTGGGCGCACAGGACATTAAGCAAAACTAGCAATGGCGAATCCCCGTTCAGCCTAACCTATGGGACAGAGGCTATGATCCCAGCAGAAATTGGATGCCCATCCCATAGGGTACTCATGATGAGCAAAACTGATAACGAGCGCGAAAGAAGATTGGACCTTAACTTGCTTGAAGGGCGCAGAGAAGCGGCTATCATTAATGAAGCCAGATACAAGAAAAAGCTGGAAAAATATTATAATCAGCGCGTTAAAGAATGCCACTTCAAGAAAAATGATTTTGTCCTTCGAAACAATGAAGCTAGTCGCGCAATACCCCCAGGAAAAATGTCCCCCAATTGGGAGGGACCTTATCAAATTTCAGAAGATTTGGGGAAAGGCGCGTACGCTTTAAAAGATTTGAATGGAAAAAAGATACCGCGCTCGTGGAACGCGGCACAACTTAGAAAATGCTTCATGTAAAAGTTCAAATTTGTAATCAAGGCTTTTAAGCCATCATGAATGATGATTCGCGCGATCTTTCAATATTTGTCGCGCTATCTTTCAATATTTGTTCTATTACCTTTGCATACATGTTTCACACTTCCTTTATTAAATTGGAACAATATGACAACACTATATTGACTTCAAAACAAAATAAAGCGAAGTAAAACATACATGCGCGAGCCTTAGCTCAAACGCGTTAACGAGTCTTAACTCTAAAACGTCAGGGCCTTAGCCCAAACTTACGAGCCTTAGCTCAAACACGTTAATGAGTCTTAACTCTAAAAACGTCAGGGCCTTAGCCCAAAACAAAGAGCCTTAGCTCAAAACACTCACAAACATCCATCTTACATCCAGCGCAGCCTGATCATAAAAATCCTTAAACACAACTAAGGCAAAGTACATGCCATATCATGTTAAGGTCTCAGGTCGAGGCCGCGCGCGGAATCATAGTGGATATCTGAGTAACACAAGCTGACATGTAATGGCTAAACTCATACTTCCATACCGCGCGACAACGACGCGCGAAAAAGAAAATAACGAAAAGTTAGCGCGCATGTCAGCATGAGCAAGATACGGCGAGAACCACAAACAAAATAGAACAGAGGTTAAGTGAATAATTTCCATACAACCTTGTTCTTATTTTAACGTGCAAGCATATCTTATATCTATACAACCAAACATGAGGGGATGAATGGAAATGCGCAAGATATGAAAATGAGAGAACAAGTTTCATTCCATTGGATCGAAATTTACAAGTATGATGAGTTACAAATTACAAGTATAAAAAATAAATATACAAAATTTGATGAAGGGCTTCTCAAGTCTCCACATCGACGTCAGCCGCTTCATCACCCTCATCATCTCCCGCAGCATCTGGCGCGGTCTGCTCCTCATCCCCGAACTGACCATAGTCAAGTTCTTCCTCCTCATTGGAGTCTTCGATCACAACGGTGTCAGGAGCAGATTCTTTCGCCGCGCCAGAGCCGCTGGCAGGGGCAACATCCCCCGCGCCACCATCATCGCCACCAGCCCTCTCGCAATCATTAAGCAACTTCTTTAGCGCGCCGAGGTCGGGCTGGTCAGCAAGCGCAGCTATCTATAAATCATCAGAAAAGTAATGAGTACAAAACACTTAGAAAAGTTAGTCAAGAAAAACTCATTATGATCAAGGTACCTGCATAAGGATGGGGATGGGAGTATTCATATACTTTTCCCCCACCGCGGCCATGTCCGCGCAGGCCGCATCGCTCTTGTAAGGGTACTCGGATGGGTTCTTCCTCAACATGCCATATTCATACCCATCCGTAAACCCTTCAGCTCGGCCCACCAAACGCGCGGCGGCATTGCAGTCCATCACAAGGGCTTGAAACTCGGCGGAATATTTCATCGCCAAAGCGCAGCGAGCCATGCCCTGTGACACCAGCCATTGGCGATCCTGCGCGAGGCCAGCAACAGACGTCTCGAGGGCAGGAACCTGAGAGTTTAATAACTCAACAGTTTCCTTAGTCTTTTTTAGTTCCTCCTTATCAGACGCTGCTGCCGCCAAAATTTTTTCTTTCTCCGCCTGCGCAGCACCAAGTGCTTCCTGGCTAGACGCCGCCGTCGCTAAGGCCTCATCTCTATCGGCCTGCGCGGCCGCCAAATCCCTTTTCAGGCGCGCAACCTCGCTCTCCAGTGATGATTTCTCAGTGATACTCTGGACGATAGCTTGGTCACGCGCCTCGGCCTGCTGTTCCAAGACACGCACTCTGCGCGCGTACTTGGCAACTTCGGCCTCCGCCAACTGCTGCTTCTCCCGCGCAGCTTGGAGCTCATGCCCGCGCTTGATGTATGCGATGTTGGCACTTGCTCGGTTTTCACTGAGCTCCGCCTGGAGTTTCTCAGCTCGCGCGCGAGCATCAGACAGGTTCCAGGCGGCCACCTTAGCCTCTCGCTGAGCTTCCACAAGAGCGTCGCGTACTTTAATATAATCACGACGAAGCTCTTGGGAAGCAGCGAAGAAAGCCGACCCTGCGAAAACATGGTCGTTCAGCAAGTCCGAGCGGGTGCGCTCCTCCTGATACCTCCTTTCAGTAGGAGGCACGGCATGAGCCCAGAAGTCCTCGCATACGCCCATGGATTGAAAGGAACTCTCTTCATTAATATTCCATCTCGGGCGGTAAACGTGGTCACCTTCCTGCAAAAACACAAGAAAAGTTCTAAGTCATAAAACATACTTATATGGAGATACGCGCAGCGGACCAACAAATCATACCTGCGGGGATGAAGCAGGAAAGTCAGCGCCAGCCCCACCAGAAGTCTGCGCTGCGAACACTTGCGGCATCGCAGGGCTGGCGCGGTCTCCCAAGGAGTCTTCAACTTGAACCCCCTCGTCCTCCTCGTCTTCTTCAACAGGCCTCTTCTCCTGCGACCTGGAAGGCTCCAAACCAGCCTCGCGGGGAGGGCTGTGTGCAGGAGGAGGCGAGGGAGGTCTCGACGCCGCCAGTTCGGCGCGCAATACGGTTTCCTGCTCCTTGGTAATCCCAATAAGGGGAGACTCAGCACTAGCAGGAGCAGGACCAGAACCAGCGGCGCCGGCAGCGGCGCCAGGAGTATCACCAGCAACTGTTGCGCCAGCTACAACTCCTATGAATAAATAAACAAGGAAAAATTGTTTATGACTGACTCCAAAGGGAAAAATTCAGAAGACATATGTGCAAAACTTACCTTGGCGCAATTCTGTTCGCGCATCGAACATCGCCATAAAATCCATTCTACCCTTTTCAGAGGGTAGAACAGGGGATTTCGATGGAGTCCCCGGCGCAGCCGTGGCACCTTGTGGCGCCTTCGGCTGATCTGTTACCGTCCCTGCCTCTGCAAACATTTAAAGGAGCAAAGGTTTAGTAACAATTCAGCCAGATGAAGATAAATAAAGTATACCTGTTGCAGGCGCGGCACTACTTCTCTCTTCAGCCGCGCGAAAGGAGGAGGCGACGCCACCATACCTCAAGTGGACAGGAGGTCTGCCCACTCTCACAGGCAGAGAAGCTAAAGAAACCTTTGTGGTAAACACCTGGGTTTCCTTACGTCCCTTCGTTTGAGCATGGGGATGAGCGACAGGGGTGTCATCTTTCTTCTGTTTCTTACTGGCCCCTGCGCCAGATTTCCCCTTAGCTTTGCGCTTTAGTAGGGGCGCCTCCTCTTCCTCCTCCTCCTCTTCCGCGAGCTCTAGCTCGTAGTTTTCAAGCGCATCTACAAAAACAAGCGACAGAACTGTTAATAAACTTGGGTATTCTAAAGGAATGAGCAGAAGTGCGAAGGCTTACCAGGCGCGTCACCGTCAAAGTCAAAATCCAGATCTACTGGGATGAACAGGTCATCGAAGCGATCCGGGAAACCAACCTCCCCAGCGCCAAGTTCGACGGAGCCGCCCTCCACATGTTCATCATAAGCGGCAAGGATGTAATCCTTGGTGACTGCGCAAAGCCAAGTTAAATGATATCAGCAAAAGAACGATGTTCGCAAAAAAAAAAATAAATAAATAAAAAAAAGGAAAAAAAAAAAAAAAACTTACACAACCCGTCGACTTGGATAACGGGCTCAAGCGCGCTGTCGGCCCAGAGCCTGCTCATGCCGACCCCAACCAGCGCCTCCTCGCAAATTTTCTTCGCGGGGGATGGTTCGGCGGTCAGTTTCTTAACCCATGCGCCAGTTGGGTTCTTGAGGACACCCTCATCCGCAGGCGCAGAAGTGATAGAGCGCATGGTCATACGGATGGGGATCACACCGGCCTTAATGTAAAAAAACCTCTCAGACCAGTCATGAAGGCTCATGAATGAAACAGTGGAGCACTTCACCTTCTGACTGCGAGGAATAAAAGAGACCCAATTGTCTTGGATCTTGGCCTTATAAAAATATTGAAAGCGCCGAGGAGTGGGTTCCTCGCGCTGGGATTTGCACATGAACTCAAAGTGAGTCACGCGCACGAGTCCAAACGGATGGACTTGGGATATGTGAATCCCATAGAACTTCAACAGTGCACCCACAAACCTTGTCATCGGGAGACGAAGGTTGCAGTGGGTGAAAAAGTGGCTATATAGGGATATATAGCCGGCAGGCGGGTCCGCCGCCGTTTGCCCGGACCTAGGCAACATGCAGCCAAACAGGGTGGGAAAGCCCTGAGAGGTGATCAGGTTGTCGAGATCTGCCTGCTTCAATTTGCAGGGGATTTCATTCCACCTTTTGGTGGCCTTGGTCCTCCCTACTTCCTCCGATGTGGTCTCAACAACCTTCTTCCCCTTCCCCTTTTGCTTCAATGTCGACATCACCACAGATTTCACACGGCGTCTTCGAGAGGCAACGGAGGTGATTGAAGGGCTAGACGAGTATGAACTATCAGACATACAACTGTAATAGCCGATAATCGAGGATTCGAATCGATGTAAACACTCAAATCAGAATGTGAAAGCAGAAATTTGAATTTTAGCAACAATGAAGATGAAGATAAAAATTTCCTAAGGGCCTGCTTTTATAGGCCCAGGAGAGAGAAATGTGGCAGCTGATCGGATTTCACGCGCCCCCACTCGCAGGGGCAAGCCAACGAAGGCGCGACACGTGTCCCTAACAGCTGTGTGAGGGGACAAAAAGATGTAACCGACCTGCCACGGAACAGAGACGCGCCCCCACTCCCAGGTACTAACCAATGCGAGTGCGACACGTGTTCAAGACAGCTGTGTGAGGGGACGTGAAAGGCAACTGTAGCACCTCGAGCACACGAAACGTCTGACACGTTTACGGCGCATGTCATCACCAACCAACCACGTGTTTGGACCTTTCGTTTTCAACCAAATGGATAGAACTTCGCGCGACGATGGAAACAACCAAGAAAACGATAAAAACCCCTATAAAAGGATAATTCAGTGAGTCTAATATCTATCTTACCACGCTCGCGCAAGATAAGACACACATTAGACTGGGGGGGCTTGAAGAGGTATGTACCCGCCTCAACACCAAGCAAGGCGGGTCAACCCACAAGATAAAGACATTATGAAGGCACAAAGCCAAAACCCAGGCGCATCGCGCATACAAAAAATGCTCAGGCATCATATGCTCGCGCATCACATATGCGCGCGGCGCATGTCGCATGCTCTTGCACATCACATATGCTCGCGCGTCACATATGCGCGTGGCGCACCAGCGCGCGGCGCATATCACACGCTCGTGCATATCACACCTGCGCATGAAATATCTGCGCGTGAGAATAAAAAGAAGACTTCGCGCATTCTCAGGATGGGCGCATATCACACGTACACATAATCAACCTCGTCCTTATCCAAATCAGGATCAGGGCAACCTTGATTGTGCACGTCAGACACTCTTCTAGAAGGCATCTTTTTAAGGAGTAAGAATATGCTGATGTTGACAGCTGCCAAATGAAAGGTCGACAACTCAGCATGACACATGTGCTACCACATGATTACAACCAACGAGAAAGCGCCAGGTGTCCCAGAGGACACGTGGCGCAGTGCGATTGGAGGAGGCCAACGAGGCTGAGCCCAGCCAGTGGAAACCCTAGCACTATAAATACAGCATCAACTCCACTTTGATGACATTCATTCACACTCAATCATTGACAGTTACAAGCAGTGATATCACATTCAATCATATTGAATTGTATTCACTCACAGTCAGTTACAGAAAACACACAGTCACACAATCAAGAGTATTCAGCGATTCAGCAATACTCTTGAGATTTCACTGACTCTCACTTTATTATCTTCTCCACAAAGATACTGATTCTCACGCCGGAGGGTTACCCCAAAGAGGACCCCTCTGTCCCTTTCTGAGGGGTAAGTAACGGCGCTGTTCATTTTGTAGGTGGAAGAACACGGATTCAAGGGAACCATCGGTGAAACAGTTTAATCATACCCGAGGAAAGTAGATCTGCTACCAGTGAGTAGATCCACGTTTCTTCAAATCACAATATTTAATGTCGAATAGTTGAATTGCCACTAATTCATAGATTACAACCAAATCAACAACCTGAATAAAACAATAATCATTACAACCCAATTAGTAAGGTCAAGGTGAATTGAAATTTCCAAATAACTAATGTGTTTAAGAGTGCTAATGAACAGTGACCAACCTAATGTATGGTTCATATAATGACACTTTCAAAGGCTTAGAATACATATTCTTTCAAACAATTAATATATCAAACACTATTTCCATCCAAGAAAAGAATAATGTACACCTGAATCAATAACAATTTAACACCACCTTGAACGATCCATAAATCCCAAAATTTGATTTTTATTTATTCTCTTAGAACAGATAAATTAGCTAACGACAAGTATCACTATTACTTGACACTAAATTATATAATATAGTAACATGTAATTTTTGTATATGTTAAAATGAATGGAACTTTTGTTGATATGTAAATAATTTTTATCCGTTTTTGGCTATAAATTATATAGTTCATATAAGAATAAAGTGATAATTTAGCAAAAAAAAAATATGGCAACCTTAATGCTAGTCAATAAGATAAACGAGTTCCTAAGTTAGCGAAAGAAAACATAAACAAGAAGCAGTCTTCGATTATCAAACAAAAAAGCTTAAACTAAGAAAGAAATAATTAACACCAAGGTTTAATTCAATCTGAAAAGAGAAAAAGAAAAACTAGAAATGCATCGTTGAACATAAACAATACAATCACACATTCTTGATCGATTACACATAATCGTTTCCATTTTTTACTAACCTAGGATTGATGGTGGGTTGAAGCGCCGATTTAATCACTCTTAACCTACGATTGAACCGAGCAACTTATGGGTATTGACGCCTTCTGGCGATTAAACCACAGGTCATCACTAGAATTAGCAGGTCTCATATGCGGTTTGAGGTGGTGAACTGGTTATGCGGTTTGAGTGAGACTGGAATTTTGCCGATAGTATTTGTTTAAGGATGAGTGGAGGGTAAGTAAAACATTCAATATTTAATTCCCGCTTATCAAATTATAAAATATTTCAAGTATCACCTCCTAAATCTTAATTGAGAACCAATTGATAATTTAATTATGTAATGTGTTTATTCAAATTAAATTTTATTATTAATTAATTTTTTTTTTTGTTATAGTTTAGTGTTTTAATGGTAGGTATAAGTCAATCTGTATGTTTATTTTTCACTACACAGTGGTCCGATTTATACAATCTACTTCAAACCAAAACCCCTAAATGAAACCGTTAAACTCGTTTTTCAAAGTCGTAAAATACAATGTAATGCAACCTTTCAAGCAATAACTCGGTTTATCAAATGCAACCCTTTAAAATACAAGTTGCGCATAAATGTTCTTGACGCAACATTTAAAAAAAAAGGTTGCGGTATCTAATAAATTCGCAACTTTTTTAATAAAAAGGTTGCAAATTTAGTATAATGTTGCAACTTTGTATCAAAAAGGTTGCATTAGATCTTCTAACGCAACCTTTATGTTCAAAGAAGTCGCATTAGAGTCAAATGCAACTAATATGAAAAAGGTTGCTTCTAAAGAGTTGCATTAGCCATATTTTCTAGTAGTGTTTTTTCCCCAAATTACATGTTTAAGTTTCATCACTGAATGGCCTTAAAAGTTATCTCTACTAGTTTTAGAAAATTGATTCTTCCCATTACTAGCTAGGATGCGCTCACTATTTATATAGCTTAGTGCTCAGTTGCACACGATTTAGTCTTTAATTAATCTAGTTGTTCGCAGGGCTGTCTCCGAGAATCCGGAAAACATTTAGGCCGAGGCGAAAAAAAAACGGGTCTTCAACTAATTGAGTAATTGGATTTGAATTTAAACATTAAGAATGCATAGTTGTTTCAAAAAAGTATATATAATTTAAAAGAAAAAAAATCGGGTCTATCAGGGTGTCAGGCCGAGATCGATCGACCACCCAGCCTTGCCTCATAGCCGACATTGGTTGTTGGTTTTAATATCATGTGGCCATGCCTCATCATTGTAGTGAAAGAAAGATGACGTTAAAGATGGCAATGACAAAGGCCGGAGAGTATGTTCTGATGCACAACTCAGTCTATGTCGAAAGATGGGGCATGAATGTGAGTCTAGGAGAGAACATCATCAAACCACTTGACTAGGAAGAGTCTAGTACAAAACGAAATATATTGAAGTTTCGATTATTTAATCACAACCGTAACTAAACATTGGTTTCGGTTAATCGGTTATGGTTTGTTTTTCTTACTTAACCAAACAAGGTTTGAAGTAAAATTTAATTGAATGAGTTTAGAATCGGTGATATCAAATGGGCATTGCATGAAGCCTGAACATATTCTCAAGATTTAGTTGCAATATTGACACACATACCTGATTCGCATATATACGTATGCACATATATATTCATCTTGACGTAAACATGTCTTAATTCATTTTGGTTAAACATAATCATAACCGACTAATCGGTTAGTTAAATAGAATTAACCATAACAATCAGTTAATCTCGGTTATCGGTTAGTTCGGTTTAGTGATGGTATGGTTATCAATGAATTTCGGTTAACGGTTAAGTTTACTCACCCTATTATAGGAAAAACATGTAATGAAAACCTTGAGGTAAAACAAAAAACATCAATACTTGGTATGAAAAGAGTTCTCTTTTTTTCAACATATGTACTATATTTTATTGCTATAAAAAAACGTTTGTATTATAGCTATTAAAAATATTATAGCTAATTGTTACACGTATGTTTAACAGTTCCGTTACAATGGTGATCCAAAGTAACTTGAAATCCAAAAAATAACAATCAAATATTTTATTCACTTTTAATCTGACTCCACTACACAAACCTACTTGATTTAATGTAACAAGTGGTATGTGGCCGATTTCTTGTTTTTACGTTAACATGAACATATTTTTTTTTGAAATGTTCAACTACATATATTTACATTGAAATCCAAAAACTTGGCCAAACAAAGTATATGAAATTAGATTGGTCTAGATAAAAATGTTTGGAGTTGTAATTGTTTTGATTATTTTTATTGCCTGTCCCTGGAGGGGTTCTGGCGTTTTCTTTTCTAACGAAAGTTGTAGTTAACTTTTTCTTCTTTTTCTTTTCAACATCAATCATATTTGACAACAAATTTAGTATCATTTTATCATAAAGTTGATTGTTAACAGACGTAGATTCCTTTCACATAAAGCAACGAAGAAAATGCTACATATCGAAAGGGTGTAGATATCGATATTTCAAAGCAAAATAAGCTATGAGATTGGTGATTTGCTAAACTTCCATTCCATCAAAAGGTTATTCATAAAATGGTAAAATATCACCTTCATAAAATTAACGTTAAGTCTTTGTTTGTGATACTTTAGCAAAAAAGACTTTAAATACAACTTTTACGTTTCTATTTTACTTGTTTACAAAATTTTACAACATGAAGACTCACTTTAAACGCCGGATTCGATGGTTTAATTATTCAACATTTTTATAAGCATTTGTGTTTTTTCTTCATTAATGTAAGTTTAATTTGAAAAATATTGGGTTAAACTATACGGACAAAGACCAACCTGTTCATTTTTTTTTAATTACGCTGGCTTGATCCCGTATATATTAAATGATTTATCTTATAAATATATCATAGTCTTCATAAATAAATGTCACTTTGATGTGGTTGTCATGGAGGTTTTCTCGAAGGTTTTCATCATCAGGTGATCATGAGTTCAAGTTTTGAAAAAGAAAATTTAGCGAGTACCCCTTACAGGATTAGGAGAGTTGGTTGTTAAAAAAAAGTAAAAAGGAAACCCATAGATGAGCAACGCTTACGAAATAGAAATTGCTTCAATTTTCAGTCAAAATTAAAGATTTTGTCCTATGTTTGATCCATAAAAATCCAATTGCTTTGATCTCCTCGATCTCGTGTATATTATTATTATTATTATTATTATTCGCTAAGCTATTTTTAAGTTACAAATAGCAAGTGTACATGGAGGTTTGACAGGGAAGGATAAAAGAGGTTCACACTTCACATACTGCATGCAATTAATGCAAGTAAAAAATTATTAAGAGCTAGTTGAGAAGTACATGCGTGTTAGCAAAATGCGGCCAGTTCGTTCCTAAATTAAAACAATTCTTATAAAGACATAAAGTCCAAGCCAATTTCCAATGCATAAAAGGTCAACGCACAAAATGATACCGGAAGTAAACATGATTCAATTTTAAACCATCTTTATTTTGGGAAGTAATGCTAGGATATTTACTCCCTCTAGACCGTGTCTAGCAGTCTAGCACTGCAGTGAGATCACGTCCCAAACTACCTCACCACTTTTATCTTTGCTAATAGATATGATGTACTTTGTACGTATTTATTCATGAAATTAACCTCATTTCCTTCATAGTTTTATAATATATAGTTCGAAATAGTTTTATATTAATTATTTAGATCATTATAGGATCTAGTTTGAGACATCTTTTGTCTGACACTATAGTTTCAAACCTTGTAATGCAACGTAGTTTCAAACCTTGTAATACAATGTTTATCTCGTTTTATAGTTTAAAACATTTTTAACAAGATAACCCTTTAGTCTTTATGTCTAATTAATCTTTTCAAATGTGTGTGCTTCTTCATCAAGAATAAACGTCTGTTTTATCAAAACAGTTATTTTATGAGTTTACGTTTCTTCATTTCAAAGAACCGTTGACAAAGAAACATCTGTTATACCAAAACCTTTCATATGAAAAGTTTAGTTTGTCTATACGTCATTCAAGGCTTGACTACTACCCCCCCCCCCCCTCCGGGGGGCCCGGAGACTAGGGTCTAAACTAGAATGTATTTGTTTCATTAGGCAATCACCTATACCTTAAGAACGGGTATTGATGCTAGTGATTGGGCAACACTTAGGCTTGAACATCACATCAGCAATTTAGAACAACATCGGGCTTGGCACGAACTTTGAGGAGACGAGACACAGCTACACATCACTAGCTCGGGGCACATTTTACAAGACAAGGCTGAGACCAGGAGTTGTAATGCTCCAAAATGGCTAGCCGAGGCTTGCTATTTATAGCTTGTCCTCGAAATCACTGGCAGACTATTGGGTAAATGGCGGCGGTTCGTTGAGCTTCAGATTATCGAGTCATGGGACAAGCGTTAAAATTGTCTCACACTAGATATTTATCCAGCCACCGGCGGACCATCATGGCAGTGACTCAGCAACACGTGTCACACAGTAATGAATCGTTGTCCGCCATGCAAGTCTCGTCCCCGAGTTGATACTTCATGGCTAAGGCGACTAACCGTTGGCATAACAGATAAAGATCCAATGCCCCTTGTGATTCTCGGCTAACCGGTAATGGTCTGTTGGGATAAGTTTTTGCAGAGCTGGAGATTAGTCTCTAAAATTATACTTTATCCATTCCATTAAAGTGTCTATGTTTCCTTTTTATTTGTCCCGTTACAAATGTCCAATTTCAAATTTTATTAACCAATTTTCAAGTTTACCTTTAAACACACACAACTAGCATTATAAATAATATTGATTGACCCCAATTTTCAATGACATTATTGTCATTTGGTAAACAACATAAATAATCATTCAATCTAACTTAAACTTTGTGTTTTTCAAACTATGACATTTTTAATGGGACGGAGGTAGTATTTTGGAAAAAGATTAATTTGCCCTTTTATTTCCATAGTTGATATTTTTGGCACGAAACTTCTGAGATGTTACACAATAGCAAAACTAGTGGAGGCTGATCGGGATTTTTAAATAGTATATATAACTTAAAAAAATTATGGAGGGCGGTCGCCCCTCATTCTCACACTATTGGCCCGCCCATGGATTTTACGTGATGAATCAAACCTCTTTGATCTGCATTTTCAAAATTGTTTCCCATGACTTTGATTCTTTTCATTTCGTGTAAACAACAAATTTGTATCACTCAGGATTCCTCTTTTTGACTTAATCCTTTCTTCATAGGTTTTACTCTACCAATAGTATCACTTAGAGTTTAGAACCATAATAACAAGAAAAATGAAGGTGAAAAATAACAATGAACTGCAAAAGGTGTGTGATTTCCATTGATTTGGTTTGTATACATACATATCGGAAAGATGGTTCGATGCATCGGTTGGAATATACGGATTCATTCCTTGGCATAAAACGAACCAAGTTTGATGTTGTTGGAGTTTAGTGTCGAAAATGTCAAGTTAGTAAAGTTTCAAGGACTGCTTTGGAACTATTCTTAATTAGTTCTTAAGCTTTTTAGCTCTAACTGTTAAGTTAATAAAAGAGTAGGGACTGAATGTGGCAACTTTGATAGTAAGTTTGTTAATAACCGTTGAGCTGTATAAATTGGGGAACAACACTCAGGGTTTATGTTTTCATCAAATTGACATTTTTTAACAAATTGGCATAACTAAATCCTAGGCTTTAACATAGGGATGGGATCAGTCCTGGTATCGAAAATCGCAAATTTTTGGTACCGGTACCAGTACCGAAATGTTTGGTTCCAACTTCCAAGTCATTTACATTTATTTTGAGTTCAATATATCAAAATAAAAGATCATGTATACATAGAACTGGTACATCAAATTCAGCTAGCTGTGAAGGTACTATTTTTTAAAATACAAAATTTACTTACTCTAGAGGTATTCTTAATTTAACACACAATATATTTACTTACCGTAGCCGAAAGAGAATTCCGACATAGCAACCGCACTCTGACTTCTAACAGGTCTCGGTCCAGTTGGAAACCGGTTCGAGCCCAAATCAATCTCTTGAATCTCACCTTCTTCAACATCTGTCCGATTGTCTCTTCTGAAGTTATCTGGTTCGTTTAAAGAAGACTCATTGGCCCAGCCTTCGCCTCTCGGTGATTCTGGCGGGCTATCTACACTGTTGTCCGGGTGCCTATGTAAAAGATGTAACGGGGATGTACTCCCGTGAAGAGGGGTTCCGGGTCTGCTTGAGAATGGTGTGTTTGTACTCGAGTGGCCGTGTTTGATGTTGTGTATGGCTGTGTGATGCCATTTTTCTAAACCTTTTGCGACATTGTCACCAAAGATGGTTGGTTTCATTCTTGAACCCATCTGTTGAATGGTCAACCATAATAATCAACGGTTAAATTGTGTTATTGTGCCGTTGCATTGTTTGCAACGGTTCGGCCTAGCCATATCTTAGGCTCAAACCGAACCAAAACTGAAATTCGGTAATTGAGTTTTGAAAACCGTTTGGTTTAGGTTTTTTCAGTTTTACTATTTTGGCTTTGAATTTTGGACCCAAAAAAGTGTCCTAAAATAATTACTTTGGTCCTATTTTTTTTAATCAATGATTAATTGAGTGTTATAATTCCTTTAAGACTAAAATATTTGAGTTACATTGTTATTGAATTCTTATAAACTGTTAACATCTAAAATGAAAATTCAAATGTTCGGTTCAGTTTGGTCTGGTTTTTTCCTTCTTAATGCATGAAAAACCGAACCGAAAACTTGGTTTTATGAAAACATAAAACCAAACCATCGATTTTTGTTTTGGTTTGGTTTTCTTGGTTACGGATTGGTTTTTTTTATTTCATGCACACACCTAGTTCAAATCTCATGGTGGACAAAGGTGTAGATTTAGGAGTAAGAATAGAGGGTGTGTATTAGCTTTTATAAAAGACTCGACAAATTTACCTGCGTCACTAATGCGTATAATGGGAGTGTCACATAACTGCATAGAAACTGTATTACCACCCTGAAAACGAGCAACATGCTAAAGTTAGCGCAATACTTGTTATGTTTGTTACGCGTTATGAATATAAGGAACTCACCCCATTGTGAACCTGATTACGATGTCTTCAGTTCGATGGTGGAAGCAAGTACCAATACCGAATGTATCCTGTAAGAAAGTACCACAAACAGTTACTTAATACTATAAGAAGTAAGACATCAAATCCCAAAACTATTTGGTTTTCAAATCCATTCAAGATGCTTACCCAACTCCACCAAAGAAACGCCAGTTGAAACGCGTTCTGTCAAGTTAACAAGAAATTATTAAACATAGTGTCAAGATGACACGAAAACGATTAATACTCAGTATATGGACCAATTTGACAAATGTCCTAGTATCTTAATTGGACCTAAATTGCTTCACTTGCAATCATTCACATTAGAAGATTTTTATATCTGTTTTATCCATTTTAATAATAAAAATGTGTATAACATGACATTGTTGATTTAACTTTGTGTAATTACAAATTTTGAACCTGAAAGAGAACGAAGTTGATCAAAAGGAGTACGAGTTGTGGTCTTCCAAACCAGAAGAGATCATCCGTTGGCTCTACCACGGGTGTACCTTTCACCACATCGGCCATTTCATGGGTCCGTCTCCCCATTTTTGTTATGATCACCTGTAGCTTTGTTCCAACCACAAGTATTACCTGCATTGTTTCAAATTCAAGTCATCAACACATGGTCATGACAACATGAGATGAGAGCACATAACACTACTTACAACTAATGGGATGAAGGGCAGCCAAAGATATGCATACCAATCTGTCAAAAACAAAAAGGTGAATACGCACACAAAAGTATATAAATAAAAAAATAGAGGGCAACAAATTGTACGTTCAGTGAGAATCTAACTTTAGGTGAAATGAATTAGATACGTGAAATTGTTCCTTATTTCGTGATCATATATATATAGAAAAAGTTATGTGACTTGTTCATAAATGTACAGACTCATTAAAAATAGTTATTATTATTATTTGTTATCAATTTCCCCATAAATACAACATATAACTAAAATATTATTAGTTCCATTATTAATATGCGGTGATTGATTTAAGAAAATGTATTTGAAGAGTTCGAAAAGTTAAGAAAAAATACAGCATACCATGGGTGTTTGTGAGGAGAAGCAAAACGGCGAAAAACCACACTATAGGACTGCATATAAAAAACCTTCATTTGTTACAAGCTTCATCTTCAAAATAAAATGGTTTTTAACAAAGTAATATGAGTAACCTTATTCCAACAACTTCTTTGAAATCTTCCTCAAGCGATTTAGTGATATATTTGTGGAAATCAAGTTGACTTTCGGGAGTCAAATGTGTCTGCATATATACACACACAAATATGTATAGGGTAAACATATAATGAATCAAATGGTTAAATAATTCTTATACAAAATGAAACGATATAGAAATTTTGAGTTCAATGTTTCGCCGATCAAGGTATTGTCTTAGGGGCTGTTTGTTTACATCTGAATGATGTAAATATCTGATTCATTCAGACTTCAGACTGTTTGGTTTCAAACAGAAAAACATCTGAATGATTAAAATTAGGTCTGAATCATTTAGATTTGTTATTGCTGAATGGGACAGAGGCTCATTCAGACCTGACTCATTCAGATCTGAATGAACCAAACAGCCCCTTAGTGAACTACGAATAAAAAATGAGCCTCTGAATTTTTTTTGGAGAAAAACACTAACGAGCCTATGTTGGGCTCGTGTTTATGTAAATATATATGTTGCTGTAAAATCTTCATAGAAAATGGTAAATCCTTTGTGTTACAGAATCCACACGAAGGGTTGCGAGATCAGTGGCAGGTCTAGAAGATACGTTGAGGGGTAGAGCGGGCTAACAAATTTTTGTTTAGGGATATCCGATACATAAAATGAAGAAAAACACATAATTTGCGCTAAAAATGTAATTCACCAAGAAAGTCGAAGAGTAGCGCGAGCTACCTCTCAACCCATGCTAGATCTGTCCCTTTGTGAGATGTTTAAGGAAAATAATAAGTTTGGAAGGCTGTTTTCAGGTACTTACATTGATGAAGCCATGTCTAAGGGTAAGGTAATCAACTTTTGTGACTGAAGAGAAAAATTGCCTGAAAAAACAACCCTATAAAAAAAGATGAATAAATTAGTATTCATAAATGTAGAAAAGAAAACTTTAAAAGTTTTCATTAGAGTAAATAAGAAAGATGTATTTAAAAATATACCAATATGATTTAATTGATTTCAACATCACCATTTGAAGTAATATGTTTTTAAACTTTGTTATATTTAAAGTATATTTTAGATATTCTAGTATTGGTTAATCTTCTTATTAAATACAAATATAAATATAAATAAATAAACAAAGTATAAATTATAAAATTACATACACTATATCATAAAGTATTTAGGATTGTTCTTTCAGTTTAAGAAGTCTTCACTAAATACATTTTTGTATTTAACTAAGTTCTTGAACTTATATAAATATTTTGTGGGATTGCCAAGTGCAAACTAAAAGTGTTACAAACAAAAAAATGGTGAAAAATAAATTTTTGTTACATAATTAACAATCTTGTTCTACTGGCAAAAGTGAAGTTACTATGCTAAAATTGTCCAAAAAATATTGTATTATTTTTAACTAATTTGGTACAGTTTAACAAATATTACATAACAGTCATTTTAACTAAGTTTTTTAAAGAAGTATATGGCTAGTTCTTCTTGTTGTTGTCTTATACAAAAACATAATGTTGGATCTGAAATTTGATTACGACATTATCAATTAAACAATACAGTTATTTCACACTATTGAGTGGCATTTCTTGCGACACTAGTACTGTCGCAAAAGGAACTAACGACACTAAGTGCCACCCCGAGGGACACATAGAAATACTTCATCGATAGTGGTCTGAAGATGGTTAAGAGGAAGATACAAGGTGTTGATAACATTAGTCTAAATGGAAGATTGTTGGGTTTAATATTACAGTCTAGTGTTATCAATATAATCAAGTAATTGTGTCAACATCAATGTTATCAAGTCAAAACACGATTGTTTGGATGAAGGTTTATCATGTGAAGTTCAAGTTGTGAACGAAAATATTATCCCGATCATATTATTTATATATTTTGTCGTCACAAAATACAGTTTATATATGTTTTAGACATACTCTAGGAACTTAAATATGTAATTAGCCTAAGTTTGACGTTAGGTGTCATAACACATATTAGAGAGATTTGTGTTGGGTTTTTTAATTGTATTTATCTTTTGGAAATCAATCTAAGTATCTACGTGTGTTGATCAATTTCATTATCAAAATCACATTCGTGTTAAACGATCCTACACCCTCATTCAGAATACACCGAAATAATATTGATGGTTTTTTTGTATGATGTGACAATGAGGCGTCCACCACTACAAGTAAACTAGGAAACTAACAAATGATTTTAGTGGAAGAAGTTATCTGAACAGTTACGTAAAATGGCTACTTATATCTTCGTTTTTTAGTTCGACGTCACTATTTGAATACTTTTCTTTTCTTTGAACTTTCAGTCTAAGAATTAGTCAAAATTAATGTTTTGTTACGAAAATTAATGATGGGCCCTCTGTTTGTGGTTGTGTTTTAAACTACAGTGACAGAGTTGGGCCAATCCATGTTTTGGTTGCATGTTATTGTCACTTTAAATGAAGAATTGAAGAGGTCAACTTGTGCACGTTGTTGGAATTTCTTGAATTCCTAGATATTTTTAGTCTACATATACTTTTCTTTATTAATCTTAATTTGAAAATACTTATAACTAAGTTTTGGATAGCTACTCAAGTTTATCTATTCAAGTTTAAACCCATCATATGCATGATCACATTATTTTGTTTTAGAGGCATGTGACCTTTGAAAAGACTAAAAACTAGTATCGTTTTCTTAGATTAAATTAGGTAACTTTTTTTTAAGAGGCCTAACTAGTATTAAGTGCTTACAATCCATAGGAGAATTGTCGAGGTACTCCAAGCTTTTAAATGCCGACGTCCAAATGTCGTCTCTCTCGCGAATCTGAATCTTTCGGGATCTAGTGTTCAAGATAAAGTACAAACAAATATTTTACTGATTTAAATAAACCCATGTTATCCAACTTTATAAAATTTTGAAACCCATGCTACATGTATTTATATATTTCAAAAAACCTAAGTTTTAGAAATTTCTAAATTTTCAAGAACACTTCACATTGAAAAGTAACATACTTACCGTGATGGTATTGGTATTCAACCGTCCTTGTTTCATCTTCCCAAGCCTTCCACCTCCTCATCTATATTCATTTTCAAAAAGAAAAAGAAAAAAAAAACCTAAGTCATATTCTTGTTAAGATGAGAGGAGCTAAAGTAGTTTATTCTAAGGTCTATTCTATTTTTAAGAGTACTATCTAATACATCATTTTCTTAGACCTTCTCTTTCCAAATTGTCACAGATAACTTAATTAAACTTAATCAAAGCATATGTAAAGGGACTTTTATTATTACCCATAGTACGTTAAAACGACCGAGCACATGTACATACGAACATAATGCGAATTTGAGTTGTTAATTTTAAAGTAATGCTCAAAAACACAAACACACGCATATGTTAGAAAGTTATTCGATCAAGATTATGAGTACCTTGAGTTTTCCCAAAACCAAAGTAAGAAGGCAATACGTGACATGAACCACAGCTAACACAAAGAGAAATATGTGGAGTTGGTGTATCCCATAGTTTGACACCATTTGTACCTTTCCCTGATCAGTTAACATGAATATGGTAATCACCACAAGAATACATTAACAAAATCAATCGCAAGTGTATAATAAACTAATAGGTTTTGTAAAAAATTATACACATGAAGAGAGGTAATTTGTACACTTTAGTGATAACCCATATATGAAATTGCATTTACGATAACTTTGTTTTGTGCAAAGTATTGGACCCAATGATGTATCTAGAAAGTTTTGTACTGGTGGAGGGTAAAAATTGGGTCGGGTCAAGCACACAATAAATTAACAAGCTTAATTAGATAACCACTATTATTAAAAACATGCATTTATCCAGCACTTTAAGACTATTTATATTCAAATCAAACTAAAACGTATAAATAGCAATTATAAGTAAAACCAAGAAAAAGATTAAAAATGCATGTCTAGTGGTATATACATTGGTGTCTATCCTTCCAAAATAAAGATGGTGAATTCAAATTTTACAAATATAAAATTAAAAAAAGTAATGAAAATAAATTTGCTGTTAAAAAAAAGACAGAATTACAAATTTTGTCCTTTAAAAAAAGCCAAATTACGGTTCGTGTCCTTTTCTAAGTTTCCTTGCAGGCGGTGTACTTTAAACTTTTTTTTCCTACAAGTTATGTCCTTTACGCTAACTGGGTTAGAATAACTCTGTTAAATCCCATCACGTGAGAAGCATGTGAGGGTAGTTTTGTCTTTTTGCCTACCCTGCTTCTTCTTCATCACAAGGGCAGAAACATCCCGCCGGAAAACTCGTCGGAGCTCCGGCATCCATTTCCGGCCACCAAACATCAACATCACTTCAAACCAACAATCCCATCATCAACACCTTCATCGTCATCCGGCGACACCGGAGCCGGCGGAAGCCACCCTCCGAGGTTCAACTGCTACTGCTTTTCATGTTACACTAGTTACTGGGTCCGGTGGGATGGCTCACCAAACCGCCAGCTGATTCATGAAATCATTGATGCTTATGAGGATGGATTGATTAACAACAATAATAATAATAGTAACAAAAAGAATAAGAAGGATAGAAAGAAGAATAAAGTTTCTCCAACTCCAGATTCTTCTCACGCGCCGCCGAGTGTTGTGGAGGAAGTAGCTCACGCGCCGCCGCAAGAGGAGGAAAATATGGTCAACAATGATGACGATGAAGGTGACGGTCAAGATGGATTGATCAGTGCCACGTCATCATCGGAGAAAGGATCAGCTTGCAAAACCCTAAGCAGGCCGTAAATCAGCTTGCAAAACACTCACACAATCACCGTCCGCTCAACTCAATTATAGACGATCAATAATCAGCAACCATAACAGACAACTATAACAGACAGCTGCCATCGCCACCACCAACGGTTACGAATCGGACCCACCACCAACGATTACGAATCAGAAATTAAAACCCTAAAAACAGGTGTTTTGTGATAGAACCCTAATTCCAAACGAATCAGAATTGAGGACGATTGTGGATGAGGGAATCGGAGATGGAGCGGTGGCTGGTGGCGGAGCTATGGTGGCGGTGGTGATGGTGTTTGAGGAACATAGAGAGAGAAGTGAGATGAGGCAGCACAGAAACAGAAGAAGAAGAAGCAGGTAGGCAAAAAGACAAAACTACCCTCACATGCTTCTCACGTGATGGGATTTAACAGAGTTTTTCTAACCCAGTTAGCGTAAAGGACATAACTTGTAGAAAAAAAAAGTTTAAAGTACACCGCCTGCAAGGAAACTTAGAAAAGGACACGAACCGTAATTTGACTTTTTTTAAAGGACAAAATTTGTAATTCTGTCTAAAAAAAATTCATACTTCCCATTCCTAGCTACTCTTTTATGGGCCCTCTTCAACTAGAGCGACAATATTAATTATTTTTTTGGCACCGCCTATATATGGCTATAGCCTACATGCACCTACCATTTAATATATAATAAATATTATTATTATAATAACAATAATTATTATTAGTAACTTACCGTTAAAAGAAAAATAACATACCTTCTTAAGACAAGGATCATAAAAATCAGTGTCCTTACTGTCATCGTTACAAGGGTGCCATGTTCTTGCAACTTCACTTGAGATACATATTTTGGAAATTGGTTCTTGACCCACGGTTAGTAGCAGTGATATGAACCCTAGAAGCATCAACTCTGAAGTACAATTCAAGAAAAACACACTATAAAAATGTAACATATATACTCTGAGCAAGTTAAACTAATATAAATAATAAATAGAAAATATTAGAAATTTACCTGCTTTGATCTTTTCAAGGGCTTCATGAAGTGATTTCTTATGTTTGTGTTGTAACCACTGGAATTTAAAACAAAGTCATTCTTCACCATTAATTTTTCGTTTCATTAATTCTACATACTACTAGAAAAGTGGGTATTTGCGACAGTTTTGTGACCAAGGGTAATTTTGCAACTATATTTAGAGACTGCTTCAGCTATAGCAAATATTGCGACCGAGCTGCAGTTGCTTTTGTGACAGCCTAATTTACGACTAGTATTTATACTTTAATTTTGATTAGTTGTGTTTTTTGCAATTTTGCAAAACAATTTGCAACCAGAATTAGTGATTGCTTCTTCCATCGCCACTATTGATATCGGTAACTTATGAGTTATGACCGGTATTTAATATTTATATACTTAAAACTGAATTTTTAATTTTTATGGTTTTCGCAACAGAATTGTGACAGACTAAACTGTCACTAATGCAACTGATTTGCCACTGGTTTCTCGTCGGTCACAAGATTTGCGACAGTTATGATATCAGTCTATTTGCAATTGTCCAGTTTTCCATTAGGGACAACACATCACAAACAATTAAGCAGTTTAATTTGAGGGTATTTTATAATCAGGGATTGATTCCTAAACAATACAGCTTGGAAAAACAAATTAGTTGTATAAAATATTTCATTTCAGTTTTAAAGGTGTTTAAACTTGTTTATTCAAACTAGTTTATATGATTATTTAATGAAAAATGAACATATATGAATTAACCATTAAAAAGTTGCTTATTACAACATCTTTATATCATGCTTTTAAGAAAAAAAAATCTTTATATAAGCAAACCCCAAAACCATTTTAGGTGATATTAATGATCAGAGAAAAAGATAGGATACATACGTGGCCAGTGAGATGAAGTATGTATTCCAGAGCAATTGAGATGGCAAGTATCACAAACACCACCACTGCTACTGCCCATGATGGTGTTATCTTTAATGATCTCTCTTTTGTCTTTTTAAGTAACTCTACCTTATTTGCCATTTCTCTTCACTCCCTCTCTATGTATCTCTATATATGCACCTCTGTCTGTCTCTTTATTGAAGAAGGTGAGTTGATAATAGAGTTTGGTGTATTATATGTATTATATGTAACTTACATTTATTAAAACATCTTTTATTTTTTTTACACAAGTCGATTATTGAAACATGTCTAACGAGTAATGACATTAGGCATTCACGCTAAACTGTAACTGCTCGTTATACATGTTTCAATAGTCAACTCGCGTAGCATTTTTTAGTTCTAAGTAAATGTCACTTACATATAACACATATGAAAAAAGATTGTTACATGAAGTTCCTTTGAGTTCTCACAAATCGTAAGAGTTCTCAAAATATTTTAAACTTTTATATATATATATATATATGTTTAAATTCAATATAGAAATGATATTATTGCAAGAAATATAAGAAAATGAATATGAACCACTAATTTTGTTTTAAGTTAGTAAATGCTTAAAAATAAATAAAAAAAATGTAAACACAACAATAAATGCATCATCTCTCTCCAATTAATCAACTAATATAACCATAATAAATATATCTAATTAATATATCTAACTAATTTAACTATTATAATTAAAAAGATAAAAACACTACTTTAGTTTTATTTTTTATTTACACATTCTTCATTTTATTCAACATAAATACAAATTATTCATATAATATTATTCCTTTATATTAAAAAAATTATTTCCACTCAATATATTAACATATATCAACGTATTTAAGTTCGATAAATATACAACCTACACAATGTTATATAACATACACTTGTTTTGAGCAATAAAAACGTACAACATACAAAAAGCATATAACTTACATATGTAATTCGACATCAACAATTATATAAACTACACAAAGATACACATACCCTACACATGCGTACGTCATATGTTTTTCGTATGTAAGCTATATGTTTTCTTATTCTTAGAACAAGTGTAGGTTATATGTTTTTGTGTAGGTTGTATATCTTTTATTGACATTTAATGCAACCATGTGTTAGATAGTTTTTTGTATTATTCATCACAATGTAACTACGTGTTGATGGATATTGATATGTTGAGTTTGAAGAAACTGGTTTTGAAAATAAATTAATGTATGAATAAATTGTATTTGTGTAAGATAAAATTTCGTGTGTAGGTTATATGTTCTTTGTGTGTAGGTTATATGTTTTCGTGTGCGTGTGTATTTTATTGATGATGAATTTTATGTGTAGGTTAAATGTTTTCGTGTGTAGGCTATATGCTGTTTTATTCTTAGACAAGTGTAGATTATACGTTTTTGTGTAGGTTGTATGTTTTTTGTTGATATCTAATGCAAACACATGTAAAATTGTTTCTTGGTATTATTCATCATAATGTAAGTATGTGTTGATGGATATTAACATATTGAGTTGGAAGAAATTAGTTTTGGATAGAAAGAAAATTTAATTTATGAATAAATTATACTTATGTATGATAAAATTTCAAGAAACAAAAGTAAGTTATAAAAATAAATAAGTTCTTAATATTTTCTAATTATAATAATTTAATTAGTTATATTAATTAAATAAATAAATATTATGGTTTATTAGTTATATTAACTGAAGAAAGAGAATAATTAATATTTTCTATATTTAGCTTTAAGCATTTAAAACTTAAAACAAAACTAGTGGTCCGTATTCATTTATCACATTTCTTGCAATAATATCATTTTTCTCTTGAACCATTATATATATATGTATGTATACACACACAGATTTATGATATAAATTATAAAACATTTTATATTTCTTTTAATTATAAGGTTAGAAATGCAACAAATAAATATACAATATGTAACCATGAAGTTTATACACATGTGTTTTATACAAAGTACATATATGTAACCTCATTATTTATATACTTTAATATTTTAAATGTCTTTAACATCGTTAAGATTAATCATAAAACGAAATGAATAAAAAGATTGATCGATTAGTAATGCTTTTATTGATCCTTATATCTTAATAGTTTTCTCATGATATTTTGACTTGTGTGTGTGCGCGTGTGTATATATATATATATATTATTCTACCTGAAATCTCCTCAAACTTAAATTTATAAGGATTTAAATTCGTCACTTTATTTTAGAAGCAAACACCATACAATAGAACACTTATACTTGGAGGGATTTGAACCCACACTTTTATATGGTGAATGGTTCATGATTTTGTGTTTGCCTTTTTTTTAACATTGTTTGAAATTAGCCTATAAAGATCTCACACATTAACCATCACATCTATATCATTATCTCATTAGACCGGATGAACAATTACGATTTGCATAACAATACAAAATGAATAAATGTGACAAGTCCATAGGCAAAACAAGTTGCATGTAGAACATTTTTTGGGGAACCCAATCTTCTATGGCGGTTTGAATAGTAACCAATCTAATTTTATATACCATAATAAAGGTTTTGATTACTAATAATTAACAATAACAATAGGATATAATAAACGTTTATAATGAATAATGAAATAATGATTACGGTAAATTTAGAATATAATCACAATAATATTTTAATTGTAGAGTTTACACATTTTTATGAAGACTAGAGGAGCATACGAACGCCTGAATACAAGGAACCGAAAATCAATAAAAAGAAACACGAGTTGTAACACCATGCCTCGTACCATGAATATTGTCCGTTTTGTTCACGAAAAACTCATGGATTTGTTTATGGTTGCGCAAGTGATATCAGAGCCACCCATGTGACGTTCGGGATGGTGGGGCAAGCCGGATGGTGAGCCTCGTGTGTCGTTCGAGCGGTCACCTTAGGCGATCCCGTATTCTGGATTGGATGGTGGGGCAGGATACCAGGGGGAGGGGTTCATAACACCCTAGGCAAATCCCATATCAATCGTGGACAGAAGAAATTATTGATTCATAAAAAATATCATGCAACTTAATTCTAAAATCACCAATACGTTTTGAGCTCAATAGATTTTTTTTGCTAACTCCAAAAATTTCACTCAATAGATTTTTTTACAAGCTCACATATATATTATTCACAAGAAAAGAAAACCCCTGGAATATTGTGTGGAAAACATGACTGAGATAACACAAAACTAAAGAAAACAAAAAAAGAATAATAGAGGATTTATTTTTATTTTTATATTTATGAAAAGATGAATATGTATTTTTGAAAGGTAAAGCATAGAGGAACAAAAGGTCCAAAACTATCCTTTAGATATTTGTTGTAGATAAGATTGACATCTGTAAACTAATTAATATGTCAACTACCAATAAACAGTTACTACGTATTCATTATCATAAATGGAAGGCATTTTGAAATCCAAATAAAACACGCCAATATATATATCTTTGTGTGGGGTCCAGGAATTTATGACGAGTTGGTTAAACCGTCGGTATACACCATTTTCGGTCATTGGGGATGTTGAGATGACACTTATGAGCTCACCGGAACCACCGCCACCAACCCCGCCCCCTTGTCGTCACTAGTGAACACCCTCACACGGGCCAATTGTCACTCTAAACAATCATATTTTTTGTTTTTTTACCTTTTTTTTATATTTAATAATACAAATAGAAAGAAAAAGAAGTGATGGAGAATGGTGTATAATACGGGTTGAATAGTGAAGGAAAAGTTGAGGTGACACTGATGTAGCGAATGATTGAAAATGAGAAGAATGGTATATAACACATACCTTATATGTAAAAACACACAACTTGTTCTTGTCAAGGGTAGATTTATGACTTTTTGAGCATCTTTAAAATTTAGCGAAAGTGGAAATTAAAAGAATGTTTGTTGTTTCACTCATTCATAATGTGCATGTATATATCGAGTTTAGGCTCTTGGTAGTGCAAGTTACCTTTTCTAATGATGTTTGACATCTTTTCCAAGCTATGATATTCGCATGATCTTCTACACACATTAGTCTCATTATGTGTCAATCCTTATCTACTCTTAGATCATCCGGTAAACTGGAGTTCCTCTTGATGATCATCTTTTATATCGAGGCATTGTTGGAGCTCTCAGGTATCTTGTCTTAACTCCAACCGAGATTGCTTATGCAATCAACAATGTGTCTCAAAATCTACGGAGAACTATTGATCATCACTAGGCTACTCTCAATCGTGTTTTGCGGTTCTTTAAGGGTAATATCTCTCATGGGTTGACCATTGAGAATTGATTACCTTTGTCATGTCTGCTCTTGCTGATGCTAGTTTGGTTGTGCCCAAACTACAATCAATGTACTACAGGCTACTACATCTTTTTTGGATCCAACCTCATCAGTTGAACATTTTATTACTCGATCCATTACAGAGGCCGAGTATCATGCTCTTGCTCATGTTTTTGTTGAGCTTCGTTGAATTATGTGGTCTACGTTACTCTTCGTTGTACACCTACACTGTAGCGTGACAACATTGTTGCTACCTATTTAGTAGTCATGTTCTTCATTAGCATATATAAAACAACTTGAGATGATATAACCTTGATTAGAGGTATAGTACTTATGACTCTTATCTGTTATCATTTGTTGTCTTTACATTGTTATGTCTTTAAGGGGGCATATTAGAGTGATATATCTCTATTGACCTTCGGTGGGTTGCTAACCATAATTAGTGCTGATTTTTCTTACATTTAGACACATTTGACAACATTTATCACAATAAAAACACAATACTTTTATTATTTTAAACTCATGCTCAACATGAGACAACACAACATAGCACAACCAACCAACAATAACCATAACCTTACATGCATCAAGCAGAAGGCCTAGCAACCTGCAAGGGGGTGGATTTCCACACAACCGCTTGACCACAATGCCCACCTGTAACTCCTGCCGGATGGGACCCACCACCACTGCCAACAAAAGTTTCCATCAACACAGTCGGAGGTCTAGCGGCAATAGCTTTCAGGCGGTATCGCTCGGCTCTAGATCCAATAACCTGTCCAAGAATAGAGGCGGCAATGGTAAACGCCATAGCTGTTTTTGGCATCAAAACCGACTTTCTGAGCATGCCGATAAATGGGACTGCTGCATGAACGGCTACAAACCAGGAAGGTGAAAACTTTTTGGTGTGTTCTCGCCAAATTCCTAATGGAACATTAGCCGCCATGCCTAGTACCCCGATGGCTAGTATCTTTGCGGGCAGAGGTTGTGGTCTGAGATTCTTTGCAAAGGCGGTGCGTGCTAGAGCCGCCCGGGCCGCCACAATGGCTGGCGGGCATTCATATTTTATGCCAGGTGGCGGTTTGAATGCCTTGGCCACAAGTGGTAGGACATTACTCACTGCCCTGTATGACTTGGCAATTGGACAGTTCCCACTCTGTAACCACTCCTCGCCCATTGCCTCGTGCTTAGAGTTTCCTTTCTGTATAATTATTTGAAAACAATGCAAGTACAAAAGCATCATTAATCACATTTTTGTAATCAAATATCATCTGTAATAAAACATGTTGCAGAAAATAGTGTTTGGATGTGTTTGAAGCTGTAATAAACTATAACAGTAGTTTCTATATATTATTTGCAATATTACTATTAACAATATATATTTGTAATAGTGCATTAATCAGTTTTTATATGATGCATGATTCCCAAAATTATACTTTTTTAATACTATTATCAACAAAGTTTAAAAATTTCTTAAATAATCAGTTTTGCAGCAGGTATGAAACTAAGTAATTAAAATTTATAAATATAAATCATTTTATCCAAACACTAAAAACTAAATAGTCCTGATCTTTTTAGTTAGCGGGGTATACTGGCAGGTCCCGTGAGCTGTCCCCAGTTACGGTTTCTCATCGTTAGCAAAAAAAAAGAATAATAATTGCAACCAATTTATCAAACTATAATGTTTTTTTTTACCATTTTCGTGAGATTTTATCATGATTTAGAATAAGCATCTTATAAATATGGTAGCTTTTATACAAACCTGAGATGAGTTTTTCTTCGACGATTTGTGTTTTTTCTGTTGATTCTTGAACATCTCATTGAATGCATCAAAACCGAAAGACCCTCCAAAACCCGAAAGACTGATAGTTGCAGCCTTTGCTGCTAAAGGATTAAACTGCTGGGTTACGGATTCAGGCTTCAACTTTTGGGGAAACTGCAGTGATCCCTCAGAAAGTGGCACAACACCGTTCTGACCATGGAAAAGCCTAAAAGCCATATCAAAATTGGGGCCATCCTCAAATATAGGGCCCTTTGTTCCACGAGCCTGATATTCAATTAACAGATAATCACATTAGTTATTATGCTTGACTTCTAACTAGTCAAACTGTAAAGTTAAGTTAAAACTTAAAAGAGAAATGTGCCAAATAGGTCAAAAGTCAAAACTCAAAAGGGCTGAAAGTCTCCCAGAATGTATATTTAATGTATACAACCACCTAAATCATTTTGTATAGAACATTCAATTATGAGTTAAGTTCTTTTTCGTCCATGTGGCTTGACTATTTTAAGTTTTTAACTAGTTTAGTACCGAGTCCAATTCTTATGACATATCAGCCAATATTTTGGGGGTTTGTCAGCAGAAAGAGTAGATAGAGAAGTATTTATATGTTTTTCTGATAAAAAGGGTATTTTGGTCATTTCATAAATACTAGCCAAAAAGGTCTAGCAGAGTTAGTGTTGGGGACGAGAATGGTTAACAAAATGAAACCCCAGTGACTGGTATGACTTAACAATGGACCTAGTACTGAACTAGTAAATATGGCCAAACCACTGGGACGAAAAACAAACTTAACTCCTATAGCCTATTAATGCAACAATATGATTTCTGTAATCATACTTGACACACTAATTATTAATAGAAATAAGAAAAGCTTACGGGCATTGATGGAAAAGCCATGGGTGAAGAAAAGGAAAAGTTGGTTGGTTCATTAATGTTGCGCAAAAATGGACATCGCACAATATCATCCTGTGACGGTGATGATTCACCAGCCATATTCTTGCAGAAAAAATTCATTTCTTGAGAGACTGCACATGTTAGAGAAACGTAAGCAAGCAAATTACACAAAATATAAACAAAATGTCACATGTTATATGCGATTAACAGGTCAATCAATACAAGACAAATTTAAGTATAAATCACACAACCTGCAAACAAATTCCAAAAATTTACATGCTCAAAAAAATGGCAACTAAAGCTTGGGTTGTAGAAATTGTAACCACAAAGATATTAACTAGGTGTCATACATAAAAGTCAACAATCAATTAATAACTATATATAGGTTTATTTAATAACTTTACATACATACAACACGAGACACATGTGCTGAAATCACCATCTGTGTTATGCAAACTCTAATCGCATTCGAGTTATATGAAAACAGAAAACCTAGAGACATCAAACACCTCATCTAATAAAATTCAATCAAATAGACTCTTAGTTCATTAAAAAAAGAATACCAGATGTTAATCTACAGCTAAAGTTATGAATTTACATGCTAAGGCAGAAACTTACAATTTCACAATATCAAATATCTAAATCAGAACTCAAAACACCATCTGATCAACATCAACCTAGTTCACAGTTTCTTCAGCAATTCGGACTAAAACTTACAAATTCACATAAAAATGTGCGATTAATTCCTTTAGCATCAACAAAACCTAATTATCGAATTGATCAAAATCATCGATCCATGCATGTATCAAGGATCAAATTCAGCAACGAAATCCTATCCGATTATTATCCTAGTTCTCAATTTCATCAACAATTCAATTAAAAACACAAAAGTCAACATAATCGATCAATGAATTGAAGAAATGTATTGATACCTTACGAGATGGAAGAATTGAGAGTAGACAACAAACAAAATAATCAAACTCAGAAGATGGAGTTTGAGATAAAAGGAATTGAAGGAGGTGTGAAGTTTTTTATCATATGTATATGGTGTCCACACTCCTGGACGGAATTCGGGACTTTTGAAACGACACCGTATTGTGTACAGTCATGTTTCACCATTGGGCTTGTTATGCTTAGAAATTAGAATAATTGGTGAGGATTTGGTGGCTGTCACTCACTTCCTTACATTTATTGTGAGCCATAATAATGCATGGACACATAAGTCGAGTTGTTTTTTTATTTAAAACAAAAGATAAAAGTATTTTTTAATAAATAGGTGGTCCCACCGTTTGTAACTATTGTTGGAAGGTACATATTAGGAGTGTAAATGAGCGGATCCGAGCCCGAGTTTAACTAGCTCAGCTTATTTAATTTATACAGAGCTCGAAGTCGGTTTATTTCGAGCTCTATTTTCAGATCTCAAGCTTGGCTCGTGAATAGATTTTCAAGCACGAGCTCGGCTTGGGCTCAACTAGTTTACTATTTATCAGTTATTTTTTATTATTTTTCTAGTATAGTTTTGTGTATAATGTATTATATATTGTTTAGTTATTTTTATTTATTTTTTCGTAACATTTTTATATTTATTAATTAATAATTATTAAATATATATTAAAAAAAGATATAAACGTCAGGCTCGTTTAGGCTCGCGAGCCAGCTCGAGCTCGATAAGTGAAGTTTGGGCTCGTTTATTAAATAAGCTTACTTTTAGGCTCGAACTCGGTCGAGCTTTTTAACAAGACGATCTCGAGTAGCTCGCGAGCAGCTCGGCTTGTTTGCACCCCTAGTAAATATCACATGTTTACTTTTTGCTTTGTTGGGTCGGTGGTGTGACATCCCCCCATATATGTAATTTCGGTGTACGACATCTTTAGTATTCACAAACACGTCCCAGATACCAAGCACAAAAGGAAGATAGTTTAATCGATCATAATGGTGGCTTGTTTCTGCATTTAAAGAGCTCATAACAGCTTGATTTTTGAAAACAAACCTATGAAGATCGATAATATTCTAGGAGATATCAAAGTGTTAGAGTTATTTATATATAATGCTTGGAGTTAGATTGAGATAGATGGAATTTGTTATATGTGTAGTGTGTTTTGTGTTGTTTGCATGCCTCTGCTAGCTTCTCGATCGGAGAGGTATGGCTCGTTGCTAATGCAAATTGTGATTCAAAAAAAATCTATGGTTGGTTATTCTACGATAGTCACCGTAAATCACTAGTCAACTCGCATGTATAAACACCCTTTTCGTAGTAATCGCTCCAATATGGCCTTGTGTGCATTGTTTAAGTTTCTAGATTCGGTTACAAATGAAGATGTTAGCTCATTAATATTGCTGCTAGTAGCGAGTTGCTGGTTGCGCTAAAACAAGTTGGCATGAAATCGAATTCATAAATTTTTTTAATTAAGTCTAGAGAAAAGTTGATGAATTCATAAATTTTTTTAGGTAATTGGATGCTTGTTTCAGTGTGGCTATTTGTTCTAGAGGACTTAAACATCTGCTTTATGTTTTTAATTTTTTATAAAAGATAGATTCAAGTTAATTACCCTTGAGCCAACCAACCAAGCTTCATTGATATCTTTATTGATCAAATATATATCATATATATTCAAAAAACAATGTATGAAACACGAATAAACATTAAAGTTTGTTATTGTTATTATTTTTTTTTATATGTATATGAATTATATATATAAATATATATATATGTATATATATATTTAAATTATTTATGACGTCATCCGGGTCAAACACCGGTTCCCCCTACCGGGTCAGTCCGACCTTTGACCCGGTAAGGCGTTCGGGTCGACGCCCGGGCCAGGTCTGAAAACATTGTGCATGACTATATGTCTATATCAGTCAGAAACTAAAAACCATATAATATGTACCATATAATATCAGTCAGAAACTTAAAACCATATAATATGGAATAAGATTGATTCATATTTATTCATTAACATCTTAAAATAAAATACTGGCATTTTAGAATTACACACTACTCTTAACCTCTAAGTCACTAGTAATCTTTTAAACGACCAAACTTGTTGATAAGAGCTTTTTCCTTAGCAATTCTACAAGTCCTGCATGACATCTGCTCCAGCTCGCTAACCAATTCAGCAGCATCAGGCCTGAGTTTGGGGTCTTTCATGAGACACCACATTGCAAGTAAGCCAGCACGTTTTGCAACCGCTGAAGAATACTGGCCTGCAATACGTGGGTCCATGATGTCTAGCATTCTTGCTTCATTTCTCAGATGTCTGTTAGCAAACTCGACCACGTTTTTATAGGCTGGAATGCCTGTTAATAGTTCAAGGAGAACCACCCCAAAACTGTATACCTCACTTTTTGCAGTCAAATTACCTTCCATCACAATATCGAAACAGATTCAAAATGAGATCGCGGGAAAGTATACACATCTCAAAAGTTTTTGTAAACATTTTCTAGTAAGATTTGACCTTGTATTCAGGAGCTAAATATCCACTATACGTCTTATCCACTACCAGATTAGAAAGTTTTGCATTGTAATTCTGAAGCATGTAAAAGGCCAAACTTGCATATACAACAGAAAGACAAAACAAAGTTAAAATTAACCACCCATTTGAGGCTTACAGAATCGGTTAATATCATGGAGGACGTTAACACGTGATCTCTTATATTTGCTTTAGTGGTATCTAAGTATGCAAGTCCCTTTGCAACACCAACAGCAATATTCAGACGACGATTCCACGAAAGAGGTTCATAGTCAACCCCCCCTGTCATAAGATCAGATCTGTCAGTTTTGACCCGTAATTTATGTATGGGTCGGTTTTGGACCCGTTACTCAACCCGCGTGGTACAGTTGCAAGAACTCACTTCTGAAAAGGAGGCTTTGCAAGCTACCTTTAGGCATGAACTCATACACATGGATTCGGCAGCGAACCGTTAAGTGGCAATAACCGATTAACTTTACAATATTTTGATGATTTAGCTGTCCTAAGTAGTAGATTTCTGCCTGCAAGAACATTAAAGAGTATAAAGGTTTTTTTTTTTTTTGTTTTTGTTTTTTTAAGTAGATAAACAAATAACATATAAAATAACCAAATGAATGAATGATGACATTTTTCATTTACCTTCCATTCTTTGTAAGTGCCATAAGGAAAAGATAAGAATAACTTCTTGACAGCAATGGCGATGCCGGTACCTGGCTTGGTAGCTACACGTGATTGTTCATCGATCCACCCCACGTAAATTGAATCTGGTCCAGCTTCTACTAACATCATATCACGACTGAAATTTCTGGTAGCATTTTTTAGTACATCATAACTAAAATATTTAGGTCTAGTGGGTACGAAGGCGGAACCTGTCAATTAATTAAGCACCATAAATCTTGATCGTAGTAGCATATATTATAACATCCATAAAGATTTAACTATTTAAAAATTTTCAAGCATCAGCAGTAGATCGACATGTATAATAATGAAAACTCCGTAAGGTCATGTAATATATTATTGATTAACTATATATAGGAGTACAATGCATACATAAGCACAAAGAAACATAGTCATATTCTATCTCCTAATCGTAATTATGATAACAATATAATAATCAAATTATATATTTATAAAGCTTACCATGACCAAGACTAGAATATCGAGTGTTCGATCCAACACTGTAACATGAACCCGTTTTGATCTTCTTCATCTAACTAGTTCAAAATAAAAATGCATAATCTTAACTTACAATTTTCAAAGTGAAATCAAAGATGATTGATTACCTTGTTGGGATTATTACCTTGGATGATTGTTCTTCGATCCATGCCACGTAAATTGGATCCAGTCCAGCTTCTTCTAACGTCATATCATGACTGGAATTTTCGGTAGCCTTTCCGACTACATGATCGCTAAAATATCTAGGCCTAGTGGATACTGAGGCAGGTCCTGTCAATTAATTAAACACCCGAATTCTTGATCATGGTGGCATATATCAAAATCCATGCAACTTTAGATAATTTCAACTGTCAACAGTAGTTCGATGATACAAAACGCTTACCATGATCAAGACGAGAATATCGAGTGTTTGATCCAACACTATAACATGAACCCATTTGATCTTCTTCTTCTTATTATTCAAAAAGAAAAAAAATTATAATCTCTTAACAATTTTCAAAGTAAAATCAAAGATGATTGTTTACCTTCGGGAATATTACCTTGGAGAAAATATGTTTTGAAGAGGTTCAGTTTCTGTGTGAAAAACGCGTCTTTCTATTTATGCATGGTATACTCACATAGTCACATGCATTCATGAGCTTCATTGCTTTCGTTTATGGTTATTTTCAAATCATTATTTATAAAATAATTTAAAAAAAAAAATATTTTATGTTTTAAAAAAATAATAAATGTATTTTATAGAATGAAAACTCGATATAACAATCCATTAATTTGGTAAACATATGTAGTATATATATGTTATCACACTTAATACACAAAAATAAACTTTTATAAAATGTTTATGTGTCGAATTGTTACATACTAGTTTCTGAAGAAAAATAAATAAATGAAACTTTTTTACATTTTTATTCTCTTTTATACGTAATTACTCGAACCAAACTTTTTTTACTTTAACAGTGTGGTAGAAAATGAGTTACCAAACTAGAGTGAGTTTTTATTTAAAATCTTTGGTATGTATTATATTCGCCATCCCAATTTTTTAGTGTTTTTATTACTCAATTTTTATTTAGGATATTTATGTCTTTAAATTTTATCAGTTGATAGTACTTTTTTAATGACAATGTTCCGGCTGCCATGTTCTTGAAGAGAAGTTCCTATGTTAACCACTTCTTACTCGAGTTCGAATCCTTTTATGAGAGAGTGTTCTCCTTATAAGTAACTGGCATATACACTTGTGAGAAGGAATGTACATTAAATACATGTCAATACTTTAATTATTGTATTTTAATTGGTTTAGAGCTTTTAATATTTAATAATTATCTTACACGGTTTTTACAACGGTAGTGATATTCGTCATCCCAAAGGTTTTGGTGCTCTACTTTATTCAATTTTTATATATGGTTTTTATGTCTTTAAAATTTCATTAATCACGTGTATTTTTTAATTTTGTTAGTCTGGCATGGGTCTTTATGTCTTGTTATTGTGATGTTCTCTCTAGTAAGTGACATCATACAATTGTGAGAAGAAACATTAAACACATGTGAAATATTTGTCATATCTAAATAATGAAACCTTGATGAGATAATTAATGAAACATGCCATGTTCATAGCTACATTGTCCACTACTTTTCAATTGATCAAACTTGTTTTCAAACAAGGTCATGATCGAATTTCTGTTACATTAACTCTTAGCTACTCTATTTTGACAACGGAGTAAAAGTTATAATATCCTAGTGTTTCTTTGGTCTTTAATCTAATTTTTCCGAATATATTTTATGGTTTTAGACTTTTCACAAACTTAATGCGTAATAAAAATCTTTGAATAAGATTAACCCAAGCTCTAGTGTTTTCATTGCCAGATAGGAATGTCGACTCATTAGGTAATGAAACACGGGAGAGTCTTATCATATGCTTCGCGCAACTAAAATCCATGAGGATACCTACCAAACTAATGAACCAGAATTAGATGCAGTAGTCTTTGTTGGAAGTAATTTCCAACTTAATAGGCCCGTCACGTATAGGTGACCGGGTATGACCTATTGGGCCCGTAGGATTCATTAATATGTAATGGGTTACAATTAAGGTTTATTATATTTGGTAATATTTTGGCTGACAAGTTAGGTTAGTCTATATAAACCTGTCATGGTTAGACATTACAGAACGGGTGGTGTGAGATGTAACCGAGTTAGGGTTCATCTAAGAGACACACAAGATGTAACCGAGTTAGGGTTATCTAAATGAAACCTAGTTAAGGTTCGTCAAAAGTCAAACCGAGTTAGGGTTTGATAAAGTTGTAATCAGTTTTTTGAGTGAGATTTTCTTATTAATATAAACGAGAGTTATTCGTTTAATTCGTGTTTAATTTTCGATCCGGGACTTGAGTCTTCGCATTAAAGCTAGATTTGGAGGCAGTGTTTGTACGTAGTCGAGCACACCATATTTAAATATAATAGAGCTTGAAGTATTCTTTGAGCAAAAAGATATATGATCTTGAAGCGAAAAATATGGTTAGAACTGATCAAGGATTTTGTTAGTGAGATTTTGTTAGTGAGGAAAAGCTAATAAAGTAATTTATATTTTTTGAGTCCCAAAGAAGAACTCTATAACAATTAACACCCTTGTTCTCAAAAAGTAAAACACATGTGTTTGTTTTTGAAAAATGTTTTTTTTTTTTTTGTGCAATTCAAATATGTAATAGAGCCCGTTTTTGGGGTGTATTATGATTGTTTAACATACTCCGTTGTACATTCTTCATTATAAAAATAAAAGATTGACACAATTTTCTAATGCATGACTATATGTCTATATCAGTCAAAAATTAAAAACCATATGATATGTACCAATCTGGAAAAGGGCGGATTCATAGTAATTCATTAACATCTCCAAATAACATTCTGTCGTTTTACAGGTTAACAAAGTAACGCAGAAAAGAATTACACACTGTTCTTACCCTCTAAGTCACTAGTAATATTATAAACACCCTAACTTGTTGATAAGAACTTTTTCCTTAGCTTTACTACCACTCTTGCATCTGCTCCAGTTTTCTAACCAACTCATCAGCATTGGGCCTGAGTTCGGAGTCTTTCATGAGACACCGCATCGCAAGTAAGATAGCTTGAGTTGCAATTGCAGAAGAATACTGGCCTTCAATACATGGGTCCATGATGTGTAGTAGCATCTTTTCTTCACTTCTCATATAAGTCTTAGCAAACCCGACCACGTTTTTAAAGGCTGGCCTGCCTGTTAATAGTTCAAGGAGAACCACCCCAAAACTGTATACCTCACCTTTTGCAGACAAATTACCTTCCATCACAATATCAAAGGCCAGATTCAAAATGAGATCGCGGGAAAGTAAACAAATCCCAAAAGTTTTTGTTTAACATTTATTAATTATTAGTAAGATTACCTGTGACCTTATATTCAGGAGGTACACGTACATCGTACTTCTTCTCCAACTCCAAATTAGAAAGTTTTGCATTGTAATTCTGAAGCATGTAAAAGGTTAAACTTGCATATATAACAGAAAGACTAAACAAAGTGAGAATTCACCACATTTGAGGCTTACAGAATCGATTAATATCATGGAGGATGTAAACATATGATCTCTTAAATTTGCTTTAGTGGTATCTAAGTATGCAAGTCCCTTTGCAATACCAACAGCAATGTTTAGACAACAACTCCACGAAAGAGGTTCAGAGTCATCACCTCCTGTCAAAAGATCAGATGTGTCAGTTTTGACCCATTATTTATGTACGGGTCGGTTTTGGATCCATTACTCAACCCGTGTGGTACAGTTTCAAGAACTCACTTCTGAAAAGGAGGCTTTGCAAGCTGCCTTTAGGCATGAACTCATACACATGGATTCGGCTGACAACTGTTAAGTAGCAATAACCGATTAACTTAACAAAATTAGGATGATTTAGCTGTCCTAAGTAGTTGATTTCTGCCTGCAAGAATATTCATAGAAAACCAGCTTAATTAATAGGAGTACTAGTATTATAGAGTGTAAAGGGTCTTTTTGATAAACAAATACTAACATACAAAATAACCAAATAATGACATTTTTCACTTACCTTCCATTCTTTGTAAGTGTCATAAGGTGTATAGTCTAACTTCTTGACAGCAATGGTGGTGCCGGTGCCTGGCTTGCTAGCTGCACGTGATTGTTCATCGATCCACCCCACGTAAATTGAATCTGGTCCAGCTTCTACTAACATCATATCATGACTGAAATTTCTAGTAGCCTTTTCAAGTACATCATCTCTAAAATATTTAGGTCTAGTGGGTACTGCGGCAGAACCTGTTAATTAATTAAACACCAGAAATCTTGATCATAGTGGCATATATTAACATCCATAAAGATTTAAATCGTTTTAAGTGTCAGTTAGATCGACATGTATAATGATGAAAACCCCGTAAGGTGTAAGTTGTTATTGATTAACTAAATATAGGAGTACAATACAGATAAACACAAAGAAACATAATCATAAACTATCTCCTAATTATGCTAACACTGTAATAATCAAACTATAATATTATATTCTATAATATTCTCTAATATACACAAAAAGCTTAATGTGATCAAGATTAGAATATTGAGTATTCGATCCAACATTGTAACATGAAGCCATTTCTTCTTCTTCTTCTTCTTCTTCTTCTTCTTCTTCTTCTTCTTCTTCTTCTTCTTCTTCTTCTTCTTCTATCTGATTCAAAAATATATATATAACCTTAACAATTTTCGAAGTAAATCAAAGATGATTGATTACCTTGTCGGGATTATTACCTTGGGGGAAGAGGAGAATGTAACTAAATATGATTGTTCATCGATCTAACCCTCGTAAATTGAATTCTGTCCAGCTTCTACTAAAATCATATCATGACTGAAATTTTAGATAGCCGTTTCGGGTACATCAGCGCTAAAATATCTAGGCCTAGTAGAAATTGAGGCAGGTCCATTCAATTAAATAAACGTAACAAAAATCTTGATCATAATGGCATATATCAACATCCATAAGTTAAGATTTGAAAAAATCAAGTGTTAGCAGTAGATCTCGGTGACACAAAACGCTTACCCTGATCAAGACAAGAATGTCGAGTGTTCGATCCAACACTGTGCCATGAACCCATTTGATCTTCTTCTTCTTCTTCTTCTTCTTCTTCTAACTGACTGAAAAAATTTTAACATCTCAACAATTTTCGAAGTAAAATCAAAGATGATTGATTACCTTGCCGGGATTATTACCTTGGTGGAATAGGAGAATGTATGATTTGAAGTGGTTTAATTTCTTTTTGTACAATTTGGGGATTGCTTGATTTCTTCTTTGTCTTGCTACATTTCACAGGTTAGTTTTTATTACTCACATAAAACAACGTGCCTTTCTATTTTTGCATGGTATACTCACCTGATAATTGTTATATACCACTAGTAAAATAATCATTATTTTTAAAATAGTTTTAAAACATTTTATTTTATTTTATTTTAAAAATAATAGTAAATGCATTTCGTAGCGGGGCTTACCCCAATGGCCAGGAATATGATGGATGACCCGGATGTCCCGGATTCGAATCCTGATTCCGACCGGATTTTACCAGAGCATTAAAACATGTCGTGTCTTCGGGCAGGGTGAGCCAACTGGGTTTTACCGGGATCGCCAAGCCAAACTCGGATACCAGTGTGGATCCCGATCATGTCAACATAGTTGGCCTGAGTGGGGTGACAGGGCGTGGCGTGTTCGCGCAGTGAGATAACTTAACTATGAAAGTCACTGATCGAAAAAAAAAGACTCACTCAACAGTTTTGGAAACTTGATATAAGTATCAATTTTTTTAAACGTATTTAATATATGTTTATACATTTAATATAATACGAAAAAGTAAACTTGTATAATAGAAATTATGCATTGAATTGTTACATATATGTTACACATTAGTTTCTAAAGAGAATAAAAGTTACATTAAGAAAAAAATTACTCTATTTTATTCCCAATCACACAAACCAACTTTTTAACTTAAAATATGTGATAAAAATCATAAATAAAAATTGAATAAATTAAAATACTAAAACTTTTGGGATGGGGAATATGATACATGGTGCATGGTTAAAATGAAAACTCACTACATCTGTAAATATCCTGGTAACTCATTTTTATTAGTTAATTATATTCTTTTTAATAATGTTAGCATGGCTAGCAGGACCTTAAAGCTCCTACACCAACCACTCCTTACCCGAGTTCAAGCCCACTTACAATGATGTTATCCATAGGAAGTAGCATACATTTGTGAGAAGGAACGTTAAATACATGTTAATACTTTTTTAGAGATTTTTTAATATTTAAATATTGCACATATGATAAGAAACCAATTTAAATGGTTATTTGACTCATTTCTACAATTAGAACTTTTTAAAATGCAAGTAGGAGCTAGCTATTTAGAAGTTGAATGAGATTTGGAGTCATTAAAATGCAAGAACATAGTTTACACAAGTCACAAGTGATTAAAAAGATTTGTCATATCTAAATAATTAAACGTTGAGATAATTAATGAAACATGTCATGTTCATAGCTACTAAAAATTAAATTGTCCATTACTTTTCATTTGAACAAACTAGTTTTCAAACAAGGTCATGATCGAATTTATGTTACATTAACTCTTAACTACCCTACTTTGACAATTTAGATATATTAAAAAGAAATAATAATATTAATAATTATAATAACAACAACAATCAGAAGAAGAAAAAGAATTGTGCACTCCTATTACTATAAAATTTGGTCCATTGCAGTGTCAACGGACTCTCTAGACATCACCTCTGGTTGCACTTATAGAGTTATAGATACATGTACTCTTTAGGGTGGTAGATATCTCATTACATGATTGATGGACATAACTGTCAGAAACAGGAAATCAAATGCTTCTTGAATTTTCAATAATCAAACTAAAAACAAATTCATACAAATTATAATTAGATGAAGTAGACAACAGAGGGATGAAACCCCGAGAACAACAAAAATTACTAACGGCTACATTATTGATTGTTGTGTGTCTCTTCGGAGAAGATGATGAATAAATAGTCGTTGGGAGAACGAAGTAGCCGTTAAACTTGTCAGATCTTCCACACATAGGAGCTTCCATAGAAGAGTTCGGAGTTTTCCAAACGGATGAAATACGTGGGGATAATGGTTGCTTATTGGATCCATAAGCCCACAACAGGAGTGGCCCAATATGAATATGAAAATGAAAAGAAAAGTAATTATATCAAATCTAATAAGGCAGGGCCGGCTCTAAGAATTGAAAAAAAAATTGATCTGAAGGCGAAAAATATTGTGGGTCTAAGTAAAATGAGTATTTTGTTAGGTTTAAACAATTTAGTTTTTAAATTGGCTTCTTTGATTTTGATTTGCATTGTGAAAAACTTGTGTAAAAATACTAAAATAGGCTTAAAGCATGTCTCAAATGAGATTAGAATCCACAACCTTTTGATTGAGAGTCATAACCATTTGCCATTAAACCAAGCTAGTTGTTATGTAATTGAGTTTAAACATTTAAATAAAAATTTTCA
This sequence comes from Bidens hawaiensis, assembly GCF_021521415.1. NCBI lineage: Eukaryota > Viridiplantae > Streptophyta > Magnoliopsida > Asterales > Asteraceae > Bidens > Bidens hawaiensis. The sequence continues at coordinate 374,603 of NW_027492690.1, read as the reverse complement.
TTTCAAATAAAAGGATCCAATTACAATAAAGAGGCAGGTAAATATATGCATATAGTTTTTCATAAATACACACACACACACACACATATATATATATAGAAAATGGTTCAAATAAAAAGAAGTTGTTTACTAAGAATGGTAAGAACCAATAGAATTTTGACATTTGGCATTACAAACTATGGTGAAAGAATAATTCTAAGAAAGTATGTCGGTTATAATGGTGAAAGAGTAATTCTAGGAAACTATGTCGGTTATTGGTAATTTTAAATCTCAACCATTGATTAACATGATCCAATGGCTATGATTTATTCTTAGTCTTCCTAGGAAACTACTTATTTTTAGGATAACCTTCCCCTATATATATATATTTATAGGGGTGGGTTAACGTACAATAGTGGCTTATCATACATTAGGTACGCGACATTCCAGAGCGTTTGATTAAAAAACGCGCGGTGGCAATTTCGTAAATAACCCAACAGTAGTTCGCGATCACAATTCGTCGATTACAAATCAACTCTGATCCAAATTCGGAACTTGTCGCTCAATCTAATCCAATTTCTAAACTCTAACCACAGCTTAAAGTATGAAATCTCTAAAGTCAAAAACCAAAATTGAAATAGAACGTCCCTGAACATTAAAAATCTTCAAATTGATCAAAAATTGATGATTTAATCAATCGAATTGATGTGTAAGTGGCTTAAGAATCATCAATCGATTATGAAAATACAAATTAACACACTTAATTGAGCTATGATTAGGGTTCATGTTTAAACGTTCTGCTCAAAGTTTAAACGTTCTGACCAAAATAAACACCAAAATTGATGATTTAATCAATCGAATTGATGTGTAAGAGGCTTTAGAATCATCAATCGATTATGGATTTGCAGAAATAACGCACTCAATCGAGCTCTGATTAGAGTTCAAAATATTATGTTTAAACGTTCTGAAACAAAACTGAAGACCTTTAAACGTTCTGACCAAAAAGAGCATATTTAAACGTTCTAAAACGTTCAATGAAGTTCTGGATGTTCAAAAAACAATAAACATCTTTGAAACTTTCTAATACGTTCTAAGAAGTTCAGGTTGTTAAAAAAAGTTTATAAGTTCTGATAAAGTTTAGAAGTTCTAAGAAGTTCTGGGTGTTAAAAAAAGTTTAGAAGTTCTGATAAAGTTTAGAAGTTCTAAGAAGTTCTGGGTGTTCAGAACTTCTAAAACTAACAGAAAAAAAATTAAACACATGTAAACATGAAATTGAACACTGAAATCACTTCATATAATCTCATAATCATCAAATAATCGTCAATCGACCATTAATTTGATCATTGATTCGATCATATGAACAAAATATGGAACATCTGCAACTGGGTTTCTGCAAATGGCGCTTAAAACTTTAAACATTCAGTTAAAACCCATCACTCAAAACTCAAAATTGATCAATTGAAACTTCAAATTGATGATTAATTGGACCAATTTCAAAGTTTAATTGGTCAATTAGTTTAACAATTTCAATTTCAATTGGTCAATTTTATCAACAGGTCGTGACGGAGGAAGATGGTGTACGGTGGACGGAATCATTGGATGGTGGACAGGATCGTTTGATGGTGACGGATTGCTGAACGGTCATGTTGAAGGTGGATGAAATCGATGGGAGCAACGATTTGATGAATATTACAATATTGCCACCACGTGTTACTTGAAATCGACGGGGATGCGAGTCGCGTACGTAATGTACGATTATGGATTATTGTATTGAATCCTTTATCTATATATATATATATTAGTTTTTATTCCCCGTATTACGGGGGTTGTTTTATATTGTTTGTTCTAATATTTATTTATTTTTTGAATTTATATTTTTTTATTGTCTAAAGTTAATAATATACTTATGGTTTGATGATAGATTGTTTCACAAATATATGAGATGTTATAACCCGGTTTAAAAGCTATATGGTTTAGATGAGACCCAAGACCCGTTTGTTTTTTTTACTATAAAATTGGTTTTTTTAATTATAAATAATATTTATGAAAGTTAATAATATACTTATGGTTTGATGAGACCAAGACCCGTTTATTTTTTTACTATAAAATTGGTTTTTTTTAATTTAAATTACATATATATATATATATATATATCTTTTAAAATAGGATATTAATTTTTAGTATATCCTATTTTATAGGATTTTTACATCAATAATTTGGTAAGAATAATTTTTATTTAATGAGATGTTATAATCCGTTTATGGAATATCTGGGTTTGGTAAGACCCATACCCATGAATTCGGGTCAAATGCATGAGAAGCCTCCATTTAAAAATCAAGCAAATCTGGTGACTCCAAAAAAAGGGGGAGCGACCACATCACGACACGTAGGATTTTTATGTTTTCGTTTATATATATATATATATATATAATCGGACATTACTGGGTGTCGGGTCGGGGGCATCAACCATCCAACCCGAGAATCATTCATGCATACTTTAGTGAATGATGCATTAAAAAGCTCCTGTTCTTTGCGTTTCATATGGACACAATGGTTTTAATAGGGTTCACATTAGCTTAAGTGACTAGTGCATTACATATTTGCATTTTTCACATGGACACAATGGTTTAAATAGGGTCCACATTAGCTTCGTAGCTAACTTCACATGGTGCATCATTCTTGACTTAATAATGCGTCTTTCACAAAATAATTTGCCTCCATAGAGTAGATTCACTCTATACAACACAAATAATATAGGTAGCATGCAAATTATAGACACACAAAGATGACAGAAAATAATGTTGACTGAGCATCGATGTCAAGGGCAATCTCGAGTATTGTTGACCGAAAACTCGGGCAATTATATTTGACAAGCTACGATATCAAGTGCCTTGTTAAGATCTTCGGGACACAACCAAGTAAGAGCTATATCAATGTTTATTTTGTCTTTAATCGACATTTTCCTGAATATATTTTACGATTTTAGACGTTGCATAGACTTAGCACTTGGTGTAATAAAAATCTTTGAATAAGATTAACCCAATCTCTAGTGTTTTCACTACATGATGGGATTTGCGTACCTGGAGGATGAATTCGATCATTAATGCAAACCTGTAATTGATTTCAATCTTGGTTTATTGAACAATTGCCTGGATTAATCTCTGAATCGTGAATCACTTTCAGATAAACCTATTTGCGGGTTACACACAATGATTTATCGGATAAGACAGAGATTTTCTGTACATGGAATTGAATTTTATTGTTCTTGATGAAGATCCAGAGAGAACCAGTAACAGTCGTTCTCTCTGTATGTGTGTCTCGAGAGATTATTAGATTGGAATTCTTCCAGGGAAAATCTCGATCAATATGTTTTTATTAATTCCCACATGAGCCCAAACAAAATAATTATAAGCCCATCTAATATTAGCCTTAAGCCCAAGTAAATTAATTACTTAAACCCAAGTATAAAATCCAATAATAAAGCCCAAATAACATTATAATTAAATTGAGCCCGCACTCCCGCGTCACCTAACTCGTTTAATCTCTAACGTTATTTCCTCGATCGACAAGTTAATCCAATAACACTAAAATAACCAACAATCCTCCCCTATTTTAGTGATATCCATGATAACTTAACCATCGTCACATAAACACAAAACGTATGCATAAATGAAAATGTCCTACGGATTGAATTTTCATCTTAGTAAATTACACGATCAAAATATTCGAATATCGGGGTGTCCTATGGATTGAACCCTTGCTATCCATTTGAATACTTCAAGGCAAAATACACATACGTTTATAAATTCAAATTCCACTCGACACAATGTTTTACTAGCCTGTGTCCTAATCCTTCAAAGAATATATCAAAGCTCAAGTCCAAAGCTTCTTGAAGCGGCTAAACTTCATATTCTTATAGGTAGTTCATTATTCTCGCACCCGCAATGCAATTTATCAATGAACTATTAAGAAGCTATACTTCAACCTACTTTATCTCGCAGTCCGAACACAAACCTTGGGATGTTTATGATATTGTGTTCCAATATCTATGACAAGCTTTCCGCATTGAATTCAGCATCTAACGTTGTATTAGATGGGAATTGGGTGTCTTGACATATGATATTAATGTATGGACTTTAAACCCATCCCCATGATTGATATGTTCACGAGATCTCTTCCTAACCTTCTAGTTAGATCATCAGTCAAATTATACTCATATATTACAAACCAACTGATATCACACATTGTATTGCATAACATATAACCGTCTAGACTTTCATTATACATTTGACATAGTCATCACTATCACTCCTGATAGATTTTTGTGATATCGGTTCGACCACAATGGAATTTTGTAATCATGGTTTATTAGCCATTCAACCACTTTTATCAATTGTTGCAAATGCTAGAAACTCGAATTCCATTGTTAAATGATGCAAATTCATTCCTTAATTACCTAAGTAATGAAACCTTCTCCAAAAGAGAATACACATCCATAGTTAAGTAGTTTGTTTACTACTTGTGAGCACTAGGATTACCCACAACATACACTATGTAAGTCTTTGTGCAATCATAGCATACATCAAATATCCAATTAATTTTGAATATTCTAATTGTGAAATAGAATCACCTTGATTAGACATAAACTTGATATTAGGATCTACATATAGGAGTGCTAACCAAATAACAATCAAACTGATTGAATTTCTTCAATACTTATAACATCAACCTCCCCCTAATCCTTTATATCTAAACTAAGTTCCTTCAAGATTCTATTTTTCTTTTCACTCCAAAATAATTCACATGGCCTAACGTGGCACGTCACAATATATACACATAGTCTACGCTACTTTGCAATAGTTATGACATACAAACATATTCAATAATAAATGAGACATTAATATTTGGTTTAAATACTCCATTACACGAATATCCAATCCAACAAAGGTTCATGTCAAGATAAAATATATTTATCTGACTTAATAACCTGGTTCCACTAGACAATAGATTCTTTTTAATCCATAAAACAAACAACACATAATCTAAAACAAATGTTTTTCAGAAGTCAATACAAGTCAAACTTTTACACTTCACATCCGAAGTATATATCCGTTTTCATATGATTTGAATTCTTCAAACCATCTTAGATCCTTGTATACATGACTCGTATCACCCAAGTCCATTCACCATGCAAGCATGTCATCCTGTACATATTAGGAATAAGAAATAAACCAAAAATAATTCTTCACCGAATTATTTTAAAACCATTAGACTTTTCGAGTCCAATAACAAACCCGAAGATCGAGTTTCCTTTATTTCACATCCCAAAGGGTTTTCCAACTTGTGTACTTCTAATGAGTTAATTATTACCCGGGTCGTGGCCCATCAACCCCATGTGTGTACCATCTAAACAAACATCTTCATTAATACTTCTTATCAACATGTCCTTAATGGCAAACTGAATAAATTACAAAACTCATGATTTACTAATCACATACTCAATCATATATGAACAAGAGGAGTCACGATTTCTGTTTACTGGATATCCATTACATAGTAAGCTAACCGTCACACATTAAATCTATCCATAATGTGTTTAAAATAAAAACTTTTTGAAGAAATTTTATTTAATTGACAGTCACAAACATCGCACTAGACTCTTATGTTTTGATATATATGTCATCAAATTTAGATACCGATTACTTATCTATTCTTTGTAGCTTTTCAAACTTTTCAAAGAGAAACATTATAGATAAGTGGCCAGTCTCCATGAATTCCACTAAAATTTAATCATATGGAATCTTCGATGAAGTTATTGAAATCACAAATTGCATTTAGTGATTGATGCATAACTTTTCAGTTAATATATACAAAAGTTTCACATTTAAGGAACTTAATACCAATATATGCATCATAAAAATCCTAGACATTCATATGACCATGTGTCATATATTTTCATACTTGCATAAATCATTCTTTCTATCTTGAAGATGAATTCATAAAATGTACCATGTTAGATATAAAGCATGATACCATGAATATAAACCAATTTGTTGAAGATTTAAACGCATATATTATTAACTCATAATTGGTTTATGTCCATTTGTAATTTAATATAAACAATTCTCAGTTTTCTAATGATTGAATTACCATCTTCAAATTAGACTGAAGATAAAATCATACTTTTATAAAACATATTAATATATTAATTAATGATATCATATGAAATTTATTCACATATGTATGATAATTCAATATAACCGTCCTACTGAATTATCACATGCCACAAAACATGTAATTGCAATCGAAATTCCAACACCTATCTGATCAATTTCAATCAAATCACTATACCATACAAATTATAATCACTATATGCAAAAATAGGTTTCAATAAAACTTCCATTCTAACCCAGGCATATTAACCGAACCAGTTAATTACCAAATCAAACCTAAATAGGTTTATCTTTGTTGTATATATTGCGTACCTGGAGGATGAATTCGATCATTAATGCAAACCTGTAATATTGATTTCAATCTTGGTTTATTGAACAATTGCCTGGATTAATCTCTGAATCGTGAATCACTTTCAGATAAACCTATTTGCGGGTTACACACAATGATTTATCGGATAAGACAGAGATTTTCTGTACATGGAATTGAATTTTATTGTTCTTGATGAAGATCCAGAGAGAACCAGTAACCGTCGTTCTCTCTGTATGTGTGTCTCGAGAGATTATTAGATTGGAATTCTTCCAGGGAAAATCTCGATCAATATGTTTTTATTAATTCCCACATGAGCCCAAACAAAATAATTATAAGCCGATCTAATATTAGCCTTAAGCCCAAGTAAATTAATTACTTAAACCCGAGTATAAAATCCAATAATAAAGCCCAAATAACATTATAATTAAATTGAGCCCGCACTCCCGCGTCACCTAACTTGTTTAATCTCTAACGTTATTTCCTCGATCGACAAGTTAATCCAATAACACTAAAATAACCAACACAATGTTGACTCGTTAGGAATGAAATGCAGGAGAGTCTTATTTAGGCTTCGCGCAGTGAAAATCCATGAGGATACCTACCAAACTCTTGAACCGGAATTAGATGCAGTAGTCTTCGCATTAAAGATTTGGAGGTAGTATTTGTAAGTACGTAGTCAAGCACACCATATTGAAATGTTTTTCACTAGACATGAATGACAATTGTTTAGCATGACTATATTAGTCAAAAACTAAAAACGATATAATATATTGTACCAATCTGGAACAGGATTAATTCATATTCATTCATTAACATCTCAAAATGAAATACTGTCATTTTACAGGCTAACACTGTAATGCTGAAAAGAACTACACACCACTCTTAACCTATAACTCAATAGTAGCCAAAATGCTTAAGGAAACAAACTGGAATATATACATTCTACTAGCAATCTTTTAAACACGATAACTGGTTGATAAGAAACTACATTTTTCCATAGCTTTTCTACACGTCCTGCATCTGCTCCAACTCGCTAACCTTCAGCAGCATCAGGCCTGAGTTTGGGGTCATTCATGAGACACCTCATTGCAAGTAAGCCAGCACGTGTTGCTACCGCAGAAGAATACTGGCCTTCAATACGTGGGTCCATGATGTCTAGCATTCTTGCTTCATTTCTCAAATATCTGTTAGCAAACTCGACCACGTTTTTATAGGCTGGAATGCCTGTTAATAGTTCAAGGAGAATCACCCCAAAACTGTATACCTCACTTTTTGCGGACAAATTACCTTTCATCACAGTATCAAATGCCAGATTCAAAATGAGATCGCAGGAAAGTATACACATCTCAAAAGTTTTTGTAAACATTTTCTAGTAAGATTACCTTTGACCTTGTCTTCAGGAGCTACATATCCACTGTACGTCTTATCCACTACCAGATTAGAAAGTTTTGCATTGTAATTCTGAATTAAAGCATGAAAATGGTGAAACTTGTATACAAGAAAAACTAAACAAAGTGAGAATTAACCACCATTTATGGCTTACAGAATCGATTAGTATCATGAAGGGCGTTAACACGTGATCTCTTATATGTGCTATAGTGGTATCTAAGTATGCAAGTCCCTTTGCAACACCAACAGCAATATTTAGACGACGATTCCATGAAAGCGGTACTTCAGAGTCATCACCTCCTGTCAAAAGATTAGATCTGTAAGTTTTGACCCATTATTTATGTAAGGGTCGGTTTTGTACGGTTGCAACAACTCACTTCTGAAAAGGAGGCAGTGCAAGCTGCCTTTAGGCATGAACTCATACACATGGATTCGGCAGTCAACTTCGAACTGCAATAACCGATTAACTTTACAATATTCTGGTGATTTAGCTGTCCTAAGTATTCGAATTCTGTCTGAAATATATTAATAGAAAACCAGCTTAATTAATAGGAGTATTCTAGAGTATAAACATAGAGGGCTTTTTTTTTTTTTTTTTTGTAAAAGTAGATAACCAAATAATGACATTTTTCAGTTACCTTCCATTCTTTATCAGTGTCATAAACTACATAGTCTAACTTCTTGACAGCAATGGCGGTGCCGGTAGCTGCACCTGATATTTCATCAATCCACCCCACGTAAATCGAATCCCCTTCAGCTTCTACTAACATCATATCAGGACTGAAATTTCTGGTAGCCTTTTCGAGTACATCATCGCTAAAATATCTAGGCGTAGTGAATACTAATGAGGCAGGTCCTATCAATTAAATAAACACCAGAAATCTTGATCATTGATCAACATACATAAAGGTTTTAAATTAATAAAACTTTTAATATACAGAATGCTTACCATCATCAAGATGAGAATATCGAGTGTTCGATCCAACACTGAAAGATGAACCCATTGATCTTCTTCTAATCTTCTTCACAGATTCAAAAAAGTAAAAATAAAAAGTTTATAATTTTCAAAGTAAAAGTAAAGATGATTGATTTGAAGAGTTCAATTTCTTTTTGTACAATTTGGAATCTAATAATTGGTGAGAAGATTAATCAAGACGACTTTGATTTCTTTGTCTTGCTACCATTTACAGGCTATTTTTCATTTCACATAAAACTACACGTCTTTCTATTTTTGCATGGCATACAGTACGAATTAGCAAATGGTATTGGGTATTGGTATCGAATCGGTACCATCGGTTTCAATTCAATGCCAACCTTTTAAGGTTTTTGGTTTTGGGATCGGTACCTGTAGTCATGTACCTTTTTTTTTAATTTCGGTATCAACTAGTATTGGTACCGAGCTCATCCCTAGTATTTAGTTCCAACGCTTTTGTTCTAGTCCTTTTAAAATGGGTTAGGCTAAACATTTTCCTTACTTTAAAATAATCATCATTTTTATAATAGTTTTAAAACACTTTACTTTAAAAAAAATAAATGTATTTTATATATACGTATTTAATTTTTTATTTATGACGTTATTTCAGCTGACAGGTCCTTAAAGTGAAGCTCTTAACTGAGCTTGAACTTTGAACATTCATAAAATAAAGTGTTATTTCTAGTAATTGATGTACACTTGTGAGAAGGAACATTAAATACGTGTGAATACCTTTTTTTTTTAATTTAGAGATTTTTAATATTTGAATACGACATATATGATAAGAAACCAATTCAAATTGTCATTTTTAAGAAACACATTCAAATAGTTAGAGACTAAACTTTTTTATAATAGCGTTTGGACGCCAATACCTGAAAGAGCTTTCCTGAGACGGAATGTCAACCGTCCATACTGATTTTGACGCTCCAGGCCTGACTCATTCAAAAACACCATAAAGAAGGAAACCCATCACTGTGAAAAAACCCCCTTGAGTCAGGTTTCAAGCCTGAGACCTCAAGAATCACAAGTTTTAACCATCACTCTCATGCCATTGTGTCAGAAGGCCAATTGCAATCAGAGACAGAAACTAACAATGCATTTTTTAAAAACCTATTCAAATGGTCATTTCTACAAGACCAATAAATTAGAACTCTTTTAATTTGGGAGCTACTTAAAAAGTCGAATGAGATTAGCTAGGAATCTAGGATGAATAAGACATTAAGACTTTTTGATCTTATGATAATAAGTTCAAATCTCGCTTTCAATATAAAAATCGTGATGTCATTAACACCTTTGAGCTCTCAGACATAAGCAAGTCAGGAGGTTTTACAAGAGTTGTTGGTTTCCTTCTAGAACATGTTGGCGCCAAAAAAAAAATGTGAGTAAATGATTTACACTAGTAATTAAAAGATTTGTCAAATCTAAATAAATAATGAAACGTTGATATAACTAGTGAAACATGCCATGTTCATAGCTACTAAAAAATAAATTGTCCAGTACTTTTCAATTGATCAACCTACTTTTCAGACAAGTTTATGATAAAATTTTGTTATAGTTCATAACTACACTACTTTTGACAATTTTAGAAAAACTAAAAAAATAAAAATAAAAATAATAATAATGGTACACTCCTATTAATAAAAAATATGGTCCACTGGAGTGTCAACTACTCTTTAAGATGGTGCATACCAACGCTCAATTAAACTAACCGATCAACGAAAAAAAAACAGAGAATCTAACATCTTACACAACACGAGAATCATTCATGTGTACTTAATGAATGACGCATTAAGAAAATTACTTCTATTAAGTGCGCAATTAGCCTTTTTGGTTCCTTTTCTTTGCGGTCTTGGCTAGTGCATTACATATTTGCATCTTCCGCTTGGACACAACGTTTTTAATGGGATTCACATTTGCTTCGTTGCTGACTTCACACAGTGCATCATTCTTGCTTTGACCATAAAGCGCATCTTTTACAAAATACTTTAGCCTCCATAGAGTCGATTCACTCTACACAGTACATATAATATAGGTGTCATGTAAATTATAGAACACCTATTTTGATTTATAAAATAACTATTTAACCCTTATTTTCACAAAAACTATATAATTTCCAAAATTTTCATATTTACCCATATTTAATTAGTTTTTCTTTTGATCCTTTTTACATTTTTTTTAATCTTTTTAGCGTTTTTAATAAGGTTTTTTTATTTCATTATTTTCTTTCGTCTATGTATAATGTACTCTTCTTTATTATGAGTTTTTAAAGTAACAATCATAAAAAATACAAGTGACAATCATCAAAATGAAAAACAAATAATTGGCTGGATATTTTTTGAAAGGATCTTTTTGTCATTATCTGAAACTTCAATAAGGGATATGCAATTTTAGTTTTGAGTTGAGTAAATATGCAATTAGTGAAGTTTACAAGGGGATATATGCAATTCTCCCATTTTTTTGCGTAAAACGATTTAACAAGTTTAAGCTATAAAGGGTTGGAAACTTAATATATATATATATATAGACGCACACGCTCGCGCGCATATATGTGTGTGTGTAGTGTGTGGGTGGTTAAAGATGAACTGAAAAATAAAGTTGACCTGAGCATCGATGTCAAGGGCAATCTCGGCTGCTGTTGACTGAAAACTCAGGTTATGGCGAGTTACAATATCGAGTGCCTTGCTAAGATCTTCGGGACACAACCGGGTAAGAGCTATTCCAATGTTTCTTTTGTCTTTGATCGACATTTTCCTGAATATATCTTACGGTTTTAGACTTTTCAGACTTAGCAGTTAGTGCAATAAAAATCTTTGAATAACTATCAAATACCTAATATAACCCTTGAATCTTGGTAACATACATACAAGTAAGCAAATTTATTGGCCACAAACATCACAATTATAAGGAACGAGTGACAATATTGGTAAAGTATTGGTTAAATACATTTACAAAACCAAACTTAACCAAATCAATATATGACCAAACTTAACCAAACCAAACGTTTTAAGGATTTTCCCGAGGGAGGAAATTAAGAGCTTCAATATGTATTAAGGCCAGAGTATGTTTTAAATTTATTTGAATTTTTTACTTATCAAAGCCCAAATTTGTATTGACCTTGCCTCAATCAAACAAGGCCCAAAAAGGAAGGCTGAGACTGGAGTGGTTGATTAACCATAACACCTTATATATTAACCGAAAAATAACCAAACACCTCACTTTTACATTTTCATAACCAATTATGGGTCATAAAAAGTTTGTGTAAATATGCAAACATGAACGAGAATAAGAGATGAAATGACGATAACGAACCTGCATTTTTTAACCACAATTTCTCTTAGTTCTTCTAACCGCATATCAGTTTCATAAAGCTGAAATAATAGCAAAGTTTTTATTTCAGAAAGATATGAATTTCATAGACAAATATATGTTTTAATATTCAAGAGATTATTATTTTACCTTGTTACTTAAATCCCGAGCCATTTTAGCATGAGCTGCCTCTTGAGCACGCTGCAAACTCAATAGTGCTTCTGCTTCCTCTTCCTCTCGCCTTTTTTCCTGCATATTTAATAATAATATACTTACGAGTTTATTATTATAAATAATTTGTTGTAGAGTTTCTGGTTTGTTTCCTATATCTTGAGGGTTCCCATCTATTGTAATTACAATATTCAGATAAATATTATTCTTCTCTTTTACACGTAACAGAAACAGATTGCATCTTGACTAACATAGCTCCTCAATAGAGGTGCCAAAATGCATGGATCGGGTGGGTTGGATAAAGGGTCAAAACTGGTGAAGTTTTTACTTTTTACTTTTCTTTGAACTTTATGAACAATTATTGTGTCAAATACGATCACAAAGATTAAGCTTGTAACAAACCAAACGAACACCAGTGAGGCATATTTATGTATGTCCGTATTAACTTTAACTGAACAAACAATCAAACACGAACAATTAAACGAACAATGCTTTCCTGTTCGTGTATGTTTATATTCGTTTAGCAACAGTTGAATGAACGGTTCACTACCGTATACGAACAAACATAACTTAACATAGATGAAAGAACATATATACGAACATAACTGAACAAACACCGATTATAACTAAATGTAAACATCAATATGTTTAGTACGTAAACAAATGAGCTTAAACAAACGTAAACTGTCTAATGTAACAGTTACCTCTTCAGTAACCCGTGGTACAAACTGAAGCCATTTCTCTTCAAACTTTTCCAATAAAGTTTTGGCCATCCCATGAACATCGCTTTTATCGTCATTATATTTCATGGCATTTGAAAAAACTAACCAAACATCCGAGTATATATCCCGAACATGTTTGTATTCAGTACCATCCTTCGCCTCCATTTGGTGTTTTATTGTACTGAAGTCCATCGGCCTGTCGATGACCTAACACACGCCAACCATAAACCAAACGTTAGACCATTGTAACAACCATAGGACAGTCATGCATCTTAATAATCCCTAATAGGTTTTCTGACCGAAATAACAAAACTGCCCTTACCAAGTTTTAAAAAAGAGCATGTTAACATGCCAATAAGAAACTCAAACATATGTAAAATAAACACAGCGAAAGAGATTGAAAACAAGACTGCCTCATAATAGTCACGCAATCCAAGAGCTTCAACATCTACAGGTTGCATAAATGGCCAGGCCCACTTGTGCTGAGTGATCTGTAACATGATTTGTAAATGAAATTGATATTTTAACTCAATATATACACCAAACAAACCCTAAAGAAACATATGCAACTAAACACTAAGGTAGTGTTTGGTATGAAGAAATGAAAGGTGGAATGAAATAGACATTTCAAGGGAATGAAATTAAGCATGTTTGGTTGTCATGAAGTAATGGAATTGATCATTCCTAAGGAATGAAATTCTTTCCTTTTTTAAGCATTTTCATTCTTTAGTAAAAGGTGTTATTCTTTTCATTCCTTCAAGGAATGGAAAAGTCAACAATAATTATATTATTATTATTATTATTATTATTATTATTATTACCGTTGTATTTTTAATATTATTAATTTGTATAATACAATGTAATATCATTATTATATTATCAACATTATTATTATTATTGATTTAAATTTGGTGAATTAAAAACATTTCATAGCGTGCATACGTGATTCACGTTTTTACGACTATTATTATTTGGCTTGGTAATATCACCACAATGCATAGGTCCAAAAACTAGTTATTATTAATATTTGTATTATTATTTATTATTATTAATATTAATAATAATATTAATAAAGTGATGAATCATTTCATTCTCATATGGAAACCAAACAAGACAATGGAATGGTAATGATCCATTTCATTCTGTTGTTCATTCCATTACCTCATCCATTCCATTCCTTCACTTATTCCATTACTTCATACCAAACAGACCCTAATATTAAAGCATTGATAATAATAAGTTTATAATTAACACGATGCATATACAACTATAATTAGTTTGTAATTCAGAAAACAAAACCTAGTTATAACATATAACACCAAAGTTTAAACAATTAGGAAACTTAGTGCAGAATTAAGATCAGATAAACTTTCAACCATTGCCTAACAGTTTTCTATAAGCTAACTTATACAAGCAAACCTGGCGCAGAACCGAGCCAAATTGTCGCATAATATCCTGCATTCTTTTGGCAGCAACCGCCTCTTTGCGCTCTGCTTCTTGTTGATATTTCTTATACCCTGGAACATGCTTTATCTTATCTTTATCTTTCAGAAAAGAGCTTTTCACAGAAGCACTACCGGATTGCGCCTTGCTTGCATTTAAGAAGAACTGCTCGATCTCATTAACTCTTTGCTCCAGCTGCAAATAAGCATGAAGCTATTAACATAAGGTTCAAAATAACCTAATCAAACATAATAATAATAATAATAATAATAATAATAACAATAACATAATAGTAATAGTAATAGTAATAGTAATAGTAATAGTAATAGTAATAGTAATAATAATAATAATACTAATAATAATAATAATAATAACAACAACAACAACAACAACAATAATAATAATAATAATAATAATAATCTTACCTTGTCAACCTTGGTGAACAAATCATCTACTTTGTGGCCAATATCATCACCATCAGCATTATTATTATTATTATCCTCCGTCTTCGCGTCAACACAAATGATCAATTCTTCTTCCATTTCCTTCTAAGAGTATAAAAATTGTTACAACAAGAGCACAATAATTAATTAATTAATTAATTAATTAATTCACTTAACAAATATAGCACTTATCCGACTAAAATTCACATGAATTCAGAATCAAAAAACAAACTTATCACAATCAATTTGCTTGATATTAAATACATCAGCGTAATCATGCACAAAACTGTTGGAATTATGCTATCATGTTAATTGACCTAACTAATTAAAACTAATTGAATTGAAGGATGAATCAGTAAATTGGGAGAGTTATAAATGTCAACTAAGCCTTGTAATCTTACGCCAACGGAGCCGGAGATACGCCACCTGTGGATCGGAGAAAGTGTCCGGCCGGCAAAGAGTTTGGAGCAGAAGCCGTAAGGGTTTCTCAATACAATCAAATGCCAGTAAAAGTATAAATAATTCTTACATAATTGTGTTTTGGTAAGGCCGACCCTGGTTATTGTGAATGTTTGCAAACAGACATCAAAGTGTTAACCGTAGAGTAAATTATATTTTTAGTCCTCAGTGTTTACAACAATGTTCTCTTATTGTTCTTTACCTTAATATGTGAATTACACGGGCAATAAGTTAAGTGTCATTTTAGTACATGTGGTTTGGCCAACTACACAACTTTGATACCTATTCTTTATTTTGTGCAAATGGCTACCTCAGTTTCAAAAGGCTTGCAATTTTAGTACCTTTTTTTAACACAATTTATTTTTTTTGTTAAGTCAAGGGTATTTGGGTAATTTTGCCTTTTCTCTCACTGTCTTCTTCCAGATCTCCCCCTTAACATTAAAAGAGATCTTATATCGATTTCATATATCAAATCTCACCCCACCACCGCCAACCACCATCTCCAGAACCACCGCCAACCACCACTGCTGCATCACCGCCAGGCTCCACCACCACCTGCACCGTCTCTCTCTATCCCTTGAGCCACAACTGCCACTCGATTTTTCAGCTATCTTTTAATCGTTGCCTGAGTCCACCATCGCCGCCTTCTCTTGTAAACCAAACCCCACTTCTCAATGGCGCCACGAAATCAAGTCGTTGTCATCTGAATCAGATGCAAAAGTAGTGGTTTCCGGTTGCTTTCCGTTTTTCCGGTTTCCGGTTTTGAAGTGTGTTGCGGTTTCCGGTTTCCGTTTTTCCATTGTTGCGGTTTGTTTCTTCAGTGATTATCGTACGTGTGTTGATCTCCGATTTCGCTTAATCTGATGCTCGGTCGCCTCTGTCGTTTGGGTGGGCCAGCGGCTTCTACCGGATGTTCGCCGGATTTACTCCGCCGTTAACCAGTAGCTCCATCGGTGGTGGAGGTGCCTCCATTTATGTATGAAAAGAGAAATCTGGTGGAGAAAGTGATTTAGGTGTGATACAATTGTTTGATATTGCAGGAGGGTCGATTTAGGGATTTAGGGTTAGAGATGAAGATAGGTTAGAGTTGAAGATATACAGGAGGGATTTGGTTAAAGGAAAAGATAAAATAAAGGAAATTACCAATTTAACCTTGACTTAACGAAAAAATAAACGGTGTTAAAAAAAGTACTAAAATTGCAAGCTTTTTGAAACTGAGGTAGTCATTTGCACAAAATAAAGAATAGGTACCAAAGTTGCGTAGTTGGCCAAACCACAAGTACTAAAATGACACTTAACTCTAAAATAATATATGTAATATATTTTAAAAACACAATTTTACAATACAGACAACGGATTTGATATAAAATCATTGTACAGTACAAACTAAAATACAATAAAATAAATAATCAGTTGATGAATTTTGTATGTGTAGTGTGCGTCAAACCCTGTACGACCTTTTATTTATTATACAATGTATTATGTTTATCATATTATTATTATTGTCTACTAATTAGGCCCATTGGGCCGAGGGTTTGTGAAGGTAACCCCTAACCGGGTCTGGTCCAATAAAGGTTAGGGTTTCATACTGGTAGTCATGGAGTTCCTATATAAGGAGTCTTCATCATTCATTGCAAGGACCTTTTCTTGGACCTTTGGCTCCCATACATATTTTTGTGTCTGTAAACAAGAGGAAACTCTTAGCAGTCACCTCCACCCCCACTTTTCTATGGCAGATCTGAGCAAACGGAAAGGAAGACGAAATCGTGGGTTCATTCATTCGAAGACCGGGGAACTTGGACTTGGATCCGATCCGGATCCACTTCGTGTTTCTTTATTTGTATATGTTGTGTTATATGTATCCACTTAAAAAATTATGCCAAATGAGAAAAATGTATTTCAGGATTAAACAAACAAAATAACATATAAAATTACAGAGTCCTGCAATCATAAGGATAAAAAATATCATCCTTAAAAAATATTTTTATTTCAGAGTCAAATTTTACAATTTAGTTCTTTTATATCAAAGTTAATATATACAACATATATGCTAAATGTGACGATTGTTTGAAATTCATTCTGGTGATTAATTGGGATTTTGGTTCTGACTTGTGGAAGCTGTTTTAAAAGGAATTTAATCAATGGTTTGGATAGAATTGGTGCAAGTGGGTCTCGGCTAAGTTTAGTATACACATTTAGAGAGCGAAATGGATACAATTCCTACGAAATCAACGTTAAGTAAAAGAAACATTCCCGTTCTAGACCATCTTTGCATGCTCTGCAACTTCGACCTTGAGTCTTCTGATAGTTTATTTACAGGTTGTTTGGTTTCGATAGGGGTTTGGAACGCTATTAGCTTGTGGTGTAAGATTTCGCCGCTCTACACCTTCATGGTTAGCGACATCTTGGAGTTTCACTTGAATGTGGGGTATTTCATGATGTAATGATTCTTGCTTGTTGAAGAATTTGAAAAGCTAGAAATGACAAGCTCTTTGAAGGCAAGAAGTAAAGATTGAAGGCATTAGTAACGATATAAAGTCTTTAAGTTTTTTTATGCTCCAAAATAGATCGAAATATAAGTCGTTAAGCTGGTCTAACTAAATAAGCTTTCACGTGTTGTAATTTGGTTTGGTGTTTGATTCCCCTCCAGACTAGGGTGTTCTTTTGGTTCGTTTTTCGGGTTTCGGGTCATGTTCTTCGGGTTTCAAAGTTTTTATCTTGATCTGAAACCCAACCCAATCTCTCACGGGTTTTCGGGTTCGGGTTTTTTCGGGTTGGGTTAATCGGGTTTCGAGTATCCCATAAAAAAACACACAAAAAAACTTTCTAAAAAAACTACAATGATAAAATTAAAACAACATATTATTCTTTGCTTATAACACAAATAATAAACTAGCTTAACTTGATAAAACAATTCAAAAGAAGAGTAAAACTAACTCGAATCATAATCGTATTCAATCGGACGTGATTTGGTGTTTGATTACAGTTTGCTATTAGTAATAAACGGAAACCATAAATTAAATAAGAAATCGATCCATAATAGTTAAAATGAGTACAGTCAGTTACAAATTCTTGTAACTTTAGTGGCTAAGACATTAAGACATGACATATTATACATAAATATAGATTTAATTTCAAAACTAAAAGTTTATTCGGGTTTTTCAGGTTGACCCAAATCTTATAAATTAAATCCAAGAACCAACCCGAATTACTTCGGTTCGGGTTCGGGTCAGTCTTTTCTCGGGTTCAGGTTCGGGTTTCTCGAGTCAGGTTATTTTGGATTCGGGTACGATTTTTTCGGGTTGAGTTTCGGGTAAAAGTGACATTCATACTCCAGACTGTGAAGCCGGCATTAAGCTTTGGCCTTTTTTATAGAATATATTACAAGTTACATTAATGTCATCAATGAAATCATTTATTTTAGTTAAATCTTTAATACCATGTGAACCGTATATTTATACAACTTCAACGTAATCCAACAGAAAACTGAAAATGGCGCCTTGCTTCTGCTCACTAACCCCATTACCACCATCATCTTCAACCTCCATATCCAAATTCATATCAGAGCAACCATACCTATCCATTCTTGAAACCAAATGCTCCACCATCAAACACCTTCAAATCATACACGCCCAAATCATCAAAACCGGTTTAATCAAAGACACCATTGCAGCCTCTCGCTTATTAACATTTGCCGCCACATCCCCAGCATCCGATCTCAATTACGCCTTAACCATATTCAATCAAATTCAAAACCCTAATATTTTCACCTGGAACACTATCATTAGAGGCTTCTCCAGAAGCTCAAACCCTCGTATGGCGATACTGTTGTTTATTGACTTGCTATGTTACTCGGTTGTCGGCCCGGATAATCGGATTTACCCTTCGGTTTTCAAGGCGTGTGCTGAACTGGGTTTGGTTCGAAATGGGGCTCAGCTTCATGGGAGAGTGTTGAAATTAGGGTTGCAGTTTGATGTTTATATATGGAATAGTATTGTACATATGTATGCGAATTGCGAGTGTTTCGGTGAGGCGTTTGAGGTGTTTGGAGATGGTGAAGGTGTGGATGTTGTTGCTTGGAATTCGATGGTTATGTGTTTAGCGAAATTTGGGAGAGTGGACGATGCGCGGAAGCTGTTTGATGAAATGCCTGAGAGAAGTTCGGTTTCGTGGAATAGTATGATAAGTGGGTATGTGAGGGCCGGGAAGTGGGTTGAGAGTTTGAGTCTTTTTAGGGATATGCAAGCAGAAAACGTGAAGCCGTGTGCGTATACGCTTGTGAGTTTGTTAAACGCGTCAGCACAGTTAGGAGCGCTGAAGCAAGGGGAGTGGATTCATGATTACATTAACAAGAATAAAGTGGAACCGAATGTGATATTAACTACAGCACTTATCAACATGTATTGCAAGTGTGGTAGTGTTGAAAGAGCATTGCAAGTGTTTGAATTCGCATCGGTAAATGGATTGTCTTGTTGGAACTCGATGATCATGGGTCTTGCGATTAACGGGCGTGAAAATGAAGCAATCGAGCTGTTTACTAAGCTCGAGTCATCTGATGTTAACATGGACCCTGATCATGTTAGTTTCATTGGTGTTCTGACCGCGTGCAATCACTCACGATTGGTTGAAAAGGCAAAACATTATTTTTGTTTAATGACCGAAAGATATAAACTTGAACCATCAATTAAGCACTATGGGTGCATGATTGATGTGTTATGCAGAGCGGGACTGCTTAAAGAAGCGAAAACACTTATAAAAAACATGCCAATGAAACCGGATGCGGTTATATGGGGATCTGTTTTGTCATCTTGCATGAGCTATGGTAATGTTGAAATGGGACAATGGGCTTATAAGAATCTGGTTGATTTAGGTGTTGATGAGAGCTCTGGTCATGTGCTTTTATCAAATGTGTATGCGGTGCGTGGTTACTTTGATATGGTGATACACGAAAGGAAGTTGATGAAAGAGAGGCATATGGAAAAGAAGCCTGGGTGCAGTTTAATTGAAGTGGATGGGGAAGTTCATGAATTTGTGGCTAGTGGTAGGTTGCATCCTCAAATTCAAGAGATTCATTGTTTGTTAGAAAACTTAACTTTGATGTTGCAGGACATCAGTTTCCACAGCCCTTGAAAATAAAATATTCATTTATTTTTTGTTGTAAATGTTGTGCTATAAGATTGATGATCATAATTATAACTGACATGCGATTCTTTTTTGTAGAGCTATCCTTTTAATAATTTTGTTACAATAGGGGCAAAGCAGTGGATAGGCCATTAACTGAAATTAGCAAGTTGGTTTGGGTTATCTATATCGACA
The DNA here is from genome assembly GCF_021521415.1 of Bidens hawaiensis. Taxonomy (NCBI): domain Eukaryota; kingdom Viridiplantae; phylum Streptophyta; class Magnoliopsida; order Asterales; family Asteraceae; genus Bidens; species Bidens hawaiensis. The sequence continues at coordinate 353,919 of NW_027492690.1, read as the reverse complement.
ATACCGACCCAAACCGAGTTTTAGTAAATTCGCGGTTAGCTGGACGACCCAGTGCATATAACGTATTCGTACAAAACGAGTGATACAAGTGTCAAAACTCAAAAGGTACAACATAAAAATTTCAAGCCTTTTATTTAGTAGTTAAAAACATTTTAAGCCTAAACTTAGAGACCTTATTACATTATTTTGGGTTAGACCCAAACATTTCAAGATCAATTCACCATTAACCAACTCATGACCTAGCTGAACCAAATAAAAACTGATTAACCATTTCCAACTTCACCAAGTCAAGTAAATGTTGGTCGGTGATATTAACACTGTTTTTTGGGTATGATATAACCTCGCCAGCCATTTTTTTGCAGAATCAATAAAATGGATATCCCACCAAATCACACCTCCTTTTGCCACTTGGCATGTCCAAATACTTTTAGAAATTTACTAATACAACCATGTCATCACATCACCAAATCTTTTGTCAACTATATATAACTATGGTTTTATATCTTGTTTCACAAACCCAAACACACTTAACACACAGTACTTAATCAAGTATCCATCAATGGAGAATCTAAACCCTAACTCTACAACATGCGAATCAAACGAAGAAGATGAAGACACCCTCTCTCTTTCTGGTATTTTCTTGTACAATGACAAGAATATCGAATTCTTGGTTGAGAACCAAAGCACGAGTCATGATTTCGATCAAGACTTCGAGTTTTCAAGTGAGATGATGATCACTTCTCATGATTCATCGAACCCGATTGTGTTTTGTGGGAAACTCATTCAAGTTTCTCCACAAAACGTTGAGATGTTCGAGCGCAAGAAGCATCAAAAAGGTTCAAGGACAAAACCAAGATCATGGTACGTGTTCATGTTTGGATTTGGATCAGGCAAGTATCCTAAGAAGATGCATATTAGAGATTTAAGGGAAAGACAAACATTCGTCAAGAGGACTCAGGATCGCTACCATGGCAGAACTAAGTCCCGGGGGCTTATAAGGTTCTTAGGTTGTGGTGGTGGCGGTACTGAAATCGACCACCATATATGAGACACCATGCAAACTTTATTATTGAACTTGATTGATCATGAGTGTCTGATTTAAGAAACAAGTACTATACTTTGAAAGTTTTTATGTGGCCAAAAATGACAATGTCTATATTACTATGGTAATATAAATACATTAAACAATATATATACGTTGCATTTGATGAACATTGAAATTCCTTTTATGCATATCATCATTCATCAGTATATTACTTGGAAAGTTGATTAAATAAGGAAAACACTATAATGTAAAAGGCATGAGGGGTACCATATGTCCATGGTTGTACTATACGAGACCAAATCTGAGGTCAATAAGGGTGTTAATTGGTTCGGTTTTCGTTTAATAGATTTGAAACTAAAAACCAGCTCTAATGACTTAATGAGTGTGGAGTATGACACGATGGTATATGATTTTCTGTGTTATTGTTTTAAGGTTTAGTACACCAATTATGTACTATTATTGGTTCTATTCTCATTTGGCTCTGCTAATAAGATGTTTAACACAAACTTTTAACTTTTAGGTAAAATACAAGTGGATATTTGATATGGACAAGGGCACGACGCCATTTCACACACTATGCCAAAAGTCAAAACAATAGGGACTATATGTGTAATAACTTTTTAGTTTTTAATTCAATTTTTAATCAATTAAAAAATTAAATACGACTTATAAGAAGATCAATAATAAAATGGATATTGGTTTTAAATACTCCCAACTTTAATCCATTGGTAGATAACACTCCTAACTTACGAAATATTTACCAACACTCCTAACTTTTAACATATTTTATTCTAGCACTCCCGGAGTAACCAAACACTAACTTAGTGTTTGAGGTAAAAAATGTCATTTTTCAAAGTTCAAGAGATAAAATCAAAATTGTGTTTATTATATTACTCACATCCTTCTTCACCCACCCACCACCCCCTCTTCCCTGCCACCATCGCCACTGCAACCACCAAACCACCTACGCCACTGCAGCCACAAACCACCACCACTGATAGCCACCAACCACCGCCACTGCAGCCACAAACCACCACCACCGTATCTAATTTTCAACAAAACCCCCCATTTCAAAATCCAAAAAACAGAGATGATGACGACGATGGTGTTTGTGCATGTGTGTGGCGGGGATGATGATGGCAGTGCACTAACCGTAAAAGCAAAGAGAAACCCAGGGTGGCTAGAGATGGTGATGATAGCAGGGGGTGGTAGGGTAAGACTGTGACCTTAGATCTGGTAGCGAGGGTGAGTACGACGGTGGTGGTGACAGATTCTTTTGTTGTGGTCTTTGATGGCGGTGGTGGTGGGTGGTTGTTGGCTGGGAGGTGGGGTGGTGGTTGTGGCACGGAAGAGGGGGTGGTGGTTGGGTGGTGAAGGATGTGAAATATATAATAAATTAAAATTTTGATTTTATCACTTGAACTTTGAAAAAATGACATTTTTTTACCCCAAACACTAACGAAGTTAGTGTCTCGTTACTCCGGAAGTGCCAGAAGAAAATATATTAAAAGTTAGGAGTGTTGGGAAACATTTCGTAAATTAGAAGGGTTATCTACCAATTAGTCAAAGTTGGAAGTATTTAAAACCAATATCCCATAATAAAATATTTAAACCTCTATCGGTCATTCACACAGAACAAGACATAGCTTTCGTTCTTTTCTGAAAGGCTTGTGTTGTTACTTATGCCTTTTCATCTCTTCTTTCCTTCTTGCAATATTTTATTCAACATATTAACTAAAATAAAATATGTGATTATTAGGTTCTTTTTATTAAACGGCAACTCGCACACTCTCTAACACTACTTCTAAATTACAATTTTTTTTACTACCACGGGACATCGAACGCCTTGAAAATGCGAAACCTTTTCATGTAATAATCTTAAATTATACATAGCGAAAGGAAGGAAAAAAATGGAATAAAAGTTATAAATCACTGAAGAAAAGTAATACGTGCTATTGATAAAAATAAATAAATTAACATTGATTATATATAATATATTTATAATTATATCGATCACAATAAATATGTGTGTTTCTATTTACTAATTACATAATTTAAAATAATATTAATATGAAATAACAAATAAGAAAAGCCACCAACAATTAATTAGCCGGCGGCCTAATATAAAATAAAGCTAAGACCGGTTTTATCTAGAACATAGTCCGGCTAGCAAACGGCTTAACGATTTAACATTCTATAATATACCATGAGCCCATGAGGGGTATATTGGATATTTAGTCAATTAAACTGACAAAATGAATCGAACTAAAACAATTTAAAACAAAACTATATATTTGATTTTCAGTTTCATAAATCTGAACCGAGTACGTATAAGCAAATGTATAATAAACCGAATAACAAATCATTGTTATATTTTTTTTTCATTATAATCACAACTCTTGTTCAATCTTATATAGCTCAACTCAATTCAATAACAATAATTGTAAAAAATTAACTCTCTTTATAAGATCGATTCAATACGAATTTAGTTTGCGGTAAAGTTGATGAGGGACACACGAAGAATGACAACTTTGGAACCTGTGGTCAGGGCAGCTACACAAAAAGAGGTTGTCCTGCTGTTCTAGTCCAAATTGGTGTAGATTTGGATCAGACCTAAGATTGTTTTACTTATAAACTTATGACACTATATATAGATCGGGACTAGCTAGTGAAATAATTAGTATACGTTTGGCAATTAAAATAACAAATAATGCACGCCTTCATAACAAAATTAACGGAATGCAAACCATATTTTGATGGTTTATAAATTATCACTAATTAACTTGTGGCTTAAATAATAATCAAATGCCAAATATAGAAATGGACTTTCTCCTCCACACAAACCACCACCTTTATGGTTTCCCAAAATAGCCATCATTCATGCTATATATTCATCGTGCTCTTAACATTACCATCAACGTGCAACAAGCAATCTTCTAAGGATCTCTTCTCTTCACCTCCCAAATCTCTAGCAGCAACAAGGATTATCCTTTTTCACTGATTCCTTAATTCTAAGGAAACATAAGTCAAGGATCGAATCTTCCTGTTGGTTGCTGCAGGTATTATTATTATTATTAACATTTATATATGATAACCATATTCCTAACATATATTAATAAATCACATTTTTTATTACAAATTGTTATTGTTTTTGAAGAGAGTAAAATGGGGAAAAGAAGCTGGTTTTCTGCCATGAAGAAAGCTATGAGGGCTTCTTCTAAAAAAGAGAAGGTGTGTGTGTGTGTGTTACTACTTACTTTTTGCATATTTAACTATATATATATATATATATATATGAGTTATTATTTACTAACATGTTCATGATGACAGAGATCCCCAAAATCCAATTCAAGTCCCAAAAACTCATTGAATGTGAGCTTGGATGCATGTTCATCTCATACACAACCTGCATTGGCTAACCCCCTTGATCAATATCATCTAATAACCGAAAGGGAGTTCAATCTACCCGAGAATGAGGACATCAAACACGTGGACTCGGTCACCTACACCACAACCGTTGTACAAGATGCCGATGTCAAATGCACGACATCTAACTCTTGCTTCCTTGGTAAAACAACGGAAGAAGCCGGTGCCATCAAGATTCAAACCGCTTATCGTGGATACACGGTAATTTTCTTTTTAGAAAATAAACTTGAATCACTAACTCTTGTCATTACAAGTTTTTTAATTTGCGGAGTTTGTTGTTTTAGGCAAGAAAGGCTTTCCGGTCTTTAAGAGCAATGTCGAGACTGAATTTGTGGATTCAAGGACAAGCGGTTAAGCAACAAACCGCGTTCACGTTGATGCGTATACAGAAAATGGGTCGGGTCCAGTCCCAGGTCCGGACCCGGAAGACTCGAACGGCTGAAGTCAATCAGGCTCTCAAACGTCAACAAAGGCAGAAGCGCCAAGTTCTTGAAAAGGTTATATTTTTTACATCAATCATTTTTTTACAATGAAAAAGATAAAAAAAACTAGCGTTTTTTGGATAGCAAAACTGAGTCTTTTAAAAAATATTTATTTTCTAACTTTATGTTGTTGCATAATGATTTGGATATTACAGCAAGCCTTTGACCTGAGCCCAAGATCCAAGGAACAAGTAGACGCCATGTTGCGAAACCGAAAACAAGCTTCCGAAAGACGAGAAAAGGCATTAGCTTACGCAAAGATTCGTCAACAAGAGTGGAGGAACTCACAGAAATCAGTTCCTGCATTCGAATGGAATTGGAGTTGGTCAAACCGATGGGATGCAAACAGACCATGGGAAACAAAGTCACCGGTCAAACGCCAGGTGTCACCCTCTAAGTCTGTGTCAACGGGTCAAAGAGTGAAACCAACCAATAACAAGTCACAGATATTAAAAGCTGTCCCCGCGAAGAGGAACTTGGTCACAAAGTCTTTGTCTACGCGCGGTAAACTGACCACATGTGCACCTATGGTTTTGGTGAGGTGAAGAGAGTTATAAAGGGTTTGAACCAAGAATGAATTTGAGATGTATATGTAAAGGGTGTGGAATAAGCAGAGATTATGTATGAGATTGAATTTAATATCCCAACAAAAAATTTGTATTTGGGCGTTAATGGGATGTGGCTTCATTGTTTCACTCATCATTTTGGAAATAAACAAAAAAAATTGCATAACAATTGATCTCTTTAACACGTATACAACTTAATTATAACTCGTTTGTAATTTGTCTGGTTGTTTAACTTGGTAGATTAATGAGTTAGAAAGGTTGTGTCCGGGCTATAACTTTAAGTGTGTTTTAGTTAAAGATCTATGCATCTTACAAGGAAAAATTCATAGGGGGTGTTCAGGTTTAATTTAACTCACGAAGCCTGAAACTTAACGATTCGTCGTGATCGTATTTGTAACCTCAATTCATCACTAAATAAGCTAGAGTTGTTTTTATATAAATTGCATGAATTTTCTTTAACGATGAATATTATATATATCGTCCTTTATGTTAATATGTTATGTATTTCACCATTTCTACTAGCTAGTGTTAAAACTTAGTCCTGGTAACTTTTTATGAAATAACTATTTTGCCCTTCTTATTAAATAATAAAATCTTCATGATTTTTTTTTCTTGTTTTTCTTTCTTTTACTTTATTTTTTTTCTTTTTTATAAACTTATTTAAAATTTTATTAGTTAATTAATAAGTTTATTTAACACACACATATTTACATATATATATATGTATATATATATATCATTTCTTTTGTATGATTTTTGTAATTAAATAATTAAAAATAGGATATATTTTTTAAGTAAAATATCATTAATGTTATCTATCAAGAAACATAAGATTATTCATTTTTATATTTTTGATATATTGATCTAAATATATAAATTAACATATGAAACTATTAGAAAATCTGAGCTCTTACATAATTTCTTCCATTACAGATATCAACAAGATAAATAGATAATACAGTATTTATCAAATCTGATAGGCTTAGACATTTGCTAGTGGGTTCGTTTGGGTTAAACAAAGCAACGGAACTATTGGGGGGGGGGGGGGGGGTAGTCTTGTAACATTCAGCCACAAATCGAAGTTGGTTCTCCAAAAGTTGAAAACAATGCCGACGGCGTATCTAAGTTACCTTTGGGGTTGCTGTGTCTCTAATGTGGTTTAGCAAACCTTCTCTGGACGTCTTCAGAATGAACATTGCCTTACCCATTTTAACCTTCCACTTCTTTAGAACTTCGTCGACATCTCTACTTAGTGGGTGTTCTTGATTTTAAAGGCACGCCTCAGGCGTGAAGCTCTCAGGGCAGTCAAAAACAAACAATTTATTTTAGTAGGCGTGAGATTACAAGAAGCCCCTTGAAGCGTTATGTATAGCCATCGCATGTCTTTATTTCTTCCTTTTTGGTTGATTGCTGGTGATGGTACATTTTGTTTTGGCTTCTGGTTCGGTGAAGTACGGGAACACGGATGAAGTTTCAACTTTTAGATTTAAGTATACAGCAAAGATGGGAGTCACAGTGAGTGAAAACCTTGACTTAAAAATACACTTCAAGTATACATCTTCACCTGCCGCGGATTGGTGAACACTGTTCACTGATTTTGTTTAACCTGCTAAAATGGTTTTGACTTGGAAGATCAACCATGAAGGGAGTCTGATACCACTTGTTAACTTTAGTAGAATAATCAAAGTTATGCATGTAAGAAAGTAAAAAAAATGTACACACAAACATGTTAATTTTCTGTATAATCAAAATTGCATACAAAAGCAAATAAGCAAGCCTTATATAGGCTACATGGACGCAAAATAACAAGGACACAACTGACCACTAAAGCATAAACGAGAAACAACTCACCAATGCCGAAATAAAATGAGCCTAACTACCCAGATCTAATAGAAATCTAACTTTGTAAACAACACGAGCTGCAGCCGGATGAACAAAACCGTGACTAGGGATGTGACTGCAACTGAGTTGAACCGTGGTTGAAGGAGGGGCCACAGCTGGAACTGGGTGTTGCACTTTGACAGCGTGATCGTCATATATAGATGATGCTAATTATTTGTTAATACAGATGAATGGAAATGGAAGAAGATCTAATCCACAACAAAATTCGAAAATATACAATTTATTTTTCAACATTTTCCTCAATTTTAGAATCAACTTCACTAGTCGACAGAGATTCAGACGTAGAAGCTCCTACGCCATCATTTTCCGGAGCATCCGCCATTTCACCACCAACTCTTGCCTCGCCATCCACACCACTTTCAGTCCCGCCACCAGTCTGGCTTTCCGGTGGTGGTTCCGCCACACACAACCCTTCCCTCCCACCATCATCCCTTGTTTCACCACTCGTTTGGGGCGGCACCACCACCGGAACACCCATCCCTTTAGCAAGACAAACATACTTGAACACAGGCTTCTTATAACCATTTAACAAATCTTCCACATCATCTATTGTCAAATCTCCACTTTTCGAGTACAAATACCGAAAATCCTCAAACTTTTCACTCGCTTCTTCCTCCACAACCATACTCGCGCCTTTATTCTCCAAATCCGAAACCGACGGCACTTCTTTCAACTTCGACTCCGATACACTTTGACTATGCATATTCTCACCATTAGCGTCCCCAGAAAGCCCTGAAACAACTACTTGAGCCAATTCCATATTCTTAACAAACTCGGTTTCACTCATCGACAACGCGTTTGCATCAATTTTCAAAATAAACGATTCTGCAGAGAGCATATTGGTGAAAACATAAGCCGCCTCTCCAGCGAGTCGGGATTTGTTTCTATACCTTTGGATGTACATCAAATTCGAGTGAAACTGCGGCGGGTTAGCTTTGATGGTAACATAGATTAAAACCGGAAAAAAGTCATCAGCCCCAGGTGGATTTCCATTTTCATTACCGGAAACCGACGCGTTAATCATCAAATTACTAATAACCTTACAACAGCTAAGGATGCACGAGAGTTTGTCTCGTGGTGATTTATACGAGTTGATTTTAATAAGTTCATTCTGTGCTTGTAACCATGACGTTTCATGATACATTGGTTTGATATCCAAGTTATCAGGATGTATAAATTGTTGGATCAAAGCAGACTTTTTGTATAATTCATTGTCGGTTTTGATATCATCAGGGTGTGAAGCGAATACCCGAGGGAATAACTTTGTCATTATGTATTTCTCGAGGCCTTCACCCGCACTATCCAACTCTTCTTCGGTTCGACCAGCCCATAAAGGGTGGGCCCGGAAACTGGCTTCCATGTTGCTGAAAAATTCCTGTACGGATGCAGCGTCTCGATCCGGATCGGGAGCGTTGTTTGATAATGACACGATAAAGTTTTTGATCTGTTTAACGAATTCTGTCGCGGAAGGTTGTCGCATTCGGTCCAAAAAGTCGTGCCATGTACGGGTTGCGGCAGATGAAACTGATGATTCAGAATTCTCCATTGATATAGCCTAGAAGATGTTTATGATTATTAACTACTGAATTGAACTATAATAATAATCTATTGCATCTAAAACTGAAATTGTGATTTAAATGATAAGCTCTCAGGATCCCAAATTGAAATACTATGTGACCTAAATTAATATTTTCTAGGGCAAATAACTGACTTTAGGTTCAAATTGATACATTATATGAATAACAGGGATAGAGTATAAACAATTGAAGAGGTAATAATAATATCATAAGCAGGAATTCGTTCGCGAATCAGTGCTGTAAATATAGAGGAAGTAGTAAGTATTTGGTGTTGATTTCAGGTGATATTACAGAATCCGTGTGAATTATCGGTTCAACATACCTCGTTTACAAGGTAGAACTAAGAAACAACGTGATTACACCAAACTCACTTATGAGCAGGACTACAATTCCTTTTTTGTAGTATCCAAAAGCTTGTTTCAAATTTGTATTGGTTTAACTATTGGGCCTGTCTCTTTCTCTTGTTTTATCGAAACAAAGACGAGACCATGCCTATTGATCTCGTTGTTTTTTGTGCAACGTCGAAGAGGATAGAATCTATAGATCAATAAATCTTAGTTTTCTTTTTTCGTTTTCATGCGACTGGTCAAGAAGATTTTTGTGTACTTTTTGCCACTTTCGCTACTTGTGACCCAAAACCTATACACCTAAGATTATATAACATTTTTCATAAAACCCTACTAGTAATTCTTATGGGCCCAGTAAGTTTACCCTATTAATTAGTTGTTTTTTGGACGTCTAAATGTTACATTTTATATGAATTGAACCGGCTTTTACCCCCTATTACACATCCTAACAACCTAACTACCCTATCAAACTGATAATGGCACCCTATTGTCAACACCTAAAAAATGGGTGTGTAAAAAAAACCTTGTGATTTACTTAACATTTACAATGCTATCGAATTTCAAACTAATTGGACAGGAACTCTGTGTTTTCTAATATAGCTTTATGTTAAGTAGTTTCTGTTTAATGTAATATCATGTCATGCGCTAACTCAAAATCGATGGAAGAAACCCGTAGAAGAATATTTTGTAATGACATTTATATCTAGTCACTTAAAGTAATATTTACAGGATTTGAATGCATGTAAGAGAAATGACATTTTAAGCAACATTCACAAATTTAGATTGTACAAAAGCTATTGAAACTTTAAAAGTAGTCAATTAAATAATTTTAGTTTTTCCATCGTAAAACTCCGGTCCAAATAAGACAAAAGCCCAGTACCCACTTTTTTTAGAAGCTCAATACTCTTCTTTAGAAGCCCAGTCTTTTCAGCCATGAGTCCATGGCCCTAGGACAGTCAACTATCAGTCCATCTCTATTTATGGAGAAGCGAATTCATAACATAAATGAAAAAAACCTGTTTCAACCGGCCAGTATTACCGGATGTAGCGTTTTTTAACTTTTTACTTAAAGTTTATTGTTTAGTTTACTTTTATCAAATCATCATTGAAAATAAAAGGGATTAATGGTTGAATAGCTTTTTGCACTCTAACTTTAACGGCAATTAATTTCCATTTTTGAAACAATGAACATAAAGTTGTTCAATTATAGAAATAAAAAGCAGTTATATGGACTTAACAAAAGTAAATTGGCTAGAAGTAAAAGGAAGGGTAAAAAAAGGGTGGTGTTGGTTTTGGAGACAAAAAGGGGATGCTACAAAAATAGAGTTAGGGAAATGCATGATTACTAATTTACCACCACTACAACCTTTTTTGGGTCACTATGAGCCTATGACATCATAAATAGCACTTGTATAGTTGTATGGTCATTAAACTTGTATCTTGGCTCGAGTTTTTCTGAACTGCTAAATTATCTTCAATCTAGGGTGAAGGTAATTTATGTGACAGTATCAGTTGAAATTTTATGTAATTTTGTCAGGATCAGTTTTGAGAACACGACATATGACCAACTGATTATCTAAGCAAATATATATTAATCAACAATTTATAGTATATGAATGATACAGCCAAATTATATTGAATCAGATTATATATTTTCATCGTTTATGTAATATTTAACACATATGATAACTTAAATACAAAACCCCTTGTCAAGATCAAGTCACTTCTTGTTCATGACTTTTTGGATTCACTCTTTTGCCACTTTGGATACCTATCTTTAATGATGTGGCCTTCTATTAAATTTAATTGATGATGGTACTAGATGACATAATTTATTGCGAAAAAGACTAAATTAAAGGGTCACCAACAACTTAATGGTCAACGTAAAATAATGCTATCCATCGTCAAGTAGAGGTGCACAAATCGGTTTTTTTGAAAAAACCGGTTCGGTTATTAACCGGACCGGTTTTTTTTATCCAGAAAAAAACCGGTTCGGTTAATAACCGGACCGGTTATTAACCGGTTTTTGTCAATGAAAACTCAAACCGGCCAAACCGGTTTGGACCGGTTTAGAAACCGGTTAGAACCGGTTATTAAACCGGTTTTTTTACAACCGGTTTTTAATAACCGGTCTAACCGGTTAACCGGTTTTTTTTTTTTTTTTTTTTTTTTTTTTTTTTTTTTTTTTTTTTGCTTTAGGGTTTAGGGTTTAGGGTTTCGTTGTTAGCATTCTTTGCTTGGAAGATTAAAAACACATAACTTTCATTTATAGCTTTTACATTAAAAATACAAACATTAAATCGTTATCGCATATTCGTAACTCAAAAATACAAACATTAAAGAATGCTTAGACACGATTACATTAACAAGTTGATGTTTGTTACTCATTTTCTTCGCTACCCGATCCCGAGCTATTCCTTAGGTAATCGTCGTACGCGGCTTCTTCATCGGTCATTGGTTGAGTGTGTCCTTGATTGACCTCGTCTTCATACAAGGCCGCCTCATACTCCATTTCCCCCTCGAGTGAGCGTTGATGTTGTGCCCTATCTAAAGAGTCCAAGTAATCCTTGTAGCAAATCGACATCTCTACAGCTGGTGGAGTGAGTCGAGTCCTCCTAATCGATATAACCCTGCCAGAAACAGAAAAAGCAGACTCCGAAGCTACCGTGGAAGCTTGGACCGTTAGTAAATCTTTGGCCATGGCGGCGAGGATCGGAAACTCATCCTCCTTACCTCTCCACCAAGCCAGCATATCAAGACTTCTAAATTCATCCGGAGTCATGTGTTTCACAAAGTTGGTACCACCATACCTTCCAAGTTCACTGCTTGGGGTGTTTACCCTTTGACGTTTACCGGCGTCTTCCCAAATCATGTAGTACATCCCCATTTCAAGGTCGGTTTGGGATTGGGATTGGGCAACAGCTCTTAACGAGTCATGAATTTGGGAAGACGACCCGTGTTTTGTAAGGTAAACATCATACATGTTTGCCAAGGTGGTGTTGAAAGCATTCTTTAAAGTTTGGTTATAATGGGGGTTTTGATCGTCGTTTAACTCTAGCTCATCACAAATTTTTTCTATTAAAGCTTCAACACCACCAACATTGATGCAAGGGTTTAACGCAGCCGCACAGGTCAAAACAGCGGGTAGTTGTTGAAAATATTTTCTAAATTTTTCTTTCATTTTTGCACCCATATCAAAATAAGGTGCACCCCTACAATGAATTTCAGTCAACTTTGTGCACATGACAGCAATTTTTGGTAAAGCAATGGGGCTTGTTGGATAGTAAACCCCGGATAAAGTAGTTGTGCAAGATTTAAAAATTTGAAGAACCTCCGTAACGATCTCAATCAATAACCAGTTTCTAGGATCGTACGGTGCACATTTACCCCTATTTGACAAAATTTGATGAAACGCAATTAACGATTGTTTTTGTTGGATGGCTTTCTCAAACATTTCACAAGTCGAGTTCCATCTTGTTGGACAATCCCAATTAGGCCCCAACCATTGACAGTTAGCTTCTTCACAAAATTTTTTGTATCTTGAAAATGTTGAATTGTTGCTAAAAACATCTCGTAACATTCTTTTAAAATTGTTTCTTTGCGTTTCGATCACGTTTAACCCATCTTGCACGGCCAAGTTGATAATATGTGCAATGCATCGGCTATGAAAAAACGCTCCATCACAGATAGGTTTATACTTTAATTTTAAATGGCCAACCGCGGCCGTATTGTTGGACGCGTTATCAAACGATATTGAAAAGATTTTATCTTCAATCTTGTATTGTCGAATGACTTTATCCAAGAGTTTAAAAATATTTCTACCCGTGTGCGGGTAATCAAACAATTGAAACGCAACGGTTCGTTTCATCATTTGCCACGACCGGGGGTCAACCCAATGAGCCGTCACACAAATGTATGAGTCGGGCGAACCATTAGGTACCGACCACACATCCGTTGTTAAGTTCACACCAGTTTGACGACGTCAAGTCAGGTTGGAACGAGCGTCCTCGTGCCCGCACGAGTCATTTCACCGGTCATCTTCTTCGGAAGACGGTCCTTATCGTCATCACACCCGCAATTTCTTCTTTTTCTTGTCTACTACGAACACCTGATATGGACGGTTTTCTTGGCATAATTGATAATACTCTTACTGTTTTATTTTTCGATGTTTTAGTTTCTAAATATTATAAGTTGGTCAATATATTTCAAATTTCAAATCACAATATGTATCTACTTCTTGTATATCACAAATATCGGTTTAAAGGAGGTGGCATAGTCATTAGCCTTTCTAATTATATATGTTGGTTGCTAACCTTTTTAACGGCTAAATGGCTAATACACACCCTTTGATACTACGGAAGAATCTATATAACATGAACCCTAACCACGTATTAATTGTTAATGGTTATAATCTTTTGTAACGTATTAAGATAAGACTTTTCCAACATTAAATTATTAGTATGGTTAAATAGACGTGGGAACGAACTTAGTTGTATATAACTCACTTCAAAGTATGCATAATTCTCATCTTTCCATGAAATAGAAAGAGTGTTGAGTGTTCATTATCAAAGGCCTTTGGCCTTTGGCCAGGTGGTATTGGTGTCCCATTTTATCCTAAGAGATGATGGTTTGATTCCCACACTTACGTAGGTAACGGATTTAATATGTGTAATTTAGGAGCCATTATATATAAGAGTGTTTGGTATTCACATCTAAGTTAATTAACTTGAAGTCAAATTTGAAGTTAATTATCAAATTCGACATTTTGCAATCGAATTAACAAATTCAAATTTCAAGTCAAATTCAATTTAATAGTTAAAAGAATGAAAGAAGGAAAGTGTGTCATAATCAACATGTGTCCTTGAAATAATGAATGATGTTTAAATGAATGTTCTATGAAAAGCTAAACTTAGAATTCACATGTTGACTCATTTAGCATGAATTTCAAGAAAGACTGTGACCTCTTATATCAAGGGGAAAGCAGTTCAATTGATGGAAATGGCTTCGCTATTTGGCGGAGAATGAAGACTGACATAGTACAAATATGATGTTATATTCGTGTGAAAACAAATATAAATAAGCAATTATTAACGTAAGACTTCCACTATTAATAAGATATATTATAAGAATGTTTTGTGTAAACACGACTTACTTCAAGCTCCAAATATCCAATTTTACTCTTTTTTATATCAAGGTTAATACACTGGTCAATATAAGTCTCCAACCAATCAAAAAGGTGTGCCCAACTTTCTAGGTTTGATATGCCCGGTTATCATGAGCTATCTATACTCAATCACACTCCTCATCACAACAGTGCATCTAAGCCATTACAATTGCTCGTCCAACTATATTATGTATTGTTGCAAAAGGGCGTAAACTCGAATTGGTGCAATTACCCTTCCTCTGGCAGTGACAAAGCTTGAACTAAGACACCGAGGGGGGCGGACTCAAAATGTATAAAAAGTTTCACAAACGAAGGTGGCTGAGCTCAAATTTTCTGGCAAAAACAGCTAAATTTACACTACGTATAAAAAATTTCGCCTAAAAACGGCTAAATTTTACACTACGTATAGAAAATTTCGACCGAAAAAGGCTAAATTTTACATTACGTATAAAAAGTTTCGGGCGAAAACGACTAAATTTACACTACGTATAAAAATTTTCGGACGAAAACGGGTAAATTTACACTGCTTCGTAAAAAAACAGGGGGGCCGGGGCCACCCCGGGCCCTTGGGAACCTTCGCCACTGACCTCTGGAAATTCATGCACGTACGTATCATATCCTAAAGCTTTCAAACGTTTACTAATAAGTTCTCTATAGGGAACAAAAAGGCAACATAAAACTAAAAAACGAGAAATGAAATTGAAACAGAGCGTAATTAAAATTAAAATAAAAAATAAAAATACGAACACACACTACTCTTATCCTTTCTTCTTCTAATAGCTTATATTATATCCTAATCCTACACACACGAAAATGACAGTGATATTGTCCATGAGTCGAAAACAAATAGGATAAGAATAATGAAGCAGACTCAAATGTTGAAAGTTAGTAATAGATAATATGAATAAACATAACCTCTAAATCTATGTCACATTACAATATGTCCCACACCAAAGCATGTTGCTTTCCATCATTCATACCCACTAGCCTATACCATAAATGAAAAGGGCAATCTTATAATATAAGAATTCTACTTAGACAAAACACAACTCTTAAAAAAAATACATTTGCCCCAAATATAATAACCAGTTTTAACCATTCAAGATTTCCATAGTTCCATGAACAATCACTGATTCTTCTTTCTTGTTTTTTTTTTCTTTTTATCAATTTTACCCTTTATTTTTTTCTTTTGTTGGTCTAGAGATAAAGGACAAAGCAACACAAGAATGGACATCAAAATGATTGTACTCTAGCAGGCAAATAAATCCCATCAAGATTTACCCCCAACAATCTCATGCCTTTTTTTTTCTTGTTTTTACAGTTGAGTTGAGTGTCCTTCTCTTTTCTGTCAGTTTACTATATCTCTTTCAGAATAAAGCTGGTTAATATGGAGTATGCACTATGCCACTTTACTTCCTTTTCCTTTTTTGACCACCATGCCCCCCTGCATACAAATGTACTTACAATATTAGAAACATAATTACATATAAAATGTATCACTAAAGATATCCAAAACTTATAATATCAGGTTTCATTAGGGTATTTACGTCTTTTAAACGTTGAGGGCGTTTTCGTCATCCAAGTGGTATTGAAGTAGCAAAACTTTAGTAATCTTCTGATTATATAAGAAGTGAATATTTTTACTAAGAAATTTCAACAAGGAAAAACAAAGGCTGGGTTTTTCTTGTGATATATGAATTTACCTAAATACCCTCTGCCTTGTGTAAATGTGATCTTGATTCAACAAGTGAAAATGAGAAACTCAAGGGCAAAATGGGAAAATGTTATTCTCAAACCAATGGGATGATTACACCAAACTAACAGGGAGTTTTCAAAACTGTTATTGAAATTACAGATATACCCCTGGGAGAGGAAGGAAGGAAGAAAGACAGTACACTGATCCCACTGAAACTTTTCAATATTATTCTGATTTAACGACAGAAATGTCCTTGTTAAAATACGAATGTGTCGGTTATAGAGAGGAGTGGGCTACTATATCTGTTTGGCTTTGACATTAGATTCTTGCGACATGCATAGTAAAAGACGTAAATGCCCTTGGACCCCCCCTAATTAAAGAGTATACAATCTACTCTCAACAAGCGTGATCATACTAATGTTTTTTGACAGAAATAAATGCTCTTTTCAGGTGATAAAGAGTCGGGACATCTTTTTTTTTTAAACAGCCTACAAGTTAATATTAAGGGAAAATCATAAAAATATTCATTCTCACAAATACTCATTTGACTTTTTTTATTTTTAAGTTCCAATTATTTTCACCGATCACAGATGGACACGTGTAATCAATCAATGACGGATTACACCTTTGTTTATAATCTCTTGTGCCAAAGTGAACTCTAACACGACACATATTAATTTTAAGAGAAATCATTTTTTTATTTAACTTGTGGGGCCTCTAGCGTAGCAGATCTAGTCTGTTGTGCAATTCATGGATCTACACAATAGGATGAACCTGCTACGCTAAAATGATGATCCAATTTGATGTATCAGATTGAAATCTGTTGTGCCAAAAGAAACTTGTCGCATTCTGGTTAATTAGTAGTTTCATAAAGGCAAAGACTATTTTGTTAACTTTCTTGTCAAAATGGATATTAAGGCAC
Source organism: Bidens hawaiensis (assembly GCF_021521415.1). NCBI lineage: Eukaryota > Viridiplantae > Streptophyta > Magnoliopsida > Asterales > Asteraceae > Bidens > Bidens hawaiensis. The sequence goes on along the minus strand of NW_027492690.1, from coordinate 336,792 downwards.
TATAGATGTCTCAAAGCCACATGGTAAGAGATCAATGTTTGATTACTTTAGAATGGATGAATCGGTAATTTCAATGTACCTTAACGTTCATGGAGAAATTGTTCAAGTGGGTTTGGCGGTAGGTTGCTTAAAAGCGACAATTGGAGCTATCCTGCAACTCCTCCTTTGATGCTCCAACACGAGCTCCCCTGCAAACCAATCAAGTTTCTCCATATTAGTCTGCTCATTAATCCTCTTACCCCCAAAAAGAACCGACTCCACGTTCTTTTGTGTCAACATTTCGTCTGCTATGTCTGTCAGTAACTTGATGTTTTTAGGGCTACAGTCGGTGTCGATGTTCACCCCACAACGATCCATACTTGATCCATTTGCCTAAAAAAGAAACACGGATATTAGAGGAATATATTTGATCTAAGCTATAGTGATTGTTACTACCGCTCTACAGTTTTGAAGTGGCCTAACAACAAATAATCTAGTTCATTTTATTAGTAAGAAGGGTATAAACATGTCCCGTTAGTTTTCAGGTAATATGTTTTCATAGAAACTAGAATTAAATATTAAGTTACTGTTATTGGGGGAAAACTTAACATTATCAAGAAAAGTCATAATGCTCATTTGGACACCCTGACTGAGTACTTGGTTCTTTAAGGTTTCAAAGACAAGAGAAAAATACAATTGTTGTACTCTTGTCTGTAGTTATTATCAAATGTTATACCATGTTTACCCTTGTCTATAAACTTCAATTATGGATTAAAGAAATTTTAGTAAAAGTAAGGATGAACTCTCACATTCTATTTTGCTAAATATTACCAAAATTTAATATTTACTTGGTCAAGGACGGTCCAAGCCAATCATTCGGCTCGTGAACTACTCGAGATTGATTGTTAAACTTGAGCAGAGTTTCATATACCAAGTTTGGTTAGGCTCGCAAGAGTTAACATGTCATCTATTTATATAAATATAATAATTTTTATTTAATATAATAAAAACATATACATAATAAAATAATAATTAAATAAAATATATTATGTAAGATATACATAAGTATATTTATAAAATTTACAAAAATAATTATATATAAAGATAAATATAGGTAGATAAATATTAATTAAATAATTTACAAAATATAAACGAGTCTAGATCGAGCTGGAATCAAACATTGGGTATAGAGCTAGAATCTAGTTGGGCTCTCTATTAAACTAAGTGAACAAGTTCGGTTCCACTCGTTTACTGCCCTAATTTCATTGAACGTGACCCAACATCACACAAAAGGAACTATGAAAGTCAGCTGTCTCATGCGAATAATATCGTGCTTGCCTATCTGTCTCAAGAAAGCTACACATACACAAAATGTTGTGAAAACACACCAACTGGCTCTGTAATAGCTGGAGGAAGTAGAATGAAACAAAATAATATCTGTGGAAGAATGGCCATTATCCATATTAAATTGCATAAGCCTAAAAAACAACACCAGGGCATGTAAACTAGCAAACAAACCATAATCATTCCTGCAAGGACCATCCTCTCTCGTCCCAAGTAATTTATAACCTTTTCCAACATTTTTGTGGCATTATCGAAATTCAATCCATGTATTTGACCCAACAAACAAATTGACACGAGCTCACATGATGAGTTTCAAATGACCAAATTGTCAATTTGGGTGTTATTTGATTTGTGACTAGACGCGGTATGGAGAATATAACTATGAGCCAAAATCTACACAGTATTTGAAATCTACTATGCGGATCTTATTGGTAAAAAGAAAGAAATTTATCAATCTCATCAATTTGACCAAAATTTTAAAGAAAAAACTATCCTAGCATGTAATATATGATTATTTAAAACTAAAACTAATTTAACAAATAGTGGTTTTTCAATTCAATTTTTATAGTAATAATAAAAATAATAAGTAATAACTATAATAAAGGTTAAATTCTATTGGAAATGAACTTTGAACAACTTATGGGAAAATTGCTAAGAAGTTTATCAAAATAGTCAAGCATTAAAAAAGTTTCAATACAAACATAAAAAAAATATGTTTTACTCGGCGGGATAGCAGATTCTTTTTAGGGGTGTTTGGTCTTTATTTTTACCTTATGTGACTTATAACTTATGAAAAATAAAAAAAAAAAAAATGTTTGAGATTACTTATTTATGTGAGGATAAGTTGATAAGTTACAAACTTGTAACCTATTGCTATAAGTCATAAGAGCAATGGAAATACCTCTCACGGGGGCACCGTGAGAGTGCTTTTGGCGCCGTGAGCCCGTGAAACACCACCCCCTTCCCCCGTGAAGGGGGCGCGATACACCCACCGCCACTTCTTTCACGGCATTGTTGAAGGGGGCCCACTTGATTTCAAACAGCTGTATAGCCGTTGGAGGCTATATAATTTAAAAAAAAAAATTTACCTATAAATACTCTACTATTTTATACAAAAAACATACCAAACTCACACCTTTCTCTCTACTTTTTATAAACTTTCTCAACTTTTATAAAAAAAATATCATGGATCCCAACATGCCTCGTCTAATTCCTGAGCAATACGCGTAGTGGCTCTCCCAATATTTCGGTCATATTCTCGCACCAAACGTCAACACACAACAACAAGGTATTCCTCAACCACCTCTATTCCAAAACTTCCCAACCCAAACTCAAACCCCACCGGTCAATTTGGGGGACCCGGATTCGGTTCCGGAAACCCAACCACATGTGGCGGATAATGAAATACCCGAAACCGCCCAACGCAAGAAATCCGTACGCCGGTAAAGTCACAAGAAGCAAACGCCGATGACTGAGGCGGCTCGATCGATTCAAAAGTGGTCGGTGCAGGAAGAGCTTGCTTTGGCGCAGGCGTGGGTTGACGTCTCCGAGCATCCGATCGTTGGTATTTATTTTGTTATTTACTTTCTTATTTATAGGTAACGAACAAACTATCGATGATTTGTGGGATCGGGTCGAGGTAAAGTTTTTTGAAGATATGGGAAAGGGTCCCGACTACCAAAGGAGGGATCAAATCACGGGAAAATGGACTCACATCAACAAGAAGGTGAACAAGTACATCGGCGTGTACGAGGAGTGTGCCAGAAACCAAAACAATGGAACGAACGACGTCGATCTTCATAAGAAAGTGGCCGCTCGCTACCAAGACGATGGCCACACCGGAAATATCCCTTTGGAGTTATGGGAGGTTTTGACCGCCTCTCCAAAATGGCAGCAACTACGATTAGACGAGAGGGCATCGAGGTCAAACAAACGATCCTCGGCCGACGCCGACATTGACGCCACTCCCGGCGCATCCGACGGAAGGTCTAGGACTCATGTAAACCTAGACGACTTGGCCGACGAGGACCACATTCAGCGCCCGATTGGAAGGAAGAAAGCAAAATCCATTGCTTCAGGGTCTGCGTCGGGGTCTGCTTCCGGAGCCGAGGAAGTCGGCAAACTAATGGTTGAACAGATGCGACTGTTCAACCTTAGGGAGGATGAGAGGGAGAGGCAGAGGATCGAGAAGGAGGAGATGGAGATCATGGTTGTCGACCTTGACACGTTAACGGGCTTCAAAAGGAGGTGGTACGAGAAAAAACAAAAGGAGATAGCCGAGAAAAACGAGTGGGTTTAAGAGTTTTTTTTAATAAGTAATGTAGGTTTTTTTAATTTAATGTAGCTCTTTTATTTAATTTAATGTGTTATTTCAAAATTTTAAATTTATAAAAATATTAAAAAAATTATTATAATAATGGTTTCACCCCCTGTTTCACATAACCTATTTCCAGTGAAAATTTGGATGTGAAATGGGTATGTGAAAGCTGATGTGATACAGACGTAGCAGAGAAATAAGGTTTCACTAGCTTGTTTCACCCTACCAATTTTCATTGCTTTAAGAATGTAAAAATAAGGAATTCCAAACATCCTTTAGTGTTTGACATGTGGCAATGACTTTTTTCAGTGATCCCACGGCTAGGGCCTGGGACCTCTTTTTAGTGTTTAGCCAGCGACTAAAACACACCGTCGGTGCTTTATGGCCTAACCAGCAACTAGGATGTTTTATCTCTTGACATATAAGTATACGGTAAAAAGTTTACATGTTTACTGATAACCTTTTAATGATTTCATTAAAAGATTACCCATGCTTAAATCAATTAGATAATTAACTTAACTAATTTAGCAAAATTTTAAAAATTATTTGTTAAAAGTTTTCTACAAGTTAAAAGAGTGAAAATTTTGAAAGAAAAAAACAACATGGTCCACATACATACCTGAATACGGACATAATTACTGCTACGGCATTGACCAAAACGCCAGTGAAACACCGTGGTCCACCATCTCCGCCGAGCTATCACCGGATATTCTCGCCATCGGCAACGCCCTCTCTTTACCCTTCCACCCTTTCACCTTCTTATAATCATACTTCCCTTCCATTACCTGACCCGTACCCAACGAAACCACCAGCAAATCCTCCACTCCTCGCACGAACGGAAACTCATGCTTACTATGCAACACATGCGTAATCGCAGCCGCCGTAGGGTTACTCATCGCCAAACCACCGTCAACCGCCACACACCGCGTTTTCCCATCAACAGACTTCATCGAAACTGGCTTGAATAAACTTGGTAAAGCTGACGTGGCACGGCACACCTCCCATAACCGAAAGTCAAAGCTGTCCGTTTCCAATGCGTCAGCTCGCGAAAACAGAAACGGAGCTGACGTGGAAAGGTCGTAACATGGGATCAAAATCGGCTTTAAAGTGTTTTTTAAAGTTAAGTTAGTAAAAGCCTCCTTCATTACGTTTTCAAATCCAACAGTGTTGTTTCTAACTAAGCCGTTTCGAAATAAACCAAAACTCGGTTTTTTATTGTAGAATCGGTTTCCGTGTTCCGCCATAAACTTCCAAGTGTCGTCCGCTTTGAAAATCGGACGGTTATCGGTTCGACTACCGAATAACATCGCGGTGAAGACTCCGCCCACGCCCGTGCCGGCGGCCACGTCGAAATAATCGGCGATTCTGGCGTCCGGATTTCCGGACTTTGTTTTCAACGCGTTTTCGAGATAAGCTAACGCTTTTCCTGCTAGAATACTCCGCATGCCTCCTCCATCTATAGAGAGGACGCATATTTTGCCTCTTTGGTTTTTCATTAACTGAACATCAGTATCAGTACCGGTACCAGTATCAATATTATTATTATTAACTGAGACGTCTTTAGGTTTCCAGAGTTTAGGATCGTCATAACCGAATAAAAACTTCGACTCGAGAATCGAGAAGATCTCGTAGCTGAGCTTATCGGTGTCGATGCTCGGCTCGTGCAGCATTTCCAACGACTGATGATGATTCAAAGCCATTGTTTTACAGCAAAATTGTTTTTTTTTCACACACGTATTTATAAACTCTAGTTCAATGCATTCAATTGCTGGAATGCGTGAATCCTGGCTGAAAATTTACTAACCAGGGGAAAAACACACAGAATAATAAATACCAATTTCACCTCGTGTCTCCCGCCAAAATAGAAATTGTCACAGGCATTTTAGAAAAGAAAATAAGGAAAAATAAAATGATAATAAACTGATTTGAATTGAAGTATGTGAAAGTGTATATGGTGAAGAGTTAAGAATGTGAAAATGAGAGAATGGAGGACATGACCAAGGGACTGGAGAGCATGTCTGGTTTGTTAATGATATTTATATTATTAGTTGCTGAACTAAAAATATATATTATTACTCTTTTTTTTGTCTGGTGATAATAATACAACTAAATATATACGTACAATATAAATCACGAAATCGTCATTGAAAGTAGAGATTTAAGGATTTATATTAGTACTATAAACTACTTTATTTTTTTGTTTTTGTTATTAATTTATTTTCCAAAAATAATATTTACCATCTAAGAATTAATGTTGTCAAAATAAAAATTATCATTGTAAAGTTTTCTAATAAAAAATGGTTTATGTCATCAAAAATTCATTAAAAATATAATTTGAATATAAAATAGGTTTATTGAATTTTAATCATCATATTGACTAAAACTGACCATTAATAATACATATTCATTTTATCGTCACTAGCAGTCTCAAATTTAAAAAAGTTGGCCTCCAATAGTCCCTCGTTAAAAGGACTTAATGACGTTATATGTTTTCCGAAATTTGAACTAATGTTTTAGAGTTTTTGATCGAAAGCAAGCTGCATGTCGATTGATGTGAAACTTAGCTCGAAACGGTGATTCAAACGTCTTGATTTTTGCTAATTCAAAACTTAAACACCCTAATCGATGCATTGTTTCGTCGTTTTGGAGCACCATTTTGAACTAAGTTTTACATCAATCGATCCATATTCTCATTCCGATAAAAAGCCTTAAAACATTAGTTTGAAATTAAAAAAAAAGTATAACACCGTTTAGGCTTTTTTAACGAAGGACCATTTGGTGTCAATTTTTTAAATTTGGGACCATTAGTGGCGAAAAAATGAATAAAGATTATTATCGGTCAATATTAGTCTATAAGGATTATTAAAATTCAATAAACTTATAAAATTTAAAAAATTTATATTCAAGTATTAACTAATTTTCCTTTTATAACCATGAAAATGATGATGGTGTAATATCTCTAAATACTATATAAAAAATTGTGCTCAATGTGACACAAATTTATGGTGATGTATCTATTTGGTGTGTATCGTACTACAATTTCATCAATGATCAATGTATATAATAAATGCATTTGATACGCGATCAACATTTTTGCATCACATTTCCATCAGCGTAGCATCATAAAAACTCTTTTTACTAAAGAATCTTGGTAATGCGTGACATAAACTTGCCTAGTATGAGAATTTCTAAAATAGTCCTCAAGATGAGAGCGAAATCTTAAATAGTCCAAAACTTTTTAAATTCCCAAAATAGTCCCTGAAAACCTATCTACAACGTGACATTTGTATTCGTGACGTGAGATTTGGTTAACCACTCACAGATTGACACGTGTAAAGTTAACGTGAAAGTGACAAAAAAATCTGTTTGCGCCAATAGTTTTCAAGCAAAAATCATTTTCTCATAAATTCATCTCCTACGACGCATTTCAGGTGAATTTCGTCTCCTACGAGAAATTTCAAAAAAGTTGCAAAAAAAAAACGATAATTTTCCAATGAATTTTGTTTTGTTAGATGATTTTAAAAAAAGTTAGAAAAAAAAACGATAGTTTCCTAATAAATTTAATCTTTTTAGATGATTTTCATAAAAGTATTAAAAATTTGATGTGAGGGTTAAATGGCAAGTGTTAAGAATGTGGTGGATGGTGTGGTGGATGATGACGGCGGGTGGTGGTGGTTGATGATGGCGGTGGGTGATGGCGGTGGATGATGGCGGTGGGTGGTGGTGGTGGATGATGTCGGTGGATAATGGCGGTTGGTGGTGGTGGTTGATGATGGCGGTGGGCGGTGGTGGTGAATGGTGGTGGTGGGTGGTGGATGTGATTTTCAAAAAGTTTTATAGACAACTATTCTTTTTATGCAAAAAAAGATAATTTTTATCTAAAAACCATCGAATTTAAATAATTTGTAACAAAATCCATCTAGTTTGACAACTCTTCTTTTTATGCAAAAAAAGACTAAATTCACCTAAAATGCGTCGGAGGGGATAAATTTATGAGAAAATGATTTTGGGTTGAAAACTATCGGCGCAGACAGATTTCGTTGTAACTTTCATGTTACCTTTACACGTGTCAGATTGTGATTGGCTACCCAAATCTCACGTCACGCCAATGTCACGCTGCAGATAGGTTTCCAGGGACAATTTTGAGAATTTAAAAAGTTTTAGACTATTTAGGATTTCTCTCTCATCTTGAGGACTATTTTGTGAATTCTCCCTAAAATTTAACGTTCGATTTTTAATTGTCATGGTTTGATGTTAGTTTTATAATACATATTTTTCATCTTTATTAGTTTTACATACATCTTTAACCTTTTGGTAACATTTTCATAATCTGGAAGAATATGCTAATTAGAATAATAGAAGGCAATTTTAAATTATCTTCCAGCAATAAGAATTATTAACCAATTGTGTATCTACTTAGCAAATAATTTTGGTCCCCTAGCATACACGTACTTTAGGATTTCAACCAATCAAACCATAGAGTGAAGGAAGCTAATTACAATTTAAGCTTGCTAAGTCAATGGCTATTAGAAAAAAATGGACATGTGAGGAGTGTACAGCCTATTACATGCGGGTACTCGCCCTGCAAGGCTTGCGAAGTTGATATGGACATGCGGGACTTGGGGAGAACCGTACCATCCATTGTGGTGTCGCTAATGGTGCTTGTGCTAGGAGTGTAGGTGACTCTCTCTGATGGTCTAGTGATCGTTCAAAGGGCGTAAATAAATAATTCAAACATACATGAGATAAGAAAAACCATAAAAAGTTCAAAGTGCAAGAAGCAGGAAGAACGGATGTGAAATAAGCATTGGTGTCCTTAAGCAACCTTCACAATCTGGCGCAAGCATGGCCACCAAAAAGAATAAGAAACATAATGTACGTGTGCATTATATTATTTTAGAAGACGAAATCGTACGATTTTAGGTGTGATAAAATTGATGTTCAATCATATTTTGGTCTATAAGAAATTGATGTCACAAAAAAAAAAAAAGAAGCTAGCATCCGGTCATTAAGTAACAAGAAACACATAACAACCTTTACATTTGAATTCGGGAAAATATATTTACTTGCTTCGATTACTAGACGCCAATTAAGACTAGTTTTTTATATTACATTTATCCTTTTAATTTTGTAGTGACTTAAAATTGTTTAATGATGTTAATCATATCTTTCATTTTTTTTATACTTATTACGTAATTGTTTTAAGAAATAGTATTTTCCTTTGAATGGCTAAAAGTTACACTCTACAGGAATCGAATCCTTAACCTCATATTCTACATCCAAACCATCTTACCAACCCTCTAAAGTTGGAATGACTTTTTCAAATTAGTTAAAATATCATTTGTATTGTTAAAAATATGTTAGATAGTGAATGGTGGGCATTGCTATAGTTGAAAGATGAAGGAAGGTGATGATCTGACACTGATATGGCATAGAATGGTGAACAAGGAGTCGCCTCTTTACCTAACGACCATTAGAAGAAGTTGACATGTAAGGATTGTACCGCTTAGGACGCTCTGGCCATGCGTCGTACTCACCCAGCAAGGCTTAAATTGCAGTTAGCGTCTTTGAAGATCAGTCGACACTTAATCTTCGTTGAAATTTCAAGATCAGTCCACTGCTGAGAAAAATTTGTCTAGTGTTCAGACTGTCAATCCAAGGCTTTATGATTTGTTTTAATTCCCGTGTTTTTGACTCGCCATCAACTGTCAACGCATGGCATTTTAATCATAAATTGTGACGAGCCTAAGCATAATTTGAACTAAAGCACTACTGTCAATCCATGGTTAGTCCACCCGTCATTATGTGGGCATTGGGAACTTTTGTAGCAAAATTCTCATGCTTATTTGCGCAACAATTTGGAGATTTGTTAAAAAAATGCGCATTTGTATCATTGTATTCATCACACATATTGACATTCTTATCAACTTCAATATATGCATTTTGTTCTTAAGCTTGAATACTTCAACAATCTCCTCTTTTATTTTAGTATGGCAAACGTTGAAAACATTTATGTGAAACGCCAAATATCAACATAAACTAGGATGTTCCTGGTTCAATTTAGTAACTATTTTTGGACGTGAGTTATTCATATGGGGGTATATAATACTCTTGTAAATAACAATTTGAAAATAACAGTAATATTTACTCATAGCCCTGCTTGTGGTGCGCGCATATAATGTATATACGTGTGAATCATCGGGTGGGCAAAAGTAAAATTGCACTAATTTTAACGTTATTTTACTAATCTTGTGAAAATAACGTTAAAAGTGGTGGAAGGTTAATCAGGCATCATGTGGTGGCGTTGATAGCCGAAAGACAATGGTACATGCACCAATCAGCCGGTGTCCCGATGTCCAAGGCTTGATGCAAAACTACTATCGAGCCGGGGGTCTCTGTAACATCCCCAAAATTTCGATCCAAATTTGACAACTTAGGAAAATTGAGGGATCAAAAATAATCTCAAAAATAAGTAATGAAAAAATATTAAATAAGGAAATATAAGAAAAATAAGGAAATAAAATATTTCCTAAGTTAAGTTTACTTACATGAAAGAAATTTCATCCCACATTGGAAAATGTAAGAAAGTTGAAGCATTCCACCAATGCTTCATAGTTATATTCTTTTATGAATATCAAGCACCAAGTGGTCCTAGCGGAGGGTGCGTAGCACTCGACGCGCACGCGCTCGGACGATGGCGAAGGCGACGGCGACGGCGACGGGCGTGGGGCGCAATGTGGCGCTTTTATGGCAAGCTCACATCGCCAAGAGCCGCCTTAGTATTTTTGGACATCGAGAATTAGACTAGAAATGACAAGCTACGCGAAAAATAATATTTAGTATTTTTGGACATCAAAGACAAGGGACTAAAAGTGAAAAATAATATTTAGGGACCCATCGCGCTACGCGATGAGTCCAAGGAGACGGCCATCGCGGTACGCGATGGGCCGTGATGACTCAGAGACACGTGTCACACTCTGGTGACACGTGGCAGCATACCAGGACACGTGGAAAATGTGTCAAACCATGTGGCGACACATGTCAGAATGGTACCCATCGCGGTACGCGACGGTGTTGAAAATGTGCCCATCGCGGTACGCAATGGAACACAAATTTGGCTATAAATAAGGGGGATCCGGCTCATTTCACACACACCAAAAAAATATTAGTAACTTAAATATGCATCTATAAGAACAAATTTTTAAGAGTTTACAAAGGGTAAAATAGTCTTTAGAACTTCAAATCTTACGGTTCCTTTAATTTTATTTATAATAGTTACATGTTTTATCCTTTAATTTTGAGTAACTTTTGTTAATTTAAATAATAGTTACATTTTCGTTCTTATTCTAAATAAACTATCCCATGACTTTTAAACGACCATAACTTTTTCACACATTAATATTTTTTTAAAACAATTACACCATAAAAACGAGCGTTTTATTCTTTTTAATTTGAGTATGATATTGTTATAGGATATTAGTTTTTAAAACTAACATATTACATGATTGCCGGTTTGTACTAGTAATGAGTCGGGCGGGTTCAGTTGATGGTTAAGTTGGTTCGGGTCGAGATGGGATCAGGTAAAAACGAGCTTCAGGTTAAAAGTTATGTCGGAACGGGTTTCGCGTCAAAGTAGGTTGTGTTAAAAAGCGGTTTATTTGAAATTACCCTACATTTCATCTTTGTTTCTTGATTTTGTCACCGGTTCGCATGTTCAAGTATTCGTTACGTGGATGATATTGTATATACATACCGGGTTGCTCGCATTAAGGCATTGTGTGATGCGCTTATCGACACATGTTACACGTCTGATGCCACTTTAAACGCATGCCATCGTCGGGTTACGTACGTGCCGAGGTTACGAGCGTACTAACATTGGTCGAGTACACCGCTGCATTGCGCGGGCACCTGGCTAGTATATAATAACAAATTAGGGAACATACAATATGTTGGTTAATATATAACCATAACCATAACCGATCTGTTATGGCGGTTTCGGTTAATCGGTTTTGAAAGTTATAACGAGTCGGTTACAGGTCAGTTAATCATGACCAAAACAATATAATTGAGACTAAAACTTGGTACTAAATATTACCCAAAAATTATAAACAAAAATGGCATGACTTCAACAAAATATATAATACATAATATTAATAATATATATTCAAACAAACGATAAATGGGTGAACTTTTTAGTAAAATTAAATCATAAAGTAAAAAAATGAGAGCATTATTAGTTGAAAATGATACTCCATAAAGTTGAAAATCTTGTAAATGGGGCGGTTCGGTTATGACGGGTTTGAAACTATCTTTAACCAAAACGACCCGTATTTTGCGGTTTTAAAAAATTATTAAACGACCCGCTGGTTATGCCGGTTATCGGTTACAATTAGTTTGGTTATGTCGGTTATGGTTCGGTTAACGGTTACAGCGGTTAATTTGCATACTCCTAGGCATAACTGTCTCCTTTAGGGTTGTGTCGACTCAATTGTATATTTTCAATATGTATTATAAACACATGTGAACCACATCTAAGTGTCCAATTCATGTCATCGTGCGACAATATCAACGTAGCACTAATTCGCCAATAGGATTTACTCTACTTGGTTTATGTTTGTGAAAGTGTTCTCATATCAATCGATACACGGGAAATGAAGTTAAAGAAGGGCTAGAAAAGATGTTAACCGGGCATTTGGCGTTTTAAAAACTAAATGTGGGTATAATCAGGCGAGCCGCCCTGGCTCATTAACAGGAGACGATTAGGAACATGATGTATGTGTGCACTATATTAAACAATATTATCTTAAAAGACGTTGAAGACTTCGACTTGATTTTGTAGACGAATGCATTTGTTGACAATAATGTCCTTTCCGATGACAATTCAAGTTTACATTTATGACTTCGACTTGATCTTGTATAACATACTGTAACTCTAAACATCCTATATTCGGACGAGTAGCAGTTAAATTTTTTTTTTTATGTATTTTTTAATGAAAGTTATTTTTTATTGTAACTAGTTTGTTTACCCGCACTTCACAGCGGGGCGCGGAATTGACGAATATTGTTTTTAGTTTGTTACCGCTAGTATCTTGGAAAAACATGAAAATCTTGCATTTGCAATCATAATTTTACATAAAGAAAACCTACAAATGTTGCTGACAGCTTCCTACTTATGATATGCATATAGAGTTAGTTATATGAAGTCTAGATCAAGCATACACATGCTACGTTAACAAATAATTGTTATCTTTCTGCGGCAGTCGGATGTTCAAAAAGTTCATGGAAGCCTTTTTTTGCAATTTGATTACTGATTACAGTTGTCGAAGGTATTTGCTTAGCATACATGCGCGTCTACGAACACATAGCTTAAGTCCTCTTTTTTTTTGGTGCCATATCCACTTTTTTAGCCGGTGAACGTACCATCTATAATGCGTCCGGTGAGTGTTGAGCTGCAAAACAGATATTACTTAATAAGTAGAAGCAAATATAATGCTAATACCCTGTGCATCAAGGAATCTGCAAAATCACATGTATGGTGTACGTATACAAGGCGTTAATAGTATGTATAATTTCATGCACTTATAATCATTAGTGTTGTGTTTATAACCTTTATGTTGCTCAAGTAAAAACCGTATTTTCCTCCATCCGATATTTATTTTGCAGCTGACTACAAAAGAGAAAAGACAAATATACTAATTAATAAATAATTATAGAAATGGGGACAAACTAGAACGTACTGCATAGAGAAAAGTTGAATGATAACCTGAAAGTTAGTCATCTGCTTCACCTTGCTGGCATTTTGTTAATTAGTGAATTTGCAAATTCAACTTGGTTACATCTGTGTGAAATTAGAAAACCAAATTCACGAGTCCATGTCAATTTTAAAACTATAACCCAATTACCCAATCTAAGTCAATTAAAAATTTAATTGTATGAACCTAATTAAATATATCTTATATATTTTCACTTTCTTTTTTACATGGGGCCTATATTGTTCACTCATCCTCTGTTCATGAACTTTTAATGATTATCGGGACCCTGCTATCCTCCAACTAAATCTTTGTCGCTAATTTAATTTGCGCTCGAGAATGAGGTTTATGAAGATCGTGACCTGTGAGATGCGATTTTAGGATATATTTAGCAATAATAGCCATGTTTATGTGTGTGAGATCAGAAAGGCGACGTAGTGTCGTAACTTGGACAAACAAATAAAGCATGACGATTTTGTCATTTATTTATTTTAGTAATTACTAAAACAAAATATCCCTTAATTATCTACGTTTTATTTACGATTCTCCAAAACTTTTCTCTATATATATCCACACACCAATACCAAAAAACCCAACAACCAAATCATAATGGCTACAATCACTCACCTTTCCCTACTCCATATTCTAATCTTCTTTGCTTTCAGTTCTTGTTTCCTACACAACACGTATGTGACATCTCTCACTTTAAGTATTGACACCGATAAACAAACCTTGATCTCCATTAAATCTCAAACAATCACCCAACCTCCAGATGCTTTAGCTACATGGGATCCAAACTCGTCCCCATGCAACTGGACCCGAATTTCATGTGGTGATCGTGGCAAAAGGGTTGTCGGTCTTGACCTCTCTAGCCTTGGGATATCCGGTCCAGTTAATCCCCTTATCGGGAACTTGTCTTTTCTGAAAACACTTCAACTCCAAGATAACCAATTTCAGGGAATAATTCCTGAAACGATCACCAATCTTTTACGCCTTAGAGTCCTTAACGTAAGTTTTAATAGCATCCAAGGCTCCATTCCAACAAACATAAGCCGTTGCATCAACCTAAGGGTCCTTGATTTCATGCAAAACAAACTTTCAGGCTCTATTCCTGAAGATCTCACTCTCCTTATTAATCTTCAAATTCTAAACTTGGCTGGAAACCATCTTTCCGGTTCAATCCCACCCTCCATTGCTAACTTTCTTCATTGTTAACTTTGAGATTGGGAACCAATACAATTAGTGGCCCGATTCCAAATGAATTGTCCCGTCTCGTGAACCTAAAGAATCTAGATCTCACCATTAATAATCTTACTGGCAAAGTTCCACCATCCATTTACAACATGTCTTCACTCGAGACTCTAGCTGTGGCTGCTAATGATTTGGAGGGTGATTTGCCTTACAATGTTGGGGATACACTCCCAAATCTCCTAATTTTCAACTTTTGCATCAACAAGTTCACGGTACTATTCCTGGTTCATTGCATAATCTGACAAACATAAGAGGCATCCGAATGGCACATAACAAATTGCACGGGACAGTACCACCAGGACTTGGTAACCTCCCTAAGCTAGAAATGTACAATATTGGGTACAATAACATTGTAAGCTCACGAGGTGAAGGCCTCGGTTTCTTAAATTCATTGGCAAATAGCACAAAGCTTGATTTCCTAGCCATTGACGGTAATGATTTTGATGGTGTCATTCCAGAGTCCATAGGCAATCTTTCCAAAACGCTTAGAATGTACTGTTGGGTTTCAACGGTGGTCCGAGACAAAAAAACGGATAAACTATTTGACCCGTTTTAAACAATATTTCAGTTTCGATAATAATTAATCCATATTAATTATTAACCTCATTAACGAAACAATAAAGAAACGCAGCGGAATAAAATATTTAAAACGAACCATGAATCGAAACCCTAACCCGGATCCGATTACAAACGCGTACGAGTACAATAAACGATAAATAATAATCAACCATAGGAGGTATGTCGATATACCTCGGTTACGAGAACCGGGAAGACACCGAGAGTATACGAGTCACGCTAGATCGACACAATCAAAGAACAATGAAGTTCCGGCGGCGGCTAGCGGCGGCGGCGGCGGAAGCAAGTGATAATGCTCAGATCTGACAGAATGCTTTTGAGGATCTGAGTTCCGATATCGCACGGTTCCGAGAGACAAAAAAAAAAATTCCTCGCCGGATAGACTTGCAGCGATGGCGACGGTAGTTACAACGGTCCCTGTGGCGGCGTACCGCGGTGCAGAATGGAGACAACCGTAGGTGTGTCTGCTAGTGTGCTTCGTGTACGGAAGTGGGTTGGTCGTAATTGGCTATAGGATCGCTGGAAATCAATGGGTTGGTCGTAAATAGGTTATCGAAAGTGTAGCTTGGAGAGAGTTGGGTTACTTCATGATGCCATGCAAAATGAGGTTTTTATAACCAAGAATACAAGAAAATATCTTTCTTAAACAGTGAATGGATGATCATCATGAAGGAATGGTGATCCTGAGAGAAATGATGGATGAAGAGTGGTGCTGAGACATCATGATGACCTCTGAACCCTTTGTGTTTACGTGAAAGAAAGGGAGAGGGTTTAGAAAGTCTCGGTCATATATTTTTATAGACCAATTATCTCTTTTTATGTGTCGGGCCTAATTAACCTTTAAGTAGGCCTTTATCTCGTTACCCCCGGTGTAACTCTGTCCGGGTCACGTTCGGATCGGTCACGTTGACTTGACCCGAAACGTCCATAAAATCCAACAGTCTCCCACTTGGACGTATTTGGGTCAAGTATCACAACGCTGACAGCCAGAGGCGTTCTAGCTACACATAGATGTCTCCAACCGAATGTGACATTTTTAAATCCATAACCAAAGTATCTTGGAATACCTTATTGCAAGACAATGAATTTATAGTAATCGTCGTCATCTATCCTTTCTGTATAAGACATTAATTGAACAATGAGACATGGATCAAATCAATCTCATATAGTGTTCAATTATTTTAGTTCTCGATATAGAGTCAAAGTGGTCCAATCAAACACACAGTTAGTTTGGGTGAGGCCTCACACTTTACCAGTTTGAATCAACGAGGGCGCCAAAATGTCTAACTGTTACATTTGAATGTAAGAGTACAGAATCCCATCTTGACTACATACAACTCCCACTGAACTCCAGAACATTCCCAACCAGTGCCTTTATGGCTGGCAGTTACGCAACAGCGGTTGACATGATCAAAGAATATTCCTCGGTAAACGAAAGTTCTAATATGTATCTTAGGTCTAAGGATACTAAATGAGCATACTATTATCAAAACATCTTATGATCAAGATCCATGAAGATGATTTGATGCGAGTTACATCCAACGTCATTCATAATGAGGTCTGTGAGTTTGGAAGTCAACTTCTTGAGTCCAAAGTCAGAATAGTCTTAATTAAGAATCGTTCCCACTAGTCTGACCGACTACGGATAATTTAGAATATAATATTCATGGATTAAACGTATTAAAAGAACACAGTTGTATCATTCATCGTTTGCATTTAACCATTAAATCAAAAGTGAACTGAAAAGTACAACTGTTTGAATGTTCATACATCCAAATACTAAATCAAAATAAATTACTAGCAAGTCTAAGCCCGATAGCATCTCTATGCTGATCATGTTTGTCCTGAGTCATTGGCTTAGTGAACGGGTCGGCTAGATTTTGATCTGTGTTTACTTTGCTTATCACGATGTCACCTCGTTCCAATATTTCCCGAATAAGATGGAACTTCCTTAGAATGTGCTTGGTCCTGTGATGAGACCTTGGCTCTTTGGCTTGAGCAATAGCACCTGTGTTATCACAGAATATCTCGATTGGTTTGTGGATACTCGGAACCACATCAAGATCGGTGATGAACTTCTTCATCCAAGCAGCCTCCTTAGCAGCATCAGATGCGGCTATATATTCAGATTCGGTGGTAGAATCCGCTACTACACTCTGCTTGGAGCTCTTCCAATAAACAGCTCCTCCATTGAGAGTGAAAACGAAACCTGACTGTGAGCGAGAATCATCTCGGTCAGTCTGGAAGCTAGCATCAGTGTAACACTTTACAGTAAGCTCCTCTTCCACTCCCCCAAACACCAAGAACATGTCTTTGGTCCTATTCAAGTACCTTAGAATGTTCTTCACAGCACTCCAATGGGCAATGCCAGGACTCTGTTGAAAACGACTGGTCATGCTCAAGGCATACGAGACGTCAGGTCTAGTACATAACATAGCATACATGATAGAGCCAACCGCTGAAGCATATGGAATTTCTTGCATACGTTTAGATTCAATGTCCGTTGTCGGAGATTGCGATTTGCTCAACACGGTTCCCTTAGTCATTGGAACAGCTCCTTTCTTGGAGTTTTCCATTGAGAAGCGTGCCATTACTTTGTCTATGTAAGTACTTTGACTAAGCCCTGGAATCCGCTTAGATCTATCTTTATAGATCTTTATTCCCAGAATATAAGCGGCTTCTCCAAGATCTTTCATTGCAAAACAAGATTCCAACCATAGCTTAACTTGTTTAAGCATAGGAATGTCGTTTCCAATGATCAGTATATCATCAACATACAAAATGAGGAATGATATAGTGCTCCCACTAGCCTTTCTGTAAACACAAGGTTCATCTTCGTTTTTGACAAAACCAAACTCTTTGATTTTCTCGTCAAAGTGAAGATTCCAGCTTCGAGATGCCTGCTTAAGTCCATAAATGGACTTGTTCAATTTGCAAACCTTATTAGGATATTTTGGATTGACAAAACCTTCAGGCTGAACCATATAGACATCTTCAGAAAGATGTCCATTAAGGAAAGCGGTTTTGACATCCATTTGCCATATCTCATAATCATAGTATGCAGCAATGGCAAGCAAAATCCTAATTGACTTAGTCATAGCAACGGGCGAAAAAGTTTCCTCATAGTCAACACCTTGAGTTTGAGTGAAACCTTTCGCGACTAGCCGTGCTTTGTAGGTTTGCACATTTCCATGCATGTCGATTTTCTTCTTGAAAATCCATTTGCTCCCTACTGCCCAACAATCGGGGGGTAGCTCAACCAAGTTCCAAACTTGGTTATCATGCATGGACTGCATCTCAGCATTCATGGCATCTTGCCATTTCTTGGATTCCGGATCCAAGATAGCAGACTTGTAGTTAGTAGGCTCGTCCCCAGACTCAGCTACTAATAAGACTTCGGCACCATCTAGATGACATAAGTATCTAGCATTTGGTACGGGAGTCCTACTACTTCTGCGAACGCTTGTGTTCACGTCTGATGTATCAGCAACAACAACTTGTTGGTCAGACTCTCCAACTTCCTCAGTAGTTGGTTGTGGTTCTTGAATTTCTTCAAAATCAACAATGTTACTTTTAGTTCCTTGACTAAGAAATTCTTCTTCAAGAAAGTAGCCTTTCCTCTTGACAGAAATCGTATTTGTATCAGGATGAAAAAAGTAATAACCGCTCTTGTAGTAGTATCCGACGAAAATAACTTTTTCGCCGCGGGGATCAAGTTTGTCATCAGACTCACTTGTGATATAAGCATCACATCCCCATACTCTAAGATAAGACAACTTGGGTTTCTTTCCCTTATGCCATATCTCATATGGAGTATTGTCTATCTTCTTAGTTGGAGCTAGATTGACAATGCGAGCGGCGGTCATAAGGGCGTAACCCCAAAAGGAGTGAGGCAAGTTGGTTCTACACATCATCGATCGAACCATGTTTAGCAAGGTTCGGTTTCTCCTCTCGCTCACGCCATTAAGTTGGGGTGTGCCGGGAGGAGTGAGTTGTGAAACAATTCCATGCTCTTTTAGATGAGTGATGAACTCTGTGCTGAGATACTCTCCACCTCGATCTGATCGAAGTATCTTAATGGTTTTGTCAAGTTGGTTTTCCACTTCGCTTTGAAACTCTTTGAACTTTTCAAGAGTTTCGTGCTTGTGTTTCATAAGATACACATAAGCGTATCGACTATAATCGTCGATAAAAGAAACGAAGTATCTTTCATGGTTTCTAGTCATGGTTCTAAAAGGTCCACATACATCAGTATGTATGAGTCCTAATAGATTACTTGCTCGTTCACTTTTATTGGTGAATGAGTCTTTGGCGAGTTTGCCAGCTAAGCAAGATTCACAAGTGTTAAAAGAGTCCGGTCCTGAGTGTTCAAGAATACCTTCGGATTGGAGTCTTTTAACTCTTGCCTTGCTTATGTGGCCAAGTTGGCAATGCCATAGAAAAGTATCGTTGACACTAGTCTTGATACGTTTTGAAAGATGATATACGTTATTGTCAGGTTGAACATCAATCTCATAAATACCATTTCGAGGTTTAGCCTCAAAATAAAGATATCATTTAAGTAAGCAGAAATAGTCATGCCATTAAGAACATACTTAAATCCTTGTTCAAATAACAACGAAACTGAAATGATGTTTCTGGTCAAGCCAGGAGCATACAAACAATTATTTAAAGGAAAAACTAGGCCAGATGGACAAGCAAAATGAAATACTCCAGTTGCCAGAACTGGTACTCTCTTCCCATCTCCAACGATGAGTTCCATGCTGCCTTTATTCAGTTTCCTCCACTTCTCAGGTTCCTGCAAGACATTAACGATGTGGTAACCACATCCGGTATCAAATACCCATGTGTTGCTAGAGACAGTGAAAAGTTCAATAACGTATATGGAAATACCTCCAGAAGAGCCTTCACCATTGGCTCTCTTCTTTCTGATCTCAGCAAGGTGCTCGGGGCAGTTTCTCATCTAGTGCCCCATTTGGTTGCATTTGAAGCACTTGCGCTCCTCAAAGGGCGGCGGTTTTTTCTTTGCAACCACTTTGTTAGTGTTGGTGGCAACATGGGCAGCAACAGTAACTTTCTTCTTGCCTTTTCCCTTAAAACCCCGATTCTTTGGTTTTGGCTTCTCGACACCAGCAGATCGAATCATCAGAACTTG
Organism: Bidens hawaiensis; assembly: GCF_021521415.1. NCBI lineage: Eukaryota > Viridiplantae > Streptophyta > Magnoliopsida > Asterales > Asteraceae > Bidens > Bidens hawaiensis. Next base: position 316,421 of record NW_027492690.1, on the reverse strand, counting down.
ATTGGTCCTAGAAGGAATGTTCATCTCAGCCGTCTTGAGCATGTTATGAAGCTCCGGCACTGTCTTCACCCAACCATTCATGTTGAAATTCATTACGAACTGGTCGTATGAGTTGGGGAGAGAGTTGAGAATGAAATCCGATGCCATCTCATCGGGCATGGGATAATCAAGTTTCTTGAGCTGATCGATGTGCCCCTTCATCTTTAGAACATAAGCACTGACGGGAGACCCTTCTGCCATCTTGCAACTGATGAGTTGTTTCATGGTGTCGAAACGTTCTTGACGGGCTTGTTTCTGGAACATGCCCTTGAGTTGTTCAAGCATCTCATAGGCACCAAAGTCTTCCAAGCCTTTAGCAAGCTCAGAAGTCATGGTGGCTAGCATAATACAGGAGACCTCAGCCGAGTCATCCTTATGCTTGTCAAGAACCTTTCGTGCAGCGGCTGTGTTGTTTTCAGGCTCGGTTGGAACAGGTCCATCGAGAACATACAGGCGCTTTGCCATGGTTAGAACAAGTCTTAAATTGCGGTGCCATTCGATGAAGTTGGTACCATTCAGTTTATCCTTCTCAAGGATAGTCTTAAGGGCGTAGGGTGAAATTTCGTTTGACGACATCTGATTAATTTAGCAAAAGTAAATTTAATTAGTATTTTCGATGTTGTAGTCCTATTATTAATGACCCAATAACATTAATTAATTAGGAGTATGAGAATCTGGCTTCCAGTTATTAAAGGCAGCTGTAGCACACAACATTAATAAGTGGTTAGGCAGACTGACAACGATTGCCAATTGTGAATAGAGCACAACTCTCGGTTATGAGGCCTATAGAGACAACGATTGTCTGTATAGATACGTTTAGCCTCATCTTTGCCCATTTTAAGTCTCCAGACAGCTTTAGCACGTAACAGGAGAGTAAAATAATAGTTGTCCTAGTACCGTGACGTGTGAAGGTGCCGGATGTGTCAACGAAGCACTTTCACCTTGATGGGATAGGCTAGAAAACAAGTACGGTGCTGTAGCTCCAAATACTCGAAATTTCGCAGTATGCCTCAAGTGTGACTTGTAGTAGGATTGGCATAAACTATTGGTTTTAAATTGGGATAATTTTTTTTTTTAAATTACCAAATAGAGTAAAAGTTAAATTTTACTGTATTTATTACCGCGACGCATAGATGAACCCTTTCATCTCTCAGGACACTTAGTTTTAAATAACCTATTAAAACTAAGTTTGTAGCGATACAACTAACCAATTTTAAGTTATAATAACTTATTAGTTTTGGAAATCAAAACGCTTTTAATTTGCAAAACAAAAATCGGTTAATAAAATGTTTATTTTCCAATTTATTTGGTATTAGGTTGGAGATATTATAATCCTATTATAAACAATCCAAGCAACCACAAATAGCAAATAACAATAATATGTAAATCCTTATGGCCAAAAGGTGATCGGTCTCGCTAGAGCCAATTAGGGAGACCGATCGGGTCAAGGGGTTCACAACACAAACAACCACAAGGATGGACTTCTCCGTGCCTCCCGTCATCTTGTCCGAACTCCCACTAACTCCAAGGTGTCCATGAGCTCGTCCTCGGTTATCTTCGCGTCTTCTTAATTACTAATTTATAAACTAACAATAATATGTCCTATTACAAATTTGAACCATCTTTATGGCCAAAAAGAAAACCGAAAATTAAATAATAACCTTTTACAACTTTTGAACCAACCGTATGGCCAAACAAGCTCAAACACCGAACACAACCAATCAATCACATAGGTCGGGGCCGGATTTACATATTCACAATAAACGAATTTCGGGTCGTTTTGACTTGGTCAAATAAAATAAACAAAACTTTGACCAATCCAAAATCACCCAAAAATAATTCTAGATCTATAAACTTTAAACGATTTAAAGTTTAAGATGGAGATCCGGTTTTAAACAAACCGGTATCGACTCGTACGTTGTAACCGCGGCTCTGATACCACTGTTGGGTTTCAACGGTGGTCCGAGACAAAAAAACGGATAAACTATTTGACCCGTTTTAAACAATATTTCGGTTTCGATAATAATTAATCCATATTAATTATTAACCTCATTAACGAAACAATAAAGAAACGCAGCGGAATAAAATATTTAAAACGAACCATGAACCGAAACCCTAACCCGGATCCGAGTACAAACGCGTACGAGTACAATAACGATAAATAATAATCAACCATAGGAGGTATGTCGATATACCTCGGTTACGAGAACCGGGAAGACACCGAGAGTATACGAGTCACGCTAGATCGACACAATCAAAGAGCAATGAAGTTCCGGCGGCGGCGACGGCTGGCGGCGGCGGCGGAAGCAAGTGATAATGCTCAGATCTGACAGAATGCTTTTGAGGATCTGAGTTCCGATATCGCACGGTTCCGAGAGACAAAAAAAAAATTCCTCGCCGGATAGACTTGCAGCGATGGCGACGGTAGTTACAACGGTCCCTGTGGCGGCGTACCGCGGTGCAGAATGGAGACAACCGTAGGTGTGTCTGCTAGTGTGCTTCGTGTACGGAAGTGGGTTGGTCGTAATTGGCTATAGGATCGCTGGAAATCAATGGGTTGGTCGTAAATAGATTATCGAAAGTGTAGCTTGGAGAGAGTTGGGTTACTTCATGATGCCATGCAAAATGAGGTTTTTATAACCAAGAATACAAGAAAATATCTTTCTTAAACAGTGAATGGATGATCATCATGAAGGAATGGTGATCCTGAGAGAAATGATGGATGAAGAGTGGTGCTGTGACATCATGATGACCTCTGAACCCTTTGTGTTTACGTGAAAGAAAGGGAGAGGGTTTAGAAAGTCTCGGTCATATATTTTTATAGACCAATTATCTCTTTTTATGTGTCGGGCCTAATTAACCTTTAAGTAGGCCTTTATCTCGTTACCCCCGGTGTAACTCTGTCCGGGTCACGTTCGGATCGGTCACGTTGACTTGACCCGAAACGTCCATAAAATCCAACAGTCTCCCATTTGGACGTATTTGGGTCAAGTATCACAACGCTGACAGCCAGAGGCGTTCTAGCTACACATAGATGTCCCCAACCGAATGTGACATTTTTAAATCCATAACCAAAGTATCTTGGAATACCTTATTGCAAGACAATGAATTTATAATAATCGTCGTCATCTATCCTTTCTGTATAAGACATTAATTGAACAATGAGACATGGATCAAATCAATCTCATATAGTGTTCAATTATTTTAGTTCTCGATATAGAGTCAAAGTGGTCCAATCAAACACACAGTTAGTTTGGGTGAGGCCTCACACTTTACCAGTTTGAATCAACGAGGGCGCCAAAATGTCTAACTGTTACATTTGAATGTAAGAGTACAGAATCCCATCTTGACTACATACAACTCCCACTGAACTCCAGAACATTCCCAACCAGTGCCTTTATGGCTGGCAGTTACGCAACAGCGGTTGACATGATCAAAGAATATTCCTCGGTAAACGAAAGTTCTAATATGTATCTTAGGTCTAAGGATACTAAATGAGCATACTATTATCAAAACATCTTATGATCAAGATCCATGAAGATGATTTGATGCGAGTTACATCCAACGTCATTCATAATGAGGTCTGTGAGTTTGGAAGTCAACTTCTTGAGTCCAAAGTCAGAATAGTCTTAATTAAGAATTGTTCCCACGAGTCTGACCGACTACGGATAATTTAGAATATAATATTCATGGATTAAACGTATTAAAAGAACACAGTTGTATCATTCATCGTTTGCATTTAACCATTAAATCAAAAGTGAACTGAAAAGTACAACTGTTTGAATGTTCATACATCCAAATACTAAATCAAAATATCTGGTACATGGGTTCAAACCAGATATCTGGTAGCATTCCGCCCTCGATTGGTCAACTACAAGGCTTAGCTTTACTAAATATAAGCTTCAATTCCATTTCTGGTGAAATTCCTTCGGAAATAGGCCAGTTGGAAGGCTTACAAGAGCTTGTTCTAGGCAAAAACAATTTGACTTCAAATATCCCGAATTCATTGGGTAATCTTCGAAAGTTAGGAACAATTGATTTGTCAAACAATGAATTGGGAGGCAACATACCAACTACTTTTAAGGCATTCGAAGGCCTAACTTTCATGGATTTGTCCATGAATAAGCTCAATGGGAGTGTACCCAGTGAAGTTTTTGATCTCCCAAGTTTGACAACAATCCTCAATCTTTCCAGCAACTTATTAACTGGTACTTTGCCTGAAGAAATCGGGAATCTAGAAAGAGTGGTGACGATTGATCTCTCCGATAATAGTTTGTCAGGCAACATTCCAAACTCGATTAAGAAGTGTAAGAGCTTGGAGCAGCTAATCATATCCAAAAATTCTTTCTCAGGCATTATTCCGAATGGTTTGAGTGAATTAAATGGCTTGACAACTCTCGACCTTTCCTCCAATCAACTCTCTGGTTTAATCTCTCTCAATCTTCAAAATTTAAAAGCCCTCCAAATTCTTAACCTTTCTTTCAACAACTTGGAAGGGAATGTTCCAAGTAGTGGGATTTTCTCAAATCTATCCAGAGTTCATCTTGAAGGCAACCCAAAGCTATGCTATAATTCCAAATGCAAAAGAAGTGATACCAACAAATTGGTCTGGATTTTAGTTGTAGCAACCGCTTCAGTATTTATAATACTTGTATCAGTTTCTTTGTTTTTATACTTCCGAAGAAGTTATGTTGCTAAGGCCACACCCACTTCTGATTCCGAATTCAAGGGCCAACATTACATGGTGACATATGAACAGCTCTGTTTAGCCACTAGGAACTTCCACGTGGGAAACCTAATAGGACGTGGGAGTTTCGGCTCCGTTTACAAAGGGTAACTCGACCTTGATGGACAAACCCAAGAAATAGCTGTGAAGGCTTGATGGACAAACCCAAGAAATAGCTGTGAAGGCTCTTGACTTGCAAACCACCGGCTCGATTCCTAGTTTTTTAGCTGAATGTGCCGCACTTCGTCATCTCAGGCACAGGAATCTTGTCAAATTGATAACTTCCTGCTCTAGTTTGGATCACAAGAACAACGAATTTCTTTCATTGGTGTATGAATATATGAAGAATGGGAGTTTAGAGAGGTGGATAGGGAAAGGAATGAGCTTGGTGGATAGACTGAAAGTGGTGATTGATATAGCGAGTGGGTTGAGTTATCTTCAGCATGAATGTGTGGTGGCTCCGGTGGTGCATTGTGATATAAAGCCAAGTAATGTTTTGTTGGATGAAGATTTGACTGCAAAAATAGGAGATTTTGGACTTGCCAGCATGTTGATTGATAAAGATCAGTCTTTTAGCTCTGCGCATGTTCTCAAAGGTTCCATGGGTTACATACCTCCAGGTTAGATTACTAATCTCATTCTCATTTACTCGAATACATGAATGAATAATTTGATCTAATAATGATGCGTGCCCTTATTACAGAGTATGGTATGGGAGTAAAACCGTCAATAAAAGGAGATGTATACAGTTATGGCATTATGCTAATGGAGATTTTTACCAGGAAGAGCCCAACAAATGAGATGTTCATGGGTGGTCTAAGCCTTAAGGCGTGGGTGCGGTCTGCTTTCCCAGATAACTTGGATCAAGTGTTGGATCCTGATATGCATAAAAAACCGGATGAGTTCTGCTCGGATAGTGAATCCATCAACTTTAAGGTGAAACTTGATTGTCTCACAACTCTCATCGGAATTGCACTTTCATGCACCAACGACTATCCTGAAGGAAGAATCACCATAGCCGAGGCTCTCCGCAAATTCAAGTGTGTTCAAGATATGTTTCACAAGCATCATCCATCAATCAAACACAAAAATCAAAACGGTTAGATACAAAACGATACTTTATGGTTATTGCGGTAAAAATGTGTGCGCAATTACCAAAACTTTTAAAATAAATATTAATATTACTAAAAAGATAATATGTGATTTAAAAACAGCTGAATTCAAGTCCTCCACTAGCTTTATTCATCTAACAGTATATGATGTTGCAGATAATTCAAAGTAGCAGGCCATGATGTTTGGATCAGAAGCAGCGGGTCAACTTAAAGTTTGAATAATAAATCACGTGGAGTCAAATAAGCTAGTGCATGCATGACTTCCTGATTTCTTGTACTTTTGAATTTTCCGTATTAATTACTGGTTCATTATGTTCGTTTTGTTATCAACTTATTGTTCAAGTTTGAGTTATAATACTCCGTAATATAATATGTATGCTATCAATCTTAAGATAACACATAAAGCTTCTGATCATTCCTCTGTGTTCTTCTTTATGCCGTGAGTTGAGACTCTTTTACCAACAGTTGTGATATTAGGATCATGACTTATCCACCTAAACTCATCCTTCTTCCTTCATTGAAATCTTTAAAGAAGAAGGTTATAAGTATTGGAACATTCGGATGAAAACCATTCTCAGATCCTATGAACTATGGGACTTGGTGTGGAACATGGATTAATGATGTTGATACAAATCAGACACGACTTAGGGAGTCAATTAGAAAGATGCACAGACGACGGCCCTGATTCAATAGCATGTTCACGATCAGTTGTTCTCTAGGATTGAAGCAACCTCTTCTGCAAAGGAGACTTGTATGGATTTACAAGGGGATTTACAAATGAAATGAAAGTAGAGAGTTTAGAAACCTATACAAAAAAGAATGAGAAATGGTAGGAGACTATTTCTCACTTTTGATGGCTACAATAAACCAAAAAAGAGCCAATGGTGAAGAAGTAGTTGATCAAACCATGGTGGGAAAGGAGGTAGACGGTGCGCAACAGTGGCTGCAATGCTTATGGGCAGCAACATGAGGCTAGTGATGTGACAGTGGTCGACCGGCAACGGAGAGGCTGTGGCTGACCCTGAGAATCCCTAAAATTTCCAGGGGCCTGGGGCAAGTAAAAAATGGTCCACAAAAATATAAACTTAATTAAAACTCATATAATAACAATAAACAAAATAAAATATTGTAGCAAAATGATCTAATCTATATACTTAAAATATCATGAACTCTAGCATTATTGGAAGCAAATGCCCCGATCAACCTTTTGAATCCATACTCTCTAAGGGAATTTGTAGTGGATTGGCTACAAAATGAGTCGATTTGCGCCATATGACGCCCAATCAGCAAATAGTAGGTTTTTGTTTTAGGGGTGTAATGGTGTTGTAGTCCAACACACACACACACACACATATATTACACACACATATAATAATAATAATAAACCAACAAACACATCCAGCGACAAAAACTAGTCACCCCCCCCCCCCCCCCAAAAAATTATCGCCCAGTACACATAGCCTAATGTATCGTTCTTAATAGCAATAATGCTTTAAATGTGCTATGGTCATGGTAAAGTTATTATTTAAATGGTCACATAAGATAAATCATATATAACTAAATAAATAATTAACAATAAAATAACAACTTTATTTCTATAAAATTTAGATTTATAACAATTTATATGGTAATATAGCCGTTTTGTGTAAAAATGGTTATAAAAATGCTATGGAATCAAACTTATTTCTAACAAGTTTATTTGGTAATATATACATATTGTTTAAAAAAAGGTTATAAAAATTACAAGGGTGGAATCAAACTTGAGCGTATGAGATATAAGTAAAGATGTTTTCCCACTCCACTATTTTACAATTTATTGTTGTATATTTATCAAAAACAAATCTATAAATGTAAATATATAAAATATATGTTTTCTTTTAAAAGCTTTGGGCCTAAGGGATGACTGGGCCTTGGGCCGTAGCCCTCCTCACCCCTCACTTGGGTCGGGCTGGCCATGGCAGTGGTCAATCGCACATAGGGGTGAGAGAGGATGGAATTTTAGGTTTTAGTTATCTAATTTCCGCAACTCAAAAACTATCAATCAAAAACCTAAAACATGTTCTCTATTTATAATTCTCCAATTGGGCTTTTCTTTAACAAACCAGTCTTTCATATGATTTAATTATGTATTGTTTAAATCATTCATAAACTAATAAGATAAATTAATAAACATTTTAATAAAACTAAGTAAATAAAAATAAATAATATATATTCAAGCTAATAAGTAAAAATTATTTTTTCATTTCTATTTGATTCAATATAATTAGCGCTATAATTAAATAATCAAAAACTGGTTAAATTTAAATGATATAATTAAGTAGGGTTTGGATCAAATACAAATAAAATTAACGTGCTAAACGTGAGAATCAAATAGAGTAATAATATATGCAAGTAGAGTAATTATGTAATTACTCTATGATAATTACTCTATGATGTAATTACATTATTACTCTACTTGTATATATAATTACTTTACTTGATTCTCATGTTTAACACGTTAATTTCATTTGTACGTTAACCTTCCCCTAATTAAATAACTCATTGTTTAATATTTCTCGTTTAAAAATCCCGTTAACTTTTATTATTTTCCAAACAATAATAACCGATACCTAAATCCAATTATTCTCCAATAATCATCACCGTTTATCACACTTCGTGTTAGGTCATTTAATCATTAAACAATCTCATATTAGTCGTTGCTCTCGTTGTAACCCTTACATCTTACCGCGGTAGCGGTATTGTTGAATGCTATTGCCAGAGCACATTGTTCCAACACTAACCTCATATGTAAAGACTCACCATCGTAATACTTTCAGGACTCACTCCAGTCATAAAAAAATGATCAATAGTGTATCCAATGACAAGTAGGAAAGACAGGATGAACAGGCCCTGCAAGGTAATGCATAACAACATATTTTAAGGTGATATCCACATAAACTTGAGAGGACATGGATGTGGTGTTATGAGAGGCGGGGGTCTATGTAGAGGTACAATTAACAGAAAGAGGACCAATGTTACTTCTTCAATAGGTTTGGAGATGTATAATGTAATCGTTGGTTCACTGATGAACCACACGCATAAATGGCAGCTAAACCAAAACATAATAATGATATGCTCATAATGAACACTTGTTTTTAGCATGTATCAATGAACCAATATTCATGCATGGCAATGTCTAATCATGAACCATCATCAAATCACTACGGTTTGTAGATTATGGATGTTCAAACCAAATGACTTGCACTAAATCAAGATTCAGTCAAGTGGAAGTAACCTTTAAGTTGTGTTCACTTGGTGATAAGAAGGAACTAAACATTGAAGGCAATGGGGCCGTGAAGATCTACATTACTAATGGAAGTTAAAAGTTAATTATGTCAGGCAAATAATGAAGAAATGTTACTCCGTCCTATTATTATGATGATATGTAAATGATTTGGAACAAACAAGCAAACAAACATAAGTAAAAAATGGATTTTGATCATTGATTTCAAGCTCTACTACTTTTTTAAAACGTTTTATATGATCTTATTTAAAAGAAATACAATAAATCCGAACAATTTATTCTTTTTAATTCGATTACCCTATTAATATACGGTTTAAGAAACAATTTTTATTTTTTCCTTTTGGTTGTTTCATTTAGGTCATGTGTAATGGGCGATTAAATGGGGCAATGAGGGGCGATTTTGAGAAAGAACACCCTCCAGGTGATAAATGAGGCGATGGGGGGGGGGGGGGGGGTTATCGCCGACAAACCTTTAAAGAATATTATTATATTGTGTTGTGTGTGGCATCGAAGTCCCAACCAATAATGTCCCGCTATGGTTTAATGTCCCACGGGCGCCCATTTGCATATATATGCATATGTATGTGCGTGTGAGAGATGGAGAGAGCCGTTGGAGAGGGGGGCCCACTTCCACACCCATTGGCGCCTATCGTTGGAACGATCCTAGCCTCGGCGCCCCACCACCAAAGGCGCCCCTTGGTGGTGTTCCGCACTCAACGGCACCCGGCCAACATCTCATCCGCGCCCCATAGTAGAGGGTCTAAAACAAAAACTTACCCTTTATTGATTGAACATCACATCACATGACACACATCACCTCATTTTATAGCTTCTTCACAACACGTAGCTAACCCAAAATGTGTTGCGGATATAACCGTGCTATAAGCAATTTGAACCTAGGTAACACATACAGTTATAGACTTGTTATATCATCCATCGAGCATTCAACAAAGTTTAATAATAATTGAATAAAGTAGTAAAATAAATAAAGCGACCCCCAATTGGAAAGAGAAGAGGAGCTTGCTTGCTTGCTTGCTTTCATCCACGAGCTCCTCTTGATCTTCTTCTTCATCGTCAGTTAAATCCCTTTTCAATTCAGGTACATACGTAATAAATAATTAGGGTTTGTTTTTTTTTACTTTCAGTTAAATCTGCAGCAGCCCCCAAATTCTCATCGTTGTTTTTTTTTCTTTTCTAGGGTTCTTGGATCCGATATATTACAGTGAGTTGTATTGTATAGTAGTGTTATTATAGTTAATAATTAGAAGACAATATTATATACAAAGAAGAGAAGAGAAGAGATGTCGTCGTTAGGTGGGCTTCCTAGATCTTCGAGTGCTCCGTTGAAAGACGGCATCCCTCCTAAAGAACTTCTCGACGATCTCTGCAGGTATTCATTCATTTTCTACTCATTTTCAGTTTTCGACTGTTGTTGTTAGTATTAGGGTTTCATGTTCTTATTATTATTATTATTATTATTATTATTATTATTATTATTATTGTATTTTGAAGATGCTTGATATTAATTTGTGAGCCCCTCTCTTAGAATTAAGGTATTGGTTATTAACTAGTTAGGCCTTTCGACTCGGGTGTTAGAATTGGGGTATCAAATCAGAAAGTCTCTGTCATAGTTGTTTAAGGCGCACTCAAGGCACAAAGGATGAGCCTTGGCCCTTGGTGCATAGCATAAAGTCATAAACATACGATTATTTGGGGGTTTTGGACATGTTTTAGGGATGGTTTAAGATGGTTTCATACCATTTTTGGATGTTTTAGACCAGTTGCTTAGAATTTTGCTACAATTTTCACCATTTAGCCGGAATCTCATAGGAATTTGACCAAAGTCTGTCTGGAGTCTCACCCTAAGGTTGCCAGATCGCCTGGATGGCAGCAAGGTGTTTTCCCTGCGCCTCACCTGCGCACCTGAAATGCTTTGACAACATAGGCCTTTGTAAGTGTGATGAATATGAGTAAAAGATTTTTTTAAGGGGAATGATGATAATGCAGTTCTATGTGGCGTTTCGGTAGGCTTAACACAAATGTCAAGAGGTTATAGGAACAGTCTGTGATCCTGCATCCCGCTGGTCATGATGTGAGTTGTGACTTGTTTGTAAAGAGCGTGTTATAACATCCAAAATGGCGTTTAAAGTTAACTTGGAGGTCATTGGGTGCAATATGCTGCTTTGAGCTCCAAGTTTTGTGTTTTTCTTCTCTGGCTCTAAATAAAGTTAGACATAGTTGTTTTAAGAGGGGTGATTGGATTTTTTTTAGAACGGCCAACTCGCATGCCCTCCAAACCTTCTTCAACAAGCTACACCATGGGACTAACCATTGGAGATTAGTTAAGCTTCTTTTGAACTATTTGTGTGTTTGATCTCAGTTACATGTCATGTTCATTTTAACGGCTGGTAGTGTTTTTCTATGTTGGTATGCTTATTGAATTTGTTTTTAACAATTCGCAAGTTTCCAGTTGCTGACAGTGAAATCTAATAATTTGTTTTTCCCAAATTGCAGTCGATTTGTTCTGAATGTGCCAAAGGATGATCAACAATCATTTGAAAGGATTTTGTTTCTAGTGGAGTATGCGCATTGGTTCTATGAAGACAATTCTGTAGAAAATAATCCATCTTTGAAGTCATTCACTCTCAAAGAATTCACCTCATTAAGTATCCTTTTCTTGCTGTTAACTATTTCGCTACTGATTAATATTTCTAAAAGTTAATTACTTATTTAATTTTCCTTAACATGTGACAGTGTTCAACAGTTGTGATGTTTTAAAGCCATATGTCCCACATATAGATGACATATTCAAAGATTTCACATCATATAAGGTTCGAGTTCCTGTCACAGGTGCAATTATTTTGGATCAAACATATGAAAGGGTAAGCTTAATTTCTTATGAGTTAATTAAAACTTTAATAACATTTTCAGAGAGTTTATATATGATGTTTGTATGCAGTGTGTATTGGTGAAAGGATGGAAGGGAACAAGCTGGAGTTTTCCTAGAGGGAAAAAGAACAAAGATGAAGAAGACGATGCGTGTGCAATCAGAGAGGTTCTTGAAGAAACAGGATTTAATGTTTCAAAACTTATTAACAAAGAGGAGTATATTGAAATGACATTTGGGCCACAAAGGGTTAGACTCTACATTGTTGGAGGTGTTAAAGATGATACCGCTTTTGCCCCACAAACCAAAAAGGAGATCAGTGTAAGTTGTTTGACTACATTGATGACCAAAAACCAAAATGGATTTTTTTAATTGTTTGTCTTGAATTCTTGACTGTAGGAAATTGCATGGCAACGTGTTGATGAACTTCAACCGGCGAATCGGGATGTGATTTCACGCAGTGTAGCCGGTCTTAAGCTTTACATGGTGTCTCCATTTTTGAAGTAAGCTTTACATAATGTTCTAAACGAGTAAATCTTGCCCACTCGTATATAAAGTTTGCCGATTCGTGATGGTGTTTGAAATTTAATAAAAAACATTATATCTGAAAAGAAATTAGAATATGTTACATCGATCGTAAAACATAACAATGAATGCCGACATCGGTTTCAATAATACGGATACTGGTATCGTTTCGTTACGGTTTCGGTACCTACAATTGGTATAGTTATGAAATAAAAAAAATTACATTATTCTGGATACAACTCTGTTCGTTACAGAACCGGTACTTGGTATAGTTTACGATACCAGAAAAAAAAGGTTTATTTACAATGTTTTCATTACACAAAAGTTTATAAAAAAAACAAATACTGGTACAATGATGTTCGGTCGGTATCAGTTTCATTCATCAGGTACCGGTACGGGCACACAATAAACAAACAATCAAAATATGTGAGCGGTACTGTTTACAAGTTGGTGACTGTAATGTATGCAATACGCGTTTGTTTATTTTTAGCTACTAATGTATAAAAATGGGTTTCATTAGATCTTTGAGAGCTTGGATTTCATCTCATCAACCCCCGGTTGCACCAAGACCAGATTCACCTACTAGAGGTTTGTTATCTTACTTGCAACTAATGATGAGCTTCTACTTTGATTATAATATTTATTTATTTTTGGAGGGCAGCCATGAGTTTGTGGAAGGCAAAAGGCAGTTCTTCGGGAAGTAACTTGGTGATAACTGAAACTGCATCAAACAGTAACTTGGCTTCGGTTTCTGTTTCAAATGATAAAGGGCCCGGGCGAAGCTTCAGGAACTTTCAGTTGGATAGTGGTCCAGTATTGCAAGCTATTGAGACGGCTTTCTCGTGAATTGATTGCACATAACACAATGATGCATGTATAGGAGGGGTAAGTATTAGTCTTTTGCAGTAGTGTTGGTAGAATTTTGTCTTTGGAATGGATGTACTTGAAAACTTGTGTTTTGGTAATCAGAATTTACATTTAAGTTGGGACATGACCTACTTTAGTTTGTTTCGTTTCCCATTATGTATTTGTTTAATACATGAACATGGTATATATGAAAGTAGCTTATGATAGTTTTGTTTTAAACACATATATATTCCTTAATAAACTCTTTCACTCCAGGATGAGCGTCTCGGATATAAATGGTAATTAGTTGTGTTTTGGTAATGCTAGTTTAACGCGTAATTAATAAACTGTCTTGTACCTGGTCTTACACCCATTGGGCATCCGTTACCCAACCCTTCAGATACATGGGTATGTGTTTATTGTCTTGTGTGGTTAACAAGTATACATTGGGATGCTCATTATTCGAAATCTGTAAAACTCACCTCAAAAACCAAAATAAAGAATTCAGTTACATTCTTCGCAGTTTTATAATTTAACAATTTCATGTTTCCAAAAGTTTTGACATTATTAATTACATTTTTATGATTATGTAATATATATTCGGTTTCGATGTGGATGTCACTTATAAATTAAAATCATATTCATCACAAAGCCTTAAAAACAATTAAAGTTTATCTCATTCCCAAAGATTAGTCTTGTATGTGGGTTCTGAGTATGGGTTCATTTGACATCTTTATTGTTGGACTGCTACCACAAAACTAGCTTTCCTTTATCAACTTATGATTTTATATGACCTGTGTTAAAAAAAATGTCTTTTTTTTCTAACTCTTTTCAATTTCGTAAAACTTATTCTGGTAATCAGTTTTAAAAGTGCATCATCCAGTTGTTTTTAAGTGATATTAACTTAATTGCACATATGACGTTGCTTGCGTAGTTAGCTCAGGTTTTCGTTTGTGACATGTCCTATTGTCCTGATGGCCAATTTGTTAAACTTTCTACGATACTAAAGAATCCATGGTCTACTTGTCCATCGAGCGGATTGTTTTGGCTCGATTCTTCATAATACCATACATATACATCACTTTCCATGAATATTACACTGTCTTCTTGTCATCCGATTCATCCATCCATACCGAGTTCTACCTTTGAAAGCCATTTTCTTATCACTTCCGATGTATAGCTTTTAGTTTCTCCTAAGTACAGGTGTTTTAATCATTGATGAGGAATATCAAATTGCAGACAGGTTTTTAAATCCTTGTACAGCCGTAACATGTATTTAGATCGCAACCTTCACTACAATAGAAGCACAAGTGCCATTATAGAAATGACACGATTTCAAACAGGACACATGACTGAGTTGGTGATCATAGAAATTAAGATTAACTTCCCTTTTGCTCAGAAAATGGTTTATAAAACAATCCTTTTAAACTAAGTGCAGCTCCATCTCTATTTCCAACATAAAAAAACACCTACTTTTTAAGTTGCACAACACAAAGAGAAGCCTACAAAATCCTAAAACACCACCTTTTTTGTCATCAAATCTGCAGCCCTTCAAAATCCAATTTGGTGGCATCTTTACATACAATTGCAGCATTGCCCTCTTCATCTTCTGCTGGTAATGCTGACACGGCTGGTGGAGACTTGGAGTCTTCACTGGTGCCTGTATTGTTTTTCACTTCAGTTGGTGCTGCAACAGACTTGATAGGAGCTGCAAAAACTGGAACTGCATGTCTAATAGTAACCGGAGGAGCTACAACAGATGGCCTCACAAACTGTGGAGAAAAGTGATTAGGTGGTGGTGCAGAGAAAACAGGAATGGAGTTGCGTATGGTCACTGGTGGAGCCCTCAGTTGGCAAACAGGGATGTATGGGGCGGCTTCAACAGCAGGAAACCTGTGCTGGCGGGGTAGGGCGGCTGTTGGAGACGGTGGCTCACTTGCGGCAGTGGTGGCTGCAAATGTCGCTGCAAATGACTGTTGAGTTGTGTTTGTGCATGTTTGAGGTGTATTCGATTGGTGATGCTTACTAGGATCCATATTGGGGCATATTAGTGGAAGGATTTTGGATGTTGTAGATGGTGATGGTTGGCCATTAGGTGCTTTTGGTTTTGGGGCGTGAAAACGGATTGGAAAGGGTATATTAGACATTCTTGCCCTTAATCTGAATTTCTGTAAAGCACGTGCCACAATAACATGTTCTTGTTCCTCAGTGTTCCCCTTTTGCAATGATAAACCTTCTGATTGCTGTGTTACTGATCAAACAGAGGATACACATGTTATTCATATGTATTCATTGTTTATATAAACAGATAGAATGTACATGTATAAAGGGGAGCGTTCATTTCACGAACAATAATATGTTGAGATTTGAACCAGATAATGCATTTGTACCTATTGCTTTGAATGCGATACACAAGACAGTTATTTAACTGCCTTTGTTTTTCTCCCATTACTTTGATTATTTTATGCACTAAGTATGCGGTCCTTAATGTGCCACATTTGCTAAAAAGATAATTATACCTAAAAAGTGTGAGGGGTAGGGGGTGTAAACGAGCCAAGCGGGCTCGTTAAAAGCTCGAGCTCTAAAAAAAAGCGAGTCTGAGCCAAAGCTTCACTTATCAAGCTCGAGAGGGCTCAGTGGCTCACAAGCCTATTATTTATAAAAAAATTAATTAAATATCTTGAATATATAATATATAATAATATTAATATATATTATTATATATAAACTTAAAATAAAAAGTAACCAACAAAAATATATATTATGTAATTTAAAAATTATTTGAATATATATAAAATCTTCAAAAAATGTATATAAACTAATTATTAAATAACAAATGAGTCAAACCCGAGCCTGATCTGAGCCCGAGCTTGAAAGAACTATTCACAAGCCAAGCACGAGCCTAGTCAAGCTCGGACTTGTCTCACTTCCACCCTTAGTAGGAAGCCACTAGGAGACGCAAAGTAATGAAGCACGCACTGAGGCACCGTTGAAAAAAAAAGGCGCCAACGCACCATTCTATATTTTTGAACGCAGCGTTATAATATCCTTTTTAGCAGAACCCTTCACTATCTATGAAAATGAACATAAAAATTCGAGGTGGATTCCTTAGCAGTTTGTTCTGCATCAGGAATGAAAACAAATGGCATGACTTACAAAGTTTTAGAGAAGACCAAGCTGACATGGCAGCATTCTTTTCAGCTTGTTTCTTGGTTTTGGCTTGTTCACCCGTAAATATACATCCAGCTAATTCTACAGTGCACGTAAAAACAGGCCAACGGCCAAGGTATGATCTAAAAGTTGTGTATGTTGGTAAAGATGACCCTACTCTTTGAGATACCTCCTGCAAAAGGTTCTTGTACACGCCTGTCTCATCCTGTCAAAAATAGCATGCAAGATAATCCTTAATATTAGTCTCATTCTTCAGATCATAACCTTTAACTTATGAGTTATAAGAATAAAAGAAAATATAATTATTAGCTCTTTTATGGAACTTCAATCACAGAAGATTTACACATATAATCAAGGTATTTGGAAAATAGTTAAGTTAGGACACAATAGACCATCTAAATCCAGTGAAGATATTTTTAGAAGATTGCCTATTAATAAATGATTTCATGATGGACTAGTAAGTACAATTACTTAGATACCTATTGTTCAAAATAACCATGTATGTTATTAAACCACAAGGGGATCCGACCACCACATACCAAAATGAAATACGCCGCGCCTCTAATGCCCAAATAACCTATTTTCTGACACCCATTATATCTCTATATAACACCCGCCCGCCAAACCCCAAGTAGAAAATCCAGGTAGCCTTTTTACCAACATCCTACAAGACCATCATAACTTCGATCCCAACACTTTTCCATCAATCATCTCCTCAAAACAGATAAGCGACAAAGAAAGCTAAGAGTAATAACATAGTGCGATGTTTTATCCAAGTACACATTTAAAGAAAACTATACACAAAAGGGGTGTTTAATCACATCTAACCACAAGAATTGTGCAAAATATGCAACACCAACCTAGCTTCTCGTCACCTGTGCTACCAAAAATGCACAATCGGTTCACCCGTTATCATAAAGGTGACCCATATTTTGGCTAGATCTCCTATACACATGAACAAACAATAAATGTACTCCATCTTAAAACATGTAAATCAATCAATCTTAGCATATATGATCCAAAATGCAGCTCAGTATCGTACTACACTTGTATTAATTAATCCAGCAAATGGCCTTATTAACAGCCACAATCAACGTTAATGAACAAAGAGGCGTTTCACATTACAAAATCCACTTCAAGATACCCAAATCTAAAACAACTCAAACACTTAAGTAACCCTAGAAAGAAATCTAAAACTCCCTACATTAAGGATTTTGTTTCCAAATTAAGAGCAACTTAAACTCTTACAACTTCTCGTTATTATTAATAAAAACGAATGGTCAGTTAATCATATTCACTTTACCATAACCGATCGGTTTTCATTAACAGCTCGGTTTTCAGTTACGGTTCGATTTTTGCTCACCCCTAAGCAGTAAAATCATCTAAATCCAGTGAAGATATTTTATAGATTGCCTATTAACAAATAACTACTTAATCTACCTATTATTATTCAATATAACCTGTTAAACAAAAGAGGCGTTTACTATAACAAAATCCATAAGTTAAAAGTTACAAACCCTAGAAATGAATAGAGACTGACCAGTATTCTAGCAGCCAGAGAATTAGAAGGACCTTGAGAGGCAAGTTCACCGAGAGCCACCTCAGCAGCAGAGTGCTCGGCCTGCCTCAACGTGGTGCAGTAATTAGGGCTCTCAAACGTCTCGCCGTTGAAATTAACAGTCGCCTTGAACCGCGGCGCGTGATCTGGACC
Organism: Bidens hawaiensis; assembly: GCF_021521415.1. Taxonomy (NCBI): domain Eukaryota; kingdom Viridiplantae; phylum Streptophyta; class Magnoliopsida; order Asterales; family Asteraceae; genus Bidens; species Bidens hawaiensis. The sequence continues at coordinate 298,121 of NW_027492690.1, read as the reverse complement.
TTCTCGTATGCACGTGTACGACGGCAAGTTGAAGCAGCTCCTCTGAGCTAACTCTTGCAGCTGGTTCTTATACATCTTGTTTGATTAATTAAGCGAACGCCAGTAACTTATTCGCTAAGGCTAGATTCGATGACTGATCATAGATATGGTGTTTTCTAGGGTTTTGATTTCAGTAGCATGTGTGTGTATACATTCATTTATATGTATCTAAAGGTTTGGTGGAGAGAGAGAGAGAGAGAGAGAGAGGGGTTTAGTAAAACAACGACGTGATGAGAGAGAATGAGTGACTGCACCATTTCCGAATTTGTTGATTCTGATTTTTTTTAATTACTTGATGTTGGTACCGAAAATATTTGGTTTGGTTTGGTTTGGTTTCGTATCATAGTCAAATATTCACTAAATACCGATACTAATTATGAAATTTTTGATTCTCTTAAAAGAGGTACCAAAATTCTTTTATTATTCAATATCATTTGTTCATTCTTAGTATGTTGTAATTTAAATTTTGGTAGAAGTTAATGGTAAATTTATGGGTTTGGATCTCACGGAGTACAAAGAAATTTGTTTTTTTTTTTCTAAATAAAAAGGATAGGTGATTTTAGGACTAGGATTTTTAAAAGTTTATGATTGACAATTCTGGTTTGAGGATCTAATCTGGACCGATTATAAGATTAAAAATATCCTACTCCTACTCTTAATAAGTAATAACATTATGAATCTTATTAAATGGTCAATTGAGAATCATGAAAATTGTTGAAACAGGTGAAAACTTTACGTGGTAAAGATAAATATGTGCAATCCATTAAAAAAGAGAGCTCGTCACAATCCTTACGGGTAGTGATTGAAAATAAAATTTGCTCCCATTTCTACTTACTTTTTGATTGAATAAATGATTGCCTATCAAAATCAACGTCTTTGTGCGACGAGCAGTCTTGCTTTCATTGCATAAAGAGGGAGTTAGTATCTTTGCTAAGGAGTTCTATAGAAGGCGATTAATACGATATTTCTATAAAAAATGTGGTTTATACGGAGATCGAGACATTAAAAGGTCTTCAAAAATAAAGTGACGTGCTACAAAGGATCTTGGAGGACACAAAAGTCATGCCTTATTCATTAAACATAGGCCATGGCTAAAGTGGTTGGGGTGGTCCAGTTGGTGTTAATTTGATGTAATTTCTAAATTGTTACTTAGGTTTATTTTTCGGGTCTTAGTTTCTTGCTAAGGTCGATTTTTCTTGGTATAATATATCTGCCCTTCAAAAGTATATAAGATTGTAAAATGAAGTAACTTTTATTAAAATATCGTATATTCTTAAATAATCTAAAATCACTAATTAAAAACTATATGAAGGGATCTAGTATTTCATTTATCAAACGTCAAATTCCTAATTAGGTGATTTAGTAATAACGAAATCAAATTAAAGTTGTAACTCTAAAAATCATTTTGAATAACATGATAGTTATATATATATATATATAGACTCCATTTGTACAATTATTGAAAACCATAAGTATATATAAGAAAATTCCTAAAATAGTCGATTTTAAGATAGAGAATCTTAATCTGACTCAAAATATTTTAGAAATCCCAAAAAGTCCAACTCAAAACTAATGGAGTCGTGACATTTGGGTTCGTGTCGTGAGTTTTCGCTAACCATTAATATTATGTCACGTGAGATTTTAAACCAAATCAATGGGATCCATGAGTTTTGTAACCAAAACCGTCGCCTTGAAAACAATCTTCTTCGTGATGTTTCACCATGCTTTTGTCTCCTTCATGAGTTTTTGAAAAAAAAAACTTTGAATCCACATAATTCAACCATTGATTCACCACCGCCACCACCTCCGACGAACCATACGCAAACAAAAAACCCAAGACCACCACCTTCAGTGGCTCAACTGAGGTTCTCCGAAGACCTAGAGGTCGTCCACCCGGTTTCTCCGGTTGGAAATTATGGGAGGGTTGACGTTTTGGGTATCTAATCCGTCGTCTTCCAAACATCAACTCAGTCGTCTTCCAAACATCAACTTCGTTGTCTTCTCTGTCGTCTGCAGCAACTCCGTCGTCTTCTTCGGATTTCGGCAAGTGGTGGTGGTGAATCAATGGTGGAAGGAAATGGATTCAACTTTTTTCAAAAACTCATGTAGGAGACAAAAGCATGATAAAACATCACGAAAAAGATTGTTTTCAATGAGACGGTTTTTGTATCAAAACTCACGGATCCGACGGATTTGGTTTGAATCTCACAGATCATGTCAGGCATTATACAGATGACATAATCTTATTGGATAGCAAAAGCTAACGACACAAACCCAAATGTCACGGCTCCGTGAATTTTGAGTAGGGCCTTTTGGGATTTTTCAAAAATTTTGGGCTAAATATGGAATCTCTCTCCGAATATGGATCATTTTGAAAATTTTCTCAAAATATATTGTTGTATCACCTCTCGTTGTTAACAATCTGGTACACTTGAGAATGTTGACTCGTTAAAAACCATAACGCCATATTTTCTCCCCCATGAGAATTTTAGATTGGTTATGTTGTGCTATTATAACTTTACCTGACAAAACTTGGTAAACGGAAAAACAATGTAAGGTGTATAACATTTCCTCTTTTTTAATATATGTCATTTAAATGGTGGGTGTGTTCTTCCATAAAGGTTGCTAAAGCCTAAAGAGTTGTATAACCTTTTGTGGTTTTAACGAGTGTTAAGGTTTTTATAATGAAATATCCAGTTGACACGTTTAAACTAATCTATGACTAATTTATCACTCTATTATACGATTTTTTATAATGAAATATCCAGTAGACACGTTTAAACTGATCTATGACTAATTTACCACTCTTATGTGATTGGCTTAGTTGCTTCTCACATATTCAAGTGAGATTCATTTTCCTGAAGCGTGTGAAATGTATTAAGTGTAAGAAAGATTTTAGACCATTAGATTAAGAAAGTTAACAGAGGAGATAAAAGGATATTGTCACAACACAGTAATTCTAGTGTGAAAAGGCCCGAGGAGGCAAATTTGGTATAATTCACTTATATTAAGTTTTCTATTTTTTGTTAAACATCCATGATCTTTTTATATGACATTTTTTTCGGAAAAATATATAATAAAATCAAACATTTTATGCTCTTTAGTTCGAGTACCCTATAGCTAGCTATACTTGAAAAAAAATCATTTTGAAAAAAATGCAGATGTGTTGTGCGTTTGTCGTGATCACTACATGCCTAATTACGAAACTAGGTTGCGTAATTATTTTGATAAGTTGCATAAATACATGCATATTTTTCATACAAGCAATGTGATATAACTTTGTGTGTAATTAGGCCATGTGTAGTGGAGGGGCTACAATTGGGGGCGAATTGTGACACGTGGCGTCCAGTCAGCATGGACTGGAAATTTGTTTTTGGGGTGTAATGGTGCAAGGGCTACAAGTTGGGCCCACCGTGTCTTTTTTTATTATTTTCTTTTTATAATTAAACTAATTAAATAAAAACCAATTTATAAAAATAATTAAATAAAAATGCATTAAAATTAAAAAGAAATACAAAAAAATACATAACTAAAAATATAAAAAAAAACATATAGCTCGGTTGGCGTACATGTTTAGGTTCGGGTCGGGAAATTGAAACGGATAGCTCGGTTGGTTTAGGTTCATCGGGTTCCATTGTAGGTTCGCGTTCGGTTGGTTTTGCGAACCATGGTGTTGACCGAAAGGAGGGAATGGGTGGTTCGGTTGGTTCGGGTTGTTTCAAGGATTCATTTTGCATATACATATATATACACACACACAACATATATACATATATATACACACAACATATATACATATACACATATATATATATATATATATCACACACACAATGTATATACATATACATATACATATACATATATATATCACACACAACATATATACATATACATATATATACACACATCATATATACATATACATATATATATCACACACACAACATATATACATATGCATATACATATATATACACACACACACAACATATATACATATACATATACATATATATACACACACACACAACATATATACATATACATATACATATACACACACAACAATAAAATAATAATATTTCTTCTTCTTCCACGGCGACAATATAACCCCGCCCCCGCCCCAATTCGCCCACATATCGCCGGGGGGCGGTGTTCTCGCCCCTTCGCGCCCACAATTCGCCCGAGCCCACGCCCACTAGACATGGCCTTATGGTACCGACACTATTACTCCTTGCCCCAAGGACACTGATTACTTCCTACACTTTATACAATAACTAAACCCTTACATAAACCATATACACTCCAAACTCATTTAATCTCTTTTTTATTTAAAAGGCTCCTTCGTTATTTTTGTTAATAGGATAGGCTGGCAAGTGTTATGACCTTTTAGGAGAGACACTGTCGCACAGTTGTCACCAAGCTAATAGCGTTAAAAAAGTGGGTTTCAAAAATGATCCATGACCTTGTCATACTGGACAATTGAATGCATACAACACATAGAAAACAGATACTAAAAAACCACATGAAAGGTTAAGTAAAAAAAAAAGAAAAACTGTTCTTGGTTGCTAAAATGGATGAAAAATTCGGTAGAGTGGGACTTTTCCCACAATTCCCAGAAACAAAATAAGACAATAAACAATAATTCAAAGAAACAAAATGCTAACTTATCAACTATATACACTTGTGAGTTTTATGTGCTGTCTTCAAGATCTCACTGCAATAAGAGAAAGGAAACAAAAAAAAACTATATTTAGGATGTTCTTTAACATGTATGAAATATGCAAACATGTACATTAATGCATACTACCTGACGGGTTCATCTTCGCTTTGTACAATTCTTTTGATGTTATGCTAAACCCCGAAAAATCATGAGTCCATTAGAAGACTAGTCTTGTATGGTTCATTGAGACATGGACCATCTTCCTCAGATGAGCTTTCGACCGGGCCGTTATGAAGGACCACTGAACCATCATCATCATCGCCAGACGAACTCTCGAATAGCTGTTGTTCGGTCAAGATTGGCTGACCAAACAACATGAACACCGGTTTCTTCTTATTACCATTTTTATCTCCATCTGCAGCTGTTTGTTTACTTGTTTTCTTAATTGCTGGAGTCAAAGGTTCATGACTCTTGATACCAGATAGTATTTTGTTGATTTGGGAATCATTATTGTTATTATTATGCCTGGCTCCCTGAATGCTTGTGGGAATGTAGTTGTTCGTGAACTCCGGAGGCTGTGGGAACCTAGCCTTCTTCCTTACAGGGGAAAGATGGATTGCAGACATGTTTGACACAACTTCAACCGACCACGGGTTCACTCGCATCACATTTTGTACCAAATCGGTTCGTCCCACGATACCTTCACAATCCAATTAAACAAAGTTAACATTGTGCTATCAAACATAAACATTATCCATATATTTTTTTAAGGTACAAGAAAACTATGAAAAACATACCTGAAGGAGTCTCCATGGAGAACTAGGCCAATGGACATGATCAATGGCATTAGCCGAAGCAACGGTCCCTACGATCCAACTTATCCGGGACGAATCCTGCGTCTCAAAAGCCATTCTAAACCGCATCCTAGGTGACCACTCAGTCCTCATTGCACCAATGACACTTTCAGCTTTCACGCAAAACTGAGGAGCGTTTGATCGCGGGTGGTAAAACACCTCAAACGCCTCACCTTTCGCTGCTAGGTTCACAGCTTCCAAAACAGATTCACATGTGAACTTCCCTCCAGGGTTCAAAAACAACTTGTTGCGGTTCCCATTATTAACCCCCCTATTCGCCCTACGAATCCCGACACATAGATCACCATTTTCGGCTCTAAGAAACATGATTGAATCACCCGCCACAAGCTTTTTCTTGTTCACAAACGGGCTCCAACCCGTGGTTAACAAATGGCGCCGTGGCGTCCCTCTATAAATATGCCTAAACTTCCAAACCTGACCATGAACATCCTTGGCAGTAATATTTTGAACCGGTGGGTCTGCTGTGTAATCCAGCCTCGGGAATATGGTGTCAGCACAGTACCGAGGAACCGAAAAACCACCACCATTATTAGCATCCGACTGAGTCAATGTTTTTGCAAAAGACGTCGGGTGTTTGTTCTCGTTTTGATCAACTCCAACGTCGGTAGAATCAAAACCATTGTCGTTTTTCAACGGGATTAGTCCCATTTTAGCATAAACCTCATCTGTGTCGGGGTCCGCCATAAAAGTTATTTCAGATACCCGACACAGAATGTAAGGTGGAATTTTTGGGAAATCCTTAAAATCCATATTCCCCGAGGCAGCATGCTCAGCATGACCTTGGGGAAAGTAAAAAACCTTCGAGTTTAACGTCGGCATTTGATCCATCGCACCAGCACACGCACGCCACAAGCATGTCGAAACTTCATTATTCGAGGGATTCCTCAAACTCGCCATCTCGAATTCAAAACTTCTAATTCACCAAACAGCACTGTAAAAACATAAAAGTTATGTATAAGTTACAATCAACAATGAAGTATATTATTATATATTATATTTACAATGGGTTGTAACTTTGTAAGGTAAAACCAACAAAATTATCGCTATATATCCTAAATATTAGCGACAGGACATAACAGAAAGCAACAAAATCCTATGTTTGAAGACAACATAAACTCGAGAATTCCTAAATAAAACAGACTTATGATTATTATGTTTGTGATCTGTATCAGCACTTTTGAGGCGATTTAAGGTTTAATTTTCATCGATACTACTACAGTTTCGTGAGAATCAAACAAAAGGAACATACCTAGAAGAATTGAATTAGGTTGCGGACCAGAGGATGGAATACAACAGACAAATATGTATTATTATTATTATTATTATTATGGCATATATAGAGAGAGAGAAAGTAGAGACGTCAGACTACCAGACTTTCGAGTATCTCGTTTGCAATCTTTTTTTTTTTTAATTTAAACTTTCAGATATATCCAACAAATATCTAATATTAATATTACAACTCTAGTTGTTTTAAATGTTGTCGTAATTCTTAAGAGTTGGAAGTCTATTTTATAAAACAAACAAAAAATTAAACTAAAGTTATAACAAACGATAATATTATAACATACGCTGATTACAAACAGAAACCAATGGCACGTTTGCTTTGTTTTTTGGCTTGTTCGGATTAAATAATAATTTTGTGATTTTGAAAAATAGTGTAATTAAATAACTAAATACCATTGAGGTTACTAAAATGTAAAAATACATTTGGTTTGAGATTTGATATTTGTGATCTTTGATCTTCATAAAAATTTTGAATAATAGGTTCACTTTTTTACATATCATTTTTTAGTTTAATAATTTTAATAGATAATCTATATAGAGGAAAATACTAAATACGAAACTAGAATTCTTTTATGAAAGAATTTGAATTGTCTGTTGACTCTTTATCGCATATTACTTTTATGATAAGATTAATCATAAATCATTCTGAATTATTGATAAAGTTAAATGAATAACTAAGTTGAACACAATAAGACAACAAGAATTTCATGATAATTACATGAGAAAATTCTCAAATGTTCTTTATATTGAAAAAAATATTTCATTTATAACCAAATTTTAAGATTTTAAAAATATCCCCTTCAAACACATAGTTAAAGACGCGATAGCCTCTTGTTTATATATTGTTTTTTATAACTTTTAATATATAAAGTTTTATATTATTTCGAATATACTCTCGAGACGTGCTTATTTTTATTTACGAGCCGACATAAACTTTACTTAAAACCGAGACGTTTAAAATTAACATCGAAATGTACAATTTTGACCGACACGCTTTAAATAAAATTTATATCAACGTGTAGATAAAAAATATGTTTCAATGGTATATTCAAAATAATACAAGATTTTATATATTAAAAGTTATAAAAGAAAAACCGAATATAAGTAAATTAGTTATAATAATATAATATTAAAAAAACAAGAGGATAACACATTTTTGACTATTTGAATGTCTAACACGTCTTTGACTATGTGTTTGAAAGTCTAACATGTCTTTGACTATGTGTTTTATACAAACACGTTGTCAAAAACGTGTTAGACTTCCAAACGCATAATCAAAGATGTGTCTGAAAGACACATTTTTAGAATCTTAAAAATTTAAGGGAAAAAAGTGAAATATTTTCTAAAATAATAACATTTTAGAAATCTTCCCTAAATTACTGTGTAGTTAGGATTGCATACCGGGGAGTCGTGGGGTGGTGAGTGGCGAGGGAGAGTGTGGATTCGTGAATGTGGGAGGGAGAATATATATTTAATTAAAGATTATATCTTGGATTTTTATAACATGTGTGATAGGTTATATATTTAATTATTTATATATGATTTTACTACTAATAAATTTAGTAGACATTGTTGTGGTATAATGGTATGGTGTATCTTCTTATTTGTAAGGGAGTGAGTTTAAATATTTGTAAGTTCAAGGTTTTAAGGATTTAGGTGAAACATTTGATGTTAAAAGGATAAACTCTATAGTGGAAGGGGGTTTTATGTGATCAGGGTTTGATTCTTACCTCTAGTATTAAGTTTCAGCGACACTAGTGTGATGATGGGAGACTAGACGAGCAGGTGACGTTCACTAGTTGGATCGTTGAACTGAACTGGTTTGATCTCATCGCATTGCCATGTCTTTGAGCACATATTCACGGGCGTTGGCCTTAGGTGAGAGTTTTTTATGGATCAAAAAGCGAGTGTATTCCATTGTAATGAATTTAGCCAATAGCCATCTGAATGATCCGTTGGCCGTTAAAAAAAGTTACTCGATGTTTGTAACTAATTATGTAACTATTTATAAGTGTGATTAGGGCTTTTCAAAAATCTCGTGGCTTGCTCGATAAAATCTCGAATAAAACTAGTTAAAAAAACTTGATTTGAAACAACCTGAGCCGAGCTGGCTCATTTTTGTAACCGAGCCAAAATCGACCCAAACTCGGCTCGGGTCATTGTTCGGCTTGTTTAACTTCAAAATCAAGCTCAAGCCTAGCTGAGTTGTCTTGTTTAATTCTAGCTCGAAACCACCCTGACTTGACTCGTGAACACCCTTATCTGATCAGTTTTAATTAGTTAAACAGTTAAACTGTTGGATGGGTTATTTTTTATTTTTGAGTTAAAAAGGCCGAGCCCATGTTGTGATTTTGGGCCCAGCCCAAAAGTATGTCCAAAAAAAATAAAAAAAATCTTTTACCTGAAGATTGGGGATGTTAAAAAATATTTTTGTAAAAACAATAATTGTTGTTATAAAGAATTCGAAGCTAAAATTGATAAGAAAATGATAGATACTTTTTAGTTTTTAGCTACAACGAATGCTAGGAAGCAGGGATTCTATCTGAACCGAAAGTATTTGCGGAATTGAAATGCCATCACCAATAACTCTTATTTCTTCCAATCTCTGCTTTCAGAACTTACCACCACCGTTGCTTGTTGATATTCATACACTCACATTTATAAAACATAAACCACCCTTAAACAAAACCTTTAAAAATCACCGTTTGAAAACATTTTCAGCAAATTATCAGACACCCACAGATAATAATAATAATAATCTCCCGTCTTGTTCCGATAACTCTACCGCCAGTTACGATTTCAACGGTGCAGAGCTTGGTAATTTGCTTAGCTCTTGTACTTCGGTTAAAGAAGTTAGAAGGTTACATGTTGCCGTTGCTAAAGGTTTAGGAGATTCAAGGGTGTATCTTGACAACAATTTGATTAGTATCTATGTCAGAATTGGCCGTTTGACTGATGCACGCAAGGTGTTTGATAAAATGCTTGAGAGAAATGTTGTTTCTTGGACGGCTATGCTTGATGGGTATTTGAAACACGGGTGTGAAGATGAGGGATTTAGGTTGTTTATAGATTTTATTGAGAGCGGGATTCGGCCAAATTCGAAGACTTTGGTGTGTCTTTTGAATATGTGTAGCGTTAGAGCCGATTTTGAACTTGGGCAGCAGCTTCATGGTTGTGTGTTGAAAGGGTGTTTTGGTAATTTGATTGTAGAAAGTGCGCTCGTTTATTTTTATGCACAATGCGCTCGTCTGGAGGAGGCGTTTCGTGTGTTTGATAGGACGCGGGAGTATGATGTTGTTTGCTGGACGACGATAATAACCGCTTGTTCTCAACATGGTAGGACCAAGGACGCGTTCATTTTGTTTTCAAGAATGTTGTCTTCTGGATTTACTCCTAACGAGTTCACGGTTTGCAGTGTTTTAAAAGCGTGTGGAGAAGAAAAGGCTTTAAAATTTGGCCGACAGTTACACGGAACCATAGTTAAGAAACTCGTTAGAAACGATGTTTTTCTTGGTACCTTGTTGGTGGACATGTATGTGAAATGTGGTGTAACCGAAGATTCTAGAATCGTGTTTGATGGAATGAGAAGACGAAACATGGTGACGTGGACTTGTATTATAGCTGGGTACGCGCGCAATGGTCAGGGCGAAGAAGCCATTAATCTTTTTCGAGTGATGAAAAGGCGCAAAATATTTGTTAACAAGTTAACAATGGTGAGTATGATTAGTGCGTGCGGGAGTATTAAAGCGTTACAAACGGGTAAAGAGTTACATGCGCAGATACTCAAGAATAACATTGAAGACAATATATACATCGCGAGTACGCTCGTATGGTTATACTGTAAATGTGGATATTACTCGTATGCAAATAGTGTGCTACAAAGAATGACTTTCAGAGACGTTGTTTCATGGACGGCTATGATATCTGGTTGTGCGCGTTTAGGGTATGAGTCGGAAGCGCTCGCGTTTTTAAAAGAAATGGTGGGTGAGGGAGTGCTTCCAAATCCGCTCACTTTTTCTTCGGCTTTGAAAGCTGTGCGCGAGGTTGGAGAATATTTGGCAAGGGAAATTGTTACATTCGTCGATTAGTAAATCCCCCGCGTTGTCGAATGTGTTTGTGGGTAGTGCTTTGATTAATATGTATTCAAAGTGCGGGCATGTTGACGAGGCGGTTGAGGTGTTTGATAATATGCCGGAAAAGAATTTGGTTTCGTGGAAGGCAATGATCGTCGGGTATGCAAAGAACGGGTTGTGTAGGGAGGCTATGAAGCTCATGTATCAAATGGAAGCTGAAGGCATTGAGGTGGATGATTATATACTTGCAACTGTTCTTACTGCTTGTGGTGATTTTGATGGACATTCGGCTAGGTATTCTTTGATGTCAGGCGATCGATGATGTCTTTGTTTGTGTTAAATGTGGTGTTGTACCATTTGTCATCAAGGGTAAAGTTTGTACATAGGGTGAGATCCTATTCCACCCCATTCATATTTTGTTGATTTATTAATTTAGTCTTTGATTGTGGCCTTATGAGTTTAATGTTGAGATGGTGTGTATGTGTTGGTCACTAGTTACTATCATCTGGTAAGGCTCTTGTTAACCCCTACCAGTGGCTATGGCATTTTTATGGCATAGATTTGAGTAGACCGACTATTTGGGTCGTGCTCATGTTGGCATACATGTCGATGCATATAATTTTGTCACGAAATTTTTTCCATTGTCTTTACTTTAACTTAGTCATCAGTAGTATGGTATCATCAGTGATAAGTTTTTGATCAGTTCTACGAGTTTTACAAACCGATTACATACACTTTTGAGGGGTTAAAAACATAATAAAAACTGATTGCAAGCCTTATGTTGAAGAATATGGAATGATCAAAATACGTTGAGGTTTTGGATTTGAATGACGAGCAGCTGACCGAGAGGGGGAAAGGTGTTGTTCGAGTGGGGTGATCTGTTAAAAATCGATAGAGAAATTCGGTGATAGTGTAAAACTTTCATGGATGAAAGTGATAACAGACATGAGCTGTAATAGTAACATGCTCTGAATAATTTCCAACTTTGTAATGCTGGCATTTTAATATTATTTAACATGATGCACGTTTGTTAAAGTCAGTATACTACTTGCCTTCCACCATTTAAAGATTTTCAAGCATCACACCACATGGGCACAAATTAACTGTTAACAGATCATTACAGTTTAAGTATACCAGACAAGATTCAGTTGACATGATTTAAGTGTTTTTTTCCCCAAGACTATCACAACACTTGCATTATAATATCCATCAAGTTTCATGCTATGATTCTGCTTAAAACTCTCATGATAGTAGTTTGCAGAAAACAAGTTTGACTTTTACCAAAAAGTCAACCTGAAGCTGTTATTTACACAAAGCAATATTTCCATTACACTTAAAATAAACTAGTTACAAAGTCAACCAGAAACCACATGAAGCTGTTATTTACTTTCCAAATAACTTTCTATGTAAGTATATAACATACAAGCGGAAATCACACACAAAAACACGGGCCATTGTGAATGCCTGAATATCATACAAGGTAATAGTAATAATAATAACAAACAAATCTTCAAAAAACCGTGTAAAAAAACAAGAACACAAACAAATGTAACACCAATTTACCTCTTCCACTACTTTTGGTTGTTGCTTGTACTCTTTTTCTTCATAAAGTTTCCAAACTTTTTCAACAACGGTTTCTTCTTCTTCACTTGTGTGTCCTCCTTTGATGGTGACGTCACACCATTTATCTGATCATACCCATCGCCAGCTTCTGTTTTCACATCCACGTCATCATCGTTAAAGGACTCATCATGAACCGTTGCATCTTTTTCAGATGACAAATCTTTTTCTTCTATTTTACAACTTTCCCACGTCTTTAATTCCGAATCTTTATGTTCTCCATTTGCCATCGTATCCATTTTGAATTCAAATTCTTGAGTTTTGTTTTCAACCAATGGTGTTTCGTTTCCGTTGTGTTCAGAGAATTCCACCACTTTCGGAAGCATATCATAATCTTTCTCACTGTCTGTCACATCATTGTTTTCATTAACCGCTGTCACTTTAGTATCTTTCTCTTCAAGCAGTTTATTCAGCTCCTCAATCCGTTTTAACGAGTCCGCCTCGCGCGTTCTAAGCTCTGCCAGTTCTTGATCAAGAGACTGCAACTCGTTTTCTTTATCCATTAAACTTTCTTTCAAACTCACACTCTCGGCTTTCGCGTCACCAACAACTTGTGTAAGATACTTAACTTCAGATTCTGATTCCTTCAAAAGAGTCTTGAGTTGACCCCGTTCTTCGTTAGAAGCATTAGCTTCTTCTTCAGTTTCTTTAAGCAAGTTGGTTAACTTGTTAATCTCATTCTGCAAACACTCGTTTTCTTGTTTGGAAGTCTTCACAGAATCCATTAATTCGGTCTCTTTTTCTTTCCATTCTGATTCTGTATGTTTATGGCTTTCTTTTGATTGTTCAATAGTGTTCATAAGCATGTCGATTTCATGTTTTGCATCATCAAGCATGTTTTGATACTTCTCGTTTGTCGTTTGCAACGCGTGTTTCAAATCTTCAATTTGGGCTTCATAGTTTTCGTTTTCCGACCGATTCAATGATAACTGTTCTTTAGCTTCTCGCGCTTCCGATGAAACTTCGTGTAAAGCCGATGCTAAACTCTCCAACGCTTTCTTGCTTTTTTCGTCTTCGTCTTTGGAAGCTTCCAGTTCGCTTATAAGTTTGTTCTTTTCTTCCAGAAGGTTCTGGACACTGCTAGCTGCTAACTTCTCATTGTTCAAAGCTTGTGTTCTTTCTTCCTTCACGGTTTCAAGCTCGTTTTTCAACATTTCAGCCTTTTTCTCTGTTTCGGAGGCTTCTAATTTCAGTTTCTGAAGCGTGCGTTCGGATTCTTCTAGATCGGTTCTTTGTCTCACGTTTGACATCTCTAATAAACCGAGTTTCTCTTTTAAAGAAACAAGCTCGGCTTCTGCGTTTCTTAACAAACCGTGGCTAGTTTCCAAATCTTTGACCGTTGACTCGAGTGATGAAGATGTGGATCTTTCTAATCTTTTAGCTTCTTCCACTTGAAGATCTAATTCTTCAACCTTTTTCTTCCATTCTTCCATTACACTTCTTGCATACGATTCCGACGTTTTAGCAGCTTCTAATTCAACATTTAGTTCTTCAAAAGAAGCTTCAATGTGAACCAACTTCTCTTTATAAACTTTTGCCTTTTTGAGTTCAAGGTTTAAAGTTTCCATCTCGGATTTCAATTCTTTTTCCTCTGATTTCAAATGCTCAACTTCTGATTTCAACTCAGGCACCAATTTATCATTTTCTTCGCCCTCGGATTTCAATGTTTCTATCTCGGTTTTCAAATCCATCACCAGTTTTTCACTCTGATCTGCATCTGATTTCAATCTTTCAATCTCCAGATTCAATTCAGAAACCATCTTGTTTGTTTTTTCGGCTTCTGATTCGAATTTGGAGTTCAATAATCCCTTCAATCGTGTGATCTCGTTCGTTAACATTTCTACTTTATCCATTTGTATTTCAGCAATCTTTGTTGCTTCATCTGCATGTGTAAGAGCTTGATCTTTAGCATCACAAGTCCTGGTCAACTCTTTTTTGACCTTTTCAAGCTCGTGAGTAGTCGCAACGAGAGCTGCCACGTCAGCAGCGTGCTGGTTTTTAACAGACTCGAGCTCTTTTTCCCATTGTTCATCCTTTTTTTGAGACGATTCGATTCCCGCTTGTTCTATTTCGATCGCACGAAACTTTTCGATTTCAATGTCTTCTTGTGCGTTTTTTTGAGCCACAAGTGCCTCACGAAGCTTTTCATTGGCTTCTTCTGATAATTTATGTGCTTCTTTAAGGTCATCAATGGCTTTTGCTTTCTCTTTTTCAACACGAAATAACTTTTCTTGAGCAAATTTAAGATCATCTTGAAGAGCGGTTATTTGTGCCTGCAATTCTGACCCCTTTTGCACCCCCTTTGGACTTGCTGCTGGTTTCTGCTACCAAAAACGAACTGAACGTTTAGTGAACCGTTCAGCAAGAAGTCCGTTTATGTTCGTTTCTTAATAAACGAGCAAACATTGAAAACATTTTGTTCATTTAATTAAATGAAGAAATAAGAACACATGTTTCGTACGTTTGTTTATGCTCGCTCATATATGTTTGTTTATGCTCGTTTAACCTATTTAAAAATATAATTTTATAAATTTTAAAAGAAAATTACAACATGTCAGTAACCCACACCCACACTAACCCACCCTAGCTGCATCTCCATTCGTCTATGTTTATGAACTGTATAAAATTGTTATCGAACGAACATAAACGATCGCAGACATTTCATTTTCTTAATGAACAAACAGGAACAAGAAAATCCGTTTGTTTAATTATTCGTGTTCGGCTTCTTGTAAAGTTAAATAAACGATTCTTTCGGTTACTTTAGATTAGTAATTATATAATTTGCATATACATAATTGGTCAATCTGTGTCAGCATACTATTGTTAAATCAGCCAAATGTAACCAATAATAACCTGTTATACGTTACAAAATTTGCTGTTAAAAAAAACAAAGTTACAAAATTTCATGTTTGGATAAAAATACAAATTATAGATTTTTGTTAGGGAATCTATTGTATTCATTTTAAAACCTCAAGAGCTTTAATCTAGACCGTTCAATATTATCATTTGATCTTTTTGTATTTCAAAATGCTACATTTTAATACGCAAAAATAAAGAGTGTTAAATTGGAACCACTTACGTCAGCAGGGGTGCTGATCTTTGGTGACCGGCTGGGTTTTGAAGCAGCCGGTCGCGGTGAAGCTCTCGTGCTTTGTAACGGAGACGGCGAATCGGTTTCCGGTTTAGCTACTCCACGGGCGAGTTGACTCACTCTCGGTGTCGCCGGAGATGATTTGCTGATCGGAGTTTTAGTCACCGGAGGTGTATCAGATCTATCCAATTTCAACATTATTATTAGTAACATTCACAATTAATTAAAACATAATTAAACATTAAAATGTGCAAATTGAGCAGATCTGATTATAGATAAGTAAGTAAACAAGTACAGATTTGGTTAGTTAATAATGATGATAACAAATTGAAAATTACTTGGCTTTGGTGGACATGATGAAGTTGTGAAATCTTGAAATTAAGAGAGAATGACACTGGAAGGAAGCTTAATTATTATTATTATTATTATTTCAATTTCATTAAGGTGGGTGTGCTGCTATTTTCTTCATCAAGTTGTACGTTGTGTTAAGATGGTTATTATAAATCAAACATCCTCCCTGTCTGTCTTGTCATCAGATTTCTTTATCTTTTGTGTTTTGCCAGGCCAGACATATCTATCACCTTCTTTCCATATCCCGGCTACTTTTTTTTATTTTATTTAAGTGTTGTCAAGCATATTTTAAAGTTTTTCAAGTTTTGTAGATCTAGGCATCTAGCCACGTTTGGGTTATATGTTATGGATTTGTCTTTAATTCAGGTATTATATTAATTGATTGTGAAGAAAGTCATGGATACAAGACATGAGTTTTTGTATAGTTTGGATTTATGTTAAACTAAAATCAATGTTATTAAAGACGTTGATGATGATGATGCGTGAATATTAATCTGATACTTGAAATAAGGTGTGTATTGCATGTCTTTTAGTCATTTTGATGAGTGTCATGGACTCATGTTGATACACATGTCATTTATTGCGGTACATTTACTAACGTATAATTGTACTATTATTTTTGTGATTTTTTTTCTTCATAAAATTGTAGTGTATTGACTTACGATGTGTAAAAATAAACAAAAACATTAACTTTAAGAAGTTATAACTTTTCGTTGGACTAGTTCACAAATTATTTTATCACAAAATTCGGATACCCTAGCTTTATTGTTTCATTGCACGCTAAAATTTCACCATTAAAGTGGTTTCGATTTTGATTTAGCTTGATTTATAAGATAATATAAATTGAAATTTTGCAGATAATTTAGTAAATATTTCACAATATGCATTGACAAAAAATACCTTAGTCCATTTTTCAATCTTAAAATGTCTACATATTTACCTTTGGTTAAAAGAAAAATAATGTGTAGACCATCAAACTGGATCCATCCATCAATATATGTAATTGAAAAGCATATGATACAACACCCTCAAGCAATTTTTATGTTGTATACTTGTATATTGTATACAAACCATCTTGGTTTATACAAAAAGTTGTAGTATGACTTTGACACAAGGTATCAAAATACTATTATTACATGCATTGGCTCTTTTTTAGTTCACATGAGGGAATAGAGACTCATCAAGAACTTTATGTCAATAATAATAATGGGTTCAATAAATGAAAGTAGGGATGGTACATCTTCTTCCCTCAAAATTTTCACACATCTTTGCTTTTACTTTTGCCATCTTCTTTCATTTAACAATTAATCATTTCACCCATCAATCTTTACTTGAAATCCCCAACAAATAGTATTTGCTTGTGCGATCAGGCATGTTTGCAATCGCTTATTAGAATGTTTATCCGTTCATTAGAGCATTCACATTCAATCAATCAACATAATGTAAGTGGAGTTTTTATAATTTACGGTGTGGTGGGAAAATGAGAGAGAAAATATAGTAGTTTTTCTGTATAATTGAAAAGTTCATGTAGCACTTTATAAATTTTTTTAATATATTTTGAAATTGATTGTGAGTGAAAGAGAGAGAAAATTATAATAATAAAAGTATAAAAAATATTATTTAATTACACTGAAAAGAGTAAATATAATGTTTTTAAAGTAATTTTAGAAATAAAGATGGTGGATTAGATGTGAATACTCTTACAACAGAACAAAAACTGTACTAAGTATGCTTTATAATGTATTAGCAAAATAAGTTTTTTTGGATTAACTATTTTCGCCTTTGGGTTTTAATAAACATTTTCTATAAGATGAGACTAGGTTTTCAATTTGGTCCCAGTTGAGTACATGGAGGTTGACTTGTGTGTGGAACTGTGGATGAACAGATGATGGTCCATGCCATGTGGATAATGGTAGTGGGTGCACCAAACCCTTTTGATTGTTTTGTAAGCTTTGGGTTAACCGCAATTGCATGCAAACAAAGAAGAATAGAGTGACAGATAAAGATAAAAGGTTGCAGATTGTCCCCACACCACCACCAAAAAGGCGTGTCTAGTTTCACTTGGTTACCACATTCCTTCTATGGTTGGTTAGATGTTAATGAGTATGTAATGAAAAACACACTTCCAATATTATTATTTGTGATAAGCTTTTTAAATAAGAAATGATCGTAAAAAATAGAAGACAAACGGACAACAAGTTGTATCAACAGGAAATGACTGTCAAACGGACAATTACCACATATATGAGAACTAGGCACACAAATTTTTTATTTTTTATTTTGCAAGTAACGAGCATGCATGACATGTGAACTTTGTTGATGTAAATATTATATTTGGTCTTGTATGTCAGAGTGGCAACGCAAGATAATGTTGCCAATAGAGTTGATCATAAATAGTTAAACAACGAGCAATGTATAAACTAATCGAAATGTTTAAAAAGTTTATATGTTTGAGAGATTCATAATTTAGAGAGATAATCTTAGAATATTATTTATTATTATTTATAGAAATGATGATAAATAGTTATTCGTAATAAACGATAAAAAAACAAGTATTTTGAATAAACATTTATTTGTTTATAAAAATAAACGGTTTTTATTATTTATGTAATTGAGATTATATAGTTTATAATGTTTAATATCAATAATCTGAAAAATAATATATTTGTTTATTTTTTATAAATAAAATTATCAAATGGTTTTGCTTAATAAAATTCATGGGCTAAGCTTAATGGGTTAAGTTTAATCTTAAAATATGGCCCAAAGACTTTTAAGAGATAAGGTTAGCCCGTTAATAAAATAAATTTTAAGAAAACATATTCTCTTATCTTCATGTTTTCTACCGATAAAAAATTTCATACCTGTTGAAACTAGGCCACAACGAGTTCTTCACTCGAAGTCAAACAATAGATTATGAGAACACCTTCACTTAGCAATCATGCTAATTGCTAGATTAGACATTCTAATAGTCATTACTCCAGTAGTACAAGAATCGCAAAAGGATGTTCTAACAAATCCATATTATTATGATTTTATCAAATGATGAATATGAGTTGTGAGTTTACATAATTACATTTTGTCTAGGAATATTTTTGAACTTAATAGTAGGTATCTTCATAATATTATCTCTCTTTGTCAAAAGAATCATTTTGTATTGTTTAGGGTGAACGGGATAGAAATGCATTTTAGACGGTACGATGTTCCCACTTTCCCGCGGTTTTCCACCATGATTGGCAACTAGTTCCCCTCGCTTCCGAATCCTTTGCCTACGTTGAATGCCAATCCCGCCTCTCGTGCTGCTTGCATCCCATTCAACCTTAATAGTTACAACTTACAAACATTATAACAATATATGGTTTTTTTTTTGGAAGACCTACTTTATTAAAAAAACTAAAAGAGAACCACCTACAATGGCCCCTCATAAAAAAACAAAAATACATAGACTAAAACAATCAACCACTTATAAAGGAAAATTCACGAAATTCAACCGCCACCACTTATCCCACTCAAGACATGAACTTTGGCTCAGTTGTTTGACCCAAAGAAAAGATGCCGACATGATCTCATACACCATCTTGAACATGACAATGGGTAAATGAGATGTTCATACTCACCCATATAATCCAACACGTCACTGCCAAAATAGATTGAACCGCCATACGCGAAATATCACACTTGATAAATTTGTTCGGGTATTCCAAAATTTCTTCCACTTATACAAAGTTTGCACACTTAGGCAGCTTTACCTAATTCATAATAATTAATCATATAACCTTAATACCTTCGCAATATACAAACAGATGTCGTGCCATCTCCGGACACGAACCACGGATCAAACAGTTCCCATCCCAACATTATTACCCCTGCTAATTAACGCGCTTCTAATCGCGATCCGATCCAACAATAATTTCTAAATAAAACAATTTATTTGTATGGGTAACCGTTTAATCGAAAACTTATAATTATGAACCTCATACTTCAAATTGTCAAGCTCCCACCGTAACGATTATAATAACGTAGTTACTTTTCTAAAAATATATGTAAGTGAAGTATGTAAATTTAATAGATTGCAAGCTAAACAACCAAACACTTGATTACTACTCTCTTTGTTTGTGTTAAAAAGAGTTGAGTAGTAGCCATGGCGGGTACCGGTGGTTCGAACCCCTCATCAGCTGCTGCTGCTCCTAAAATCCTATTAGCCAAGCCCGCCCTCGTGACCGCCGCCAAGTACAACCGCGGACCTGGCGGCGGCGGTGGTCCGGATGACTCAAACCGGTCTCGGCTTCCGTCCGTTGCGTTTCTGAATCTGTTATCAGACTCATGGGATTTCCACACCGATCGATTCCTTCCCGTAAGCCTCTAGTTTACCCCTTTGTTTATATCCTTCAATCAATTAATGGGTCTTGGTTGGTTGCAGTTTTTAACGGATAATACTGATTTTACGGTGGTCGGAGTCATTGGTCCGCCGGGGGTTGGTAAATCTACCATCATGAATGAGATTTATGGCTTTGATGCAACTTCCTCTGGTAGTAATTTTAACTTATTCATTTTCTACATTTTATTAAGTTGAAACTAGTTTCCTGTATCGAAAAATTTAACATGGGTTGAGAACCAATCCAGCTGCAATGTTTGTGTTTATAGTTATTATAGGATGTAATCCGATAAACTTGAATTTTAGAATAATGAAAGGCTACCGTGTATTAGGGTATGCGTAGTGGGGCGGCAAACTGGGCAACAAATTGGGTTTGGGGGCGAGAACACCGCGCCGAGGGGCGATAAAGGGGGCGACAATGGGTGCGGCGACGAGAAGTTGTCGCCGGGTGTGGGTTTGGTTTTAATAGTAATATATTAGTATGTGTGTGTGTGATATATATATATATATGTATTGGGCTACAACACCATTGCACCCCTAAAACAAAAACTCCACCTTTGCTGACTGGCGCCACATGGCACAAAACACCCCATTTTGTAGCCCCTAAGTGTAGTAGAGGGATGCAAAATGGGGCGTTTTGTGCCATATGGCGCCTAGTCAGCAAAGGTGGAGTTTTTGTTTTTGGGTGTAATGATGTTGTAGCCCCATATATACATATATAATAATAAAAACATTAACAAAAAACAGGCGATAAATATTCATTTCCCCCCCCCCCCAAAAAAAATCGCTCCAATATTGCCTGGGGGGGAGGTGTTTACCAAAATTGTAGCCCATATCACCCCCACTACGGATCCCTTTGTTTCCGGTAGATGAGCCGTGCCCGGTTTGCCGTAAGGTTTGTTTGGATTCTTTTGGTGAGCATGCGATTCACTGCAAAGAGTTGCCTGGGTTTAAGTACAGGCATGATTTGGTGAGGGATGTTCTATGCGATGTTCTTAAACGAGCCGGAATTTCGGCTAAAAAGGAAGCCCCTGTAAACTTTCTTACGGATCCTCAAGAAGGAAGATCTACATTACGACCGGCCGATATTCTTGTTTTTGGGTGGGTAGGGGGGAAACACGCTTGTGTCGACCAGGCAGCATTCAAGGCGGCATCGGGCAAGGTTGCGAAACACGAGAGAGCTTGTTTGGAGAATCAACACGTGTTTATCCCCTTTGCCTTTGACACTTTTGGGTTCTTAGCTCCGGATGCCGTGGACCTTTTGAATAGGGTTCAGAAAGTTGTGCATAGTAACGTATCGGCCCATAAGAATCGAAACTTTGTTTTTAGTAGGATTGGGTTTGCTATCCAAAAGGGGGTTGCGGCGCAGCTTGTTGCCCGCTTACCTGCCACTTCATTGTAAATCGTTTGGATGTTTCTATGATATTCAATGATGATGTTCATTTAAATTAAGTAGTACAATATACATACTAAAACTAATTATTTATGATATAGGGGTAGGTTATTGTACAAAGGACGCTTAACATACTAAGCGCACAAAGGTTTTAATATAGTTTGTGTAATTACCCACATAGGTTGCGTGGTTATTTTGTAAGTTGCGTAAATTTTTGTGCGTAATTAGTTATTTTTTTAAGCGTAATTTATTCATTTCATGCGTAATTACTTATTGCGTAATTATTTTACTTCATGCATAACTACAGTGCATAAGATCTTTGTACACTTTGTACAATAACGAGTCTTGGTATTGGATCATTTACCTATACAATATGATAATAATGAACCCTAATAATATTATAAACAAAAAAACGTATCCAGTAAAATCCCACTCATGTGGTAGGGTCTGGGAAGGGTGCGACAAAGGTAACCCAGCTCCAATTTATGTATTTATTTTTTGAAGGTGTAATAAACTAATACTATATATTTTCTAATAAAATAATGGCTATTTGGTAGGGATGTTGCCTCCGTTTGCAATAGAATCAGCAGAAACGAAATCACTGGCGAAGCATTGTACAGTTGGCATCGAACCAAGAATTACTTCTGAGAGAATCATTCTTCTTGATACGCAGCCTGTCTTTAGTCCTTCAGTTTTGGCCGATATGATTCGGTCTGATGGCTCATCCACAATATCAGTTTTCGGTAATGAATCTTTACCTGCTGAGTTGGCACATGAACTCATGAGTATCCAGGTGTGTTGCCATTTTTACACTTTTTCCTTTAATTATCGTCATAAGTTAATCTTAATTTGTTTCTAATAGACTCATTATAGCTAGGTGTTCTCTTAACCTCCATTTGTCACATTGTATTGGTGGTATCTGAAGGTGTCCATGATAACAACATGTGGCGTCTAATGGCAACGGTATGATTGATTTCTAATTTATGACTACTTTGATGTTTGTTATACACTTATACATGCCAGTTCTGATAATAATGTTTGTTTCAGGTTGATTTATTAAAACACAATCTGCCCGATCCATCATCCTTGTCTCTTTCACATCCACAAAGCTCTGATAAGGAGATTAAAGATAAAATTCAAGAGGCTGGAGAAGAATACATGGCATCCCCGGTTTTTGTTCACACAAAGTATGTTATTCTACACAGGCAGTAGAGCATGCGAATTAATTAATGAATAATGATGTAATAGCTTATTGTTTGCAGGCTTCATGAACGAGACAGTGCTCCAGGTTATCATGTGCAAGTAAAGAAAGCACTTAATCAGTATTTTTCTTCCACTTCGTTCAACAAACCGAGTGTGGATGGTGGTTCTGATCCTACACCACTAGACTTATATTTTATCCCGTGTAAATCTAATTCAGAGTATCAATACGAGAGTTACTATTCTTCCTTTTGGAAGCTACGGGATCAGGTAAAGTCCAGTAACTTTTGGTACGCGTCAGATATGATTAAACATACTATGTCATATTCTCAATAATAATCTGATTTTGAGTAAAATGATTATTAAGATTTTGTTGGAATTTGAAAAGGATGTTGTTGGATATGATTTTGATTGCATTGTTTCAGGTTTTATCGATGAGTGGTCCATCTTTTTCTAGAACGGTATCAGAGAGAGACTGGCTGAAAAATTCTGGGAAAATATGGGAACTTGTCAAGGGTTCATCAACTATTTCTGATTACTGCAGGACACTTCAAAATTCAGGCTTATTTAAAAGATAGATAAAATACCAACTAGGTACTGTTACTTTGTGTTTTATGTTACTTCATGGAAACAGATTGAACCCTTCTTTCCCGATTAGTTCTAGAAATTACTGTGACCTTGTTTTCTGTTAAATCTTGCTAACTGCAGTTCCTTAAGATGCACAATCTCGAGTTTTGTAAATTGTATGTTTAGTTTTTACTGTTCACTCATTTGGTACGCTTTTGGTCGTTTGTTGGAAATTTTGGTAAATCTCAATTTTAGCGGAGTGGCCAATGGTATTAAAAGAAGAAAAGAAAAACTTACAGCCAATGCTTTCTGTCTGTTTGGGGATGATAAGCCATTGATGCCATGAACACGTCTTACAGTTGCATAGAGTTTTTCTTTTAAAACACTTTAAAAAATATATACTCAGGCTACTTGAGATCAGCTTATTAAAAGCTCGAATCAAGCTGAGCTAGCTTAAACTAGCTCAAGTAAATGATTTTTGCTTATCATTTATCAAGCCAAAGCTGGATCATGAGTCAGTTAAATATATACTGAAATAATAGTATTTGTTATCTATAAACTTATGACAAAAGTAACTAAATAATATTAATATTTATGTTATTTATAAAAAAATATATTTATAAAGCATTTAAAACTTATTAAATTTATATGAATTATTTAATTAGTAAATAGACAAACGAGTCATGCCTAGTCGCTCGGTATTCTAGGTATATGGTTCTGCAACCGGGTTCATGGGTGTCAATTAACCGAATCGGGAATCACACAACATGTTACATGTTTCAAGTATTCATATCAGGTTCAAATTTTTCGCCTAAAAAGAGTGACTGCAGTGGTGAAGTGGCCAACATATGGCCTAGTGGTTGAAACTTGAAGAGCAAGTGTACACCTCTGCCATTTTTTATACATTGTTTATCAACCAAGCATGGTAAATGTATTGAACTCAATTAATCAATTAACTATATTGGCGACTGTGAAATGTAACTGCTTGGATCCAAATAGATTGTTCAGTTTAAATTTATAGCCCAAATAAAATGTGATTCAACTTTTAAAACAAAATAATTATTTTTTGAATAGTTATAGCATCCTTACATCTTTGATAGACAAAAAGAACTAGAAGGTACCTACATATAAAGAACATTAACCAGATTTAAAAAAGCAACATTGAATCTTGAATGGTAAGAACTTGAAGTCACTCCATCATCGCGTCTGATGAAGCCGCTGTGGCCAAATGTCCTTTTTTCTTTCCTACAAATCATCAAATAACAAATTCAATATGTAATAATACAAACAAACAAAGAGATTTTGTTAACGGAAACAACTACCTACCCTTTTTATCCTTTTTGTTTGATCGCTTTGCTATCTTCAAACTCTTTTTCATGTAGAATTTTACCGGAGATTTACTGGCTTCTTGAGATGATGTACCTGATCCTGTAAATGAGTTCATGTTAAAACCGGCCAATAGTCAATTTAATGGGTGAACCGGACCCACTGGGTCACAACTTGTTCAAGCTATAATGAAAAGGTCATTAAATATCAAACTTTCATGGGCAAAGAAAAAATGCTCCAGAAAGGTCACTTAAGTTTAGGCTTGTAAATGAACCGAATGAAGCATGTTCGTGTTCTTTCATTTCGCTTTAATTGAACAAATGATTGAACATGAACAACTAACCGAATGGTTCACGAACGAACATAAGTTTAGGGCCTAAAAACTTATTTAAACTACACTCAGTTGTCATGGGTTATGGGCCAAAAAACTTGAATGAGCATACTAACAAGCATACTTAAGCAAACATAAAGTCACGAAAAACAAACAAACATAAACAAATTGAATTGAACAAACATAAACGAACGTTCACAAATATAAATGATCAAACTAGACATGTGTTCATGTTTTGTTCATTAACTAAATGAACATTTTATTGTTCATATTCATTCATTTGTTAAACAAACAAACATCCTATCAAACAGTTCATGAACTGTTAACTGAATGTTGGGTTCGTTTACAGGCCTACATAAGATGATTTTTGGCTTAAATTGCCAGGTTTGATTACTACTACTACTACTACTACTAAAAGCTTGTGTTAATTTTATTGGTGACCCTGTAAATAACTAAATACATGTCTGCAATCAACATATTTAATATCAGTGATATATAAAAAGTGAGACATCAATACCATCTGCAACAGCCATCTCTATATCTTCCATGGTTATTAGCCCTTTTTCCACAGCTTCCTTCTGGTCCTGTTCAATGTTCAGTAGATTCTTCAGTTCAACAACCAAATAATAATAATTATACATAAATACTGAATGAAAGAAATATACCCGGCGCCATTTCTTCATGAGCTTACGCTTACGCTTACGCTTTCCGGAAATAGTGGTGTTTTGGGGCTTATGCTTCAGCTTTCCGGTATGAGGGTCACCGTGCGCCGTTCGCTTGCGGTCGGCGATGGCGGCTCTCCGCCGCTTCTGTACCACGTTGAAGACGGCCATCCCGATATCTCTTTCTCGGCGATTAGGGTTTCAATTAGGTAGCCATGGTTCCTTATTTGTATTGTCGTTGAAAAAAGTTACAGAATTCCCCCCTCATGTATTACTTATTTAACACATTTTTCCTTTTGATGTAAACACTACTCATTTAAGTGTAAACGAACCGAATGAACACAAACGAGACCTTGCTCATGTTTGTTCATTATGGAAATAGTGTGTTCACGAACATTTACTAATCGAGATTTTATGTTCGTGTCCGTTCATTGAGGAAATGTATGTGTTCATGAACGTAAATAACAAATATAAAATATTTAAGTAGACGAATCATCCAGATAATATTTAATTATTCTCTATTAATACATAAACAGACATAAGCGAACAAGAATAAATGAATGAACGAAACATGTGTTCATGTCCGTTCGTTTAGTAAATAAACGAACATAAACGATCTTTCGGCCGAACAGTTCTCGAACATGTGCTTGATAAAACTAAATTTTTTAAAAATCTTCAATAGTTTTGATAGAAACCTATGGGGATTTGTCATACTTGCTTAGAAACATCTATAAAGTCGAAACAAGTTTTAAACTTTCTTATAACATCTAAAATTTAATAGTTCTGTAAATTTGATGTCTACTTAACCATCATAGATGTTTACACATTAAATAATTGTCAATATATGTTCATCTTTTTGATAATTTGATGTCTACCTAACCATCATTGATATTCACATCATATAAGTGTCTTTAGCTGGAATATTACTAGTTTAGTAACACCATCAACCAGAGGGCTTGTAGCTTAACAATATTAGCGTGTTCCTCCTAACTTCCTAAGTGGTTGAGGGTTTCAGACACATGATGGACAATTGGTAGATTTAGATGTATGCTTTTTGAGTTAACCGGTTTAAAGTAATGTAAACATTTCGGTTGGGTTTAAAGTGTTTGTTTTAAAATATTTTTTTGTAGTGGAAGCACTGACATGAAAGAGATTTATGATCCAATAATAAATCTCTAACCATGATCTAACTGCGAATAAGGGAGAAACCCGGTTTAAAAACCATAGGGTGTTTTCGATTAAATGCCTTACGAGTTCAAGGTCTTGACTTAAATATGATATGGACGATGAATATTGAAGTCTTAAACTTAAATATGATATGGATGATGAATATTGACTAGTGAAATTCACAACGAAACAATGAAGCTCACAGGTTATTAGTCAGGTGAGAGTTACTTGTATTTATTATTGGGAAACAACGAAGCGCACAGGTTATTAGTCTGGTGAGTTACTTGTATTTATTATTACATCGACTGCTCTTAGGATCCTTTCGAGCTCTAGAGTTCCAGTGATGATATGACACATTTAATGACCACGGGTATGGTATTTGTAACTGTAATTAATGGCAAAAGGTCATATGCTGTTGCCCATATGTTAAAAAGAATGTGGGAATAGTGGGTTGCTGCTATGGTTGGTCATTAAAGTAACGGGTCTAGTTATGTGGTGGTATTAAGAAATTAGTATGTGTTGTAACATTTACGGTCCATATGAGCTTGAAAGAGGTTAGCCATCTTAGCCGTAAGTTGTTAAGGGGCTTAAATTGGTTATGTCTGTTAGAAACAAGCGAGTATAGTTGCATGATGAGGAAAGGAAATTGCATAGACAATGGCTAAAATAACTTGACCAAAAAGTCAGATGCTTAGTTTGATACAAGAAAACTTTGAGTTGACAAAAAAGTCAATTCTTGAAGATGAGACCACTACAAGTCTACAACATCTCATTATAACGGGGGTGGGGGGGGGTGGTTATCACTCATCACACACCCCACCCAATTATATGGTGCCACATCACCAACCCCAAATCCATCACATGTGATGGTTTTTTACTAGGGGTGGTGGTGTGTGATGGAATTTTTTTGTTTTTGTTTTGTTTTGTTTTTGTCCGATGTCTTGTGTTTATCGTGTTTACCTTTGTAAAGATGTTTTTAGAAAAATGTGGTCCATGTGGAGGTAGAGTATAAATTCCAAAAGATAAATACAAAACATATAACAGCTGGTTTAAAGTTAAAAATTAAAACCCCAAATACTCCACTACTCTCTCTTGTGTTCCAGCCAAATACACCACAACCCCAAACATATCATATAGCCTTCAACACTCACACACACATATACATATATACACCCACATATACATATACATACACTCACCATCACCACATTCTACCAATTCCCCCAAATTCTCACAAACCCTAATCTCACCACCACCACCACCAATGGCCGGATCCGAATCCGAGATCCAACCCGCCAATTCATCCTCCGACGACGAAGCCGAACACTCATCCGGCGGATCCGAATCCGACCCACCACCTCCACCACCACCACCACCTTCCGATCAACCCGGCTCCCACCAAACCCAGATCCAAAACCCCAATGTTTTTGTTTTGGTTTTATATTGTTTTTTTTTTTAAATTTAACCCCCCCCCCTTCCTCCCAACGGCTACATCCCAACGGTACAATTTCTTGGAAACCACCACTCATCAAGCGTGATGGCCATCATGCAAATCCCATCTTTATCGCGTGACAAGGGGGCGGCGGCGGTGTGGAGGTCACCACGCGTGATGGCTTCATCACCACGCGGTGCCCCGTCCCCCCTAAAACTAGAGACCAGTTAGCCTACATGTTTACTAAAAGTCGAGTTTACTATATTGTAACAACGTGGGCATGATTAATACTTCTGATTTCACTATCCAATCTATTGTAAAGTTCATGCATCCTGAGTATTATCGGGGCCTTCGTTTACTTCATATGGCATAGCAGAGATTAGAATACTTTATATTGTGACCATTATAAGGTTATAACTATTCCCAACTGCAATGGTTAGGTAACTATGAAACTGCAAACCCTTTACCTATTGATTAATCAGGTCAATAAGCTTTTGCAATATAATTTACTACAGTATTCAAGAATCGTAAAACAAAATTCAATATGGCTTAGGTATAGCAGCTTTAAACTCGTTACAATCATAAAAAAATAAACACTAAACGAATTACCAGCCAACTGAAGCTAGGCAACTTTAATGTCCTCCTTAAGCTCCTCCTTTTTCTTAATATACTGATGCAAAATAGTAAGCCGAGCCGTCTCAAACGCAAAATACCCTATAGCCGAAAAACAAGCACTATGAACAACCCTCGGCCCCACTCCCCGCGTAAACCCCACCAGCCCCTCCTCCTTCAAAATCTGCTTCACAGTCTCGGACACACCAAAAGCAATCTTATCCGTATGAATCTGAGTCATCAACCTGGTTTTCACCACATCCAAAGGCGTAGTCAACGACGTAGAAATCGCACCAGCCAACGCCCCACAACAAACACTCTGAAACGGCTCCAGATTCGCCTGCTTCGTCTTCATCAAAACCGCAGCTTTCAAGTACTCAAACGATGAGTAACTCAACACCCCAGCAGGCAAATTCCTCAACAAAGTAGCCGAGTAACCCGCGTACAACCCCAACACACCATCCTTCTCCAAAATCCTTAACAAAACCTCCCAAGACCTCCCTTTCGCACCCGCCTGCATCCGTTGCGTAATCAACTCCTTCGGCACCATTATCGCTGACGACACGATATTCCCCAACGCACCCGCGGTAGGCGGAATCAACACCGAAGGGTAATTCGGTAATTTCGACAAAACTGACTTACCCAACTCACAAGTCCCAAAATAAACAGCGGAGGAAGCAGTAGACCCCACAATCACCGCCGACACACCGGAGTAAAACCCTAAAATACCCTTGGACTGAAACGTTTTGACAACGGCGTCAAGGGTATTATCGTAAATCTTGGAGGCGCCTTTGGTTTGAAGCTTGGTTTTGATGGTGTCGAGTGGGTGTAAACAGACGTAAGTGAATAAGCCGGCTAAGCCACCGGCGCCGGCACCGATGAAGGCGCGTTCAAAGACAGAGAGGCTTTTGAGCAAGGCGGTGGTTTTGGGTGAGCCGCGGACGGTGGGTTTGAACCAGTTGTTGGAGGGTTTGTCGAATTGGGTTTGTGAGGGTTCTAAGGAGACTGAAGTTGATGCGAATTTGAGATTGGTTGTGGATATGGTTGAGTGTGGTGATGTGATGAGGGTGGTGTTGAGGTGTGAGAAGAGTGAATTGAAATCGTGCGGTTGTATGGTTATGGAATGGGTGAGAGTGAGTGATTTGGGATTGGGGGTTTCCATCGGTGACCTCGCTCTGTGGATTCGATAAGTTACAGACAAAAATGGTGTTGGTCGACAGTTTGCAACTACAGTAACCTAACAAGTAACAACGTCGACTGTTAGCTTAAAATCTTGTGAATTACATGGATCTGGATATCTAAGTATACTATTAAAGCACCGCTTATCATCCTCAAAACGGACGGTTAATCCGAACGTACAATCCAAACACTCGAGGATATGCTATGAGCATGTGTTCTTGATTTCGGTGGGAATTGTGATTCTCATCTTCCGTTCATCGAGTTCTCCTACAACAATAGCTACCACTCTAGCATTGATGTGGCTCATTTTCAAGCTCTTTACGGTCGTAAATGTCGTTCCCCGATTTGTTGGAACGAAATCGGTGAAGCTCAAATCACAGGACCCGAAATGGTCCAAGAAGCAACCGATGTCATTGATCAAATCCGTAAAAATCTCCTAGCCGCTAGAAATCGTCAAAAGAGTTACGCCGACAAACGGCGAAAACCTATCGAATTTAATGTTGACGATATTGTCCTTCTAAAAGTATCTCCTTGGAAGGGGGTAGCCCGTTTTGGAAAGAAGGATAAACTAGCTCCTCGTTTCGTTGGTCCCTTTAAAATTCTTTAACATCTTGGGAAAGTAGCGTATCGACTCGAACAACCGCAGGAACTTGCCAGTGTTCATCCGACTTTTCATGTATCAAGTCTTAAGAAGTGCCTAGCCGAGGGTAATCTCCATACACCTCTCGACGAAGTTCATGTTGATGACTCTATGATTATGGTTGAACGACCCGTTGAGATCATGGATAACAACGAGAAGAAAACCAAGCGTAGTCGAATTCGGTTAGTAAAAGTTCGATGGGAATCACGGCGTGGCGCAGAATTTACTTGGGAACGAGAAGACACAATGAAAGAGAAGTATCCACATTTGTTTGCATCATCATCTTCGTCTTAATTTCGGGACGAAATTTATTAAAGTAAGGGATACTGTGACATTCGTAAAATTCGGGTCTCGTTGTATTCGTTTTATGATCTGTTTATCATGTAAACCGACCCGTTTTGTAAACCGAGACTTATGATATAACCAAAATGATGGTTTTTATGTTACAATATTGTCTTACACTTGTTGGGTCTTGAAAACATCCTTTACGGGCCTTAAAGCGCGTTAAAAACACTAAAACGAACTTCGGGGGCCAAACTGTCATTTTTGAAACTTTGTAAAGTATCACTAGACCAAAATGTTTCTTATGTTTCTTGTGTTCCCTTGTTTGTTTAATCGTCCAACGAATTCGAGTTTTAACCATTAAACCTCTTGTTTAACCAAATTTAACTCTTCCTATAAATACAAGGCCATCTCTAACATAAATCCTTGCTCATAAACTTCTTTTTCTCTCAAATTCAAAGATTCTACAAGGTTATTTTCATGTTATTGTCGGTTTTGACTTCCAAAGTCAAGCTTATGTTATTCTTGCATTTTAACTATTTACTAACTCTAACTCAATACTTGAAGTATATGGTGGTACAACATATATATAAAACACCCCTTGTTTTCTTTATTCGTTACTTCACCGACTCCGGTTGGTTAAGTTTCAAATGTCATAAGGCAAGGCTTCATGGAGGACTTCGTGTTCTTGATATATATATACACACACATAACTTATTATACATATCATTTATGCCTAACTTCTGCTCATTTTAGTTTGTTAGTCACATTTACAAGTCTTGGGTATGTGGAATCCATCTATGAACTCATTATGAGATGGAAACCGAACCAAACCGAACTTTTGTTAAAAAGACTTGTTGTTGACTTTTTAGTTGTAGAACTTAAATATTTCTCATTTATAAATTATTATACAAGATCTATGATATTTGGGCATATGGAGACCATCAAGGAACATACTGTGAGATGGAAACCGAACCAACCCGATTTTACTCGCTTAAGACACACAAGTGTGTTTTTAGCTATCAAGACTTGTATATTTCTCTAAAAATAGTTTACAAAATGATTTTAATTACTTTCTTAAGTACTTGGAATTGTTGGATCCAACTTGATCTCGTAACATAGTTTGGACCGACAAAACCGAACACTCGCTTAACGTACGTTGTTAGTTCTAAAACAATAGATCTACATACTTGCTTAAGTCTTATAAAGTTTTATTGGGTTATCTCATAACATTCATTATTTTGGAAAGTTGACTTTGGGTTTGACCAATTATCAAGACCCGAACCGACAACCCGAACACTCGTTAAAACCCGTTTTAGTATATTTGTCCCAATGGAACTTGCATTTTAGCATTTTTCCCACCTTATTACTTAACGTTGGTTAAGTAAATATTAAGGTTAGATACTTAAACCCGGTTTTGAGCAAACTCACATTTTTAAAGAGTTATTATTATAAATTCTTAAATAGTTACATTTTAAACCTCGAACTTTAAATTGTTTACTTATTGTAACAATTATTTTATTTAAAGATCTTCAAGGCAACATTTCTAAATCCAAGACTTCTTTTATTTTAGGCTTCATACGTTAACTCGTCGTTCCGGCAAATCTCCAAATAATCAAACTTTCAAGTTTATTACTTGAACGTGAGTAACTTCATACCCCGTTTTCTACATTTTATTTTGGGGGTGACATTTCATCTTATCTAAACTAAATGTTTTATACTTGTGTCTTAAACCACAAACGTTGTTGTATACTTTACTTGAATAATTGCTCGATTTGGTGTTCTATGCTTATTTGCCTATGTGTTTATCGCTTTTGAATGGTGAAACTATAAATCCTAGGCCATTTGGCAACCCCTCATGGCAAGGTGTCGTTAACGTAATGCAATTAACGATAACTATAAAATCCTAAACTATTTGGCAAACCCTTATAGTTGGGTGTCGCTAACTTGTTAGCGATAACTATTTATCCAAGTTTATAGCTATTATTTACGGTTTTGTATACTAGTTTTGTGGTTTTTCATACTAAATATCTATTGTTCAAACTTATGAATTGCTCACCAACCTTTGTGTTGACAAACTTTATATTATGAAATGTTACAGGTTTGCATCTAGGTTGATTATGGAGTTCGGTGAAGAAAACGTCACAAATACCGTTAGGATATAAGCAAAAATGAACAATATTTGATTTGCTATATTTTGTGATATTTTGTTGTATTTGACTTTTGAATATTTGGTTATGTGACATTTTCGATGTTGTGAAATGAAATGAGTTTGTTAAATATTGTCGCTTTAAATAGTGTCATGCGCTTATGGGCAATCGTTGCACCCCGGCATGTTCCGCCGCCTTTGGTCGGGGTGTGACAGATTGGTATCAGAGCCATGACAATTAAGATAGGTGGTTAGACGTAACGACCTAGAATTGTTATGCTTAGGGTCCTATATGTGTGTTCATACGTGTTTATTCTATTTAATTGTTCATACCGTATGTTTATTTATAAACTTGTTTAAAATTCACCAATATCCTAAATGTTCACATACACACACTTTCATAGTATTTCCAAGGTATCCTTACCTTAAAACGCAAAAAGTAGATTTTTTTTGTGTTTTATGGATCACAAGATTAACTTGGATCCCGTTGTTTCAAATCCCTTAAAGGTTGCGTTTATATCGGGTTTATAGCCATCATAGAAAACGAGACATTATAAAATAACCATTTGACAAAAAGATTTCAAGGATCGAAGGTGATTTACTTACCTTGGATGGTTGAGTTATAATGCTCGTTTTCTAGGCCATAAACCGTATTATAAATGTCAATTCTTTAAGTAGTCGAATGCGAGCGTTCCGGTCGCCATCCAAATTTTCGGTGTTAAAACAATAGGACTACGGTGATTTCGTGGACTAGTGTTTTGGCATGACGTTGTATCCCGATTTATTGTGTTATCATTGTTATTTGAGTCTAAAACATGAAAAAGTCGCGGTGATCTCGTGCACATGTTTAGACTCCAATGTGGTGTTTTATAAAACTTTTTTTTTGTGTTGGAATATCGAGCCATGGTGATTTCGTGCACGGTTTTTCCGACTATATAAATCTCAAAATCTCAAATTTTAAAGCTTTAACTATCTCAAAATCATTTAAGTTTTGTTTACGGTTTTATTATTTATAAACAAAGTTTTATATTTTATCTAACACTAACATCTTCTCCATACTAACTCTAGGATTCACAAATCAAAAATCGAAATCTTATTTTATTTTATACACCTTTATATTCAATTCCTTTTACCCAAAACTTATCCCATTTTCTTTAAAAATTTTAGCATGCCTCCGCTAAGGCGCCAACTGCGCAAGAACTCCACTCGACGTATGGCCGCCATCATCGCCAAGCAAATGGCCGTTGTGATTCCCAAACTTATGACCCAAATACAAGAAAACCAACCCGCACCCGTTGTTGCATCTATTGAACCCAAACCTGCATCCTACCTGCTTAAACAATTTACTAGTGCCAACCCGGCCGAATTCTTTGGAACCAACTGTGCGACTACCTTGTTGCAATGGTTCGAATATGTGGAGAATGTGTTTTTACACAGCGAATGCCCCGAAGCGAAAAGGACAAACTTCGCTTCAAGCATGTTTAGGGGAACCGCCCTAACATGGTGGGGTAGTGTTATGCACCTCCAAGGAACGGATGTGGCCATGGCTCTTCCATGGGCCGAGCTCAAGGCGCTTATGAAGAAGAAATTCTGCCCCAAACACGAACTCCAAAAGCTTAAGGTAGAATTTTGGGACCTAAAACAAGAAGGTGGTGATAACGCCGCTTACTCGCTCCGTTTCCACGAGCTAAGCGTTCTTGTACCTCACTTGGTTACCCCAACCGAACGTGAAATTGACAAATATATTGGGGGTTTACCGATGAAAATCCGGGACTTAGCCATGAGTAGCAAACCCGCGAACCTTGAGGAAGCCATCACGTTAGTCGGTTGGCTATCGGAAAATCACGTGAAGGCGGGTACCCTAACCCTCAAGAAAGCAAGTGAGAAAGACAAGCCCGAGCCCACACCGCAAGCCAAGGTTGAACCCACACCATAAGCCATTAACTACTCAAACTCTTCCCGACACAATAACAACAACAAAAAGAAATCTAAAACCAACTACCAAAATTATGCCATCACCCAACCTCAACCACAACAACAAGCCCAAACCCTCCCTCAAAACCGAAAACCTTATGTTGGAAACTCCTCGCTATGTAACACTTGCCAACTTCACCACCCAACAAACTCGCCTTGTCGCCAATGTACCATTTGTAACCGACTTCGCCATCTCCACACCACATGCCGATCCCCACTACGAACCCAACCCAACCAACCTAACCAACCAAACCAACCAAGAACTTTTCCCCAAATTTCCTAAAGCCGATATGCACCCTACCCACCAAACCAACCCCAACCACCCCGAGCTTGTTACAATTGTGGAGATCCAAACCATTTCCGCAACAATTGCCCACGTTTAACCTTTGCTAACCAAGCCCAAACTGTGACCATACCTTACTACCAAACCCAAGCTTATCAAGTTCAAACCTACCAACCCCAAATTCCCCAACTCAATGCACCACTCATCCAACTCATCCAAGCAATCCAAGCACCACCTCCACCTCCACAACAAGCACCTCAAGTCAACCATGGTAATCAAGGGCGAGTTTTTATGATGAATGCAAATCAAGCTCAAGTGGCAAACGATGTTGTGAACGGTATGTTTTTGGTGAACTATCATTTGGCTTCTATTTTATTTGATACGGGTGCCGATAGAAGTTTTATTTCTTTAAAATTTGTGTCGAAACTTGCGATGCCTCGAACTAAGCTTTCCCGACCGTTCTCTGTTGAAGTCGCCAATGGCAATTCTATTACCACCGATTCCGTCGTCCGCAATTGTTCTCTTATTCTTTCTAAGCATAAATTCTCCATCGATCTCATCCCGATGCAAATGGGTAGCTTCGATGTCATAGTAGGCATGGATTGGTTATCTTTGAACCGTGCCGAAGTCGTTTGTTTGGATAAATTCATTCGCATCCTGCTCGTCAACGATAAAATTCTTAAGGTCTTTGGAAACACAACGTCTCGAAGGCTAAATCTCATGTCGTGTGCTCAATTGAAAAGGTACTTACGCCAAAAGTACATTCCGTTTCTAGCTCTCTCGGTGAAAAAATACAAAAAGAAAGGAAGATCCAAGATATTCCTATTGTTCGTGAATTCCTTGATGTCTTTTCCGATGATGTTACCGGTCTTCCCCCCCCCCCCCATTCGTCTGATTGAATTCCAAATCGATTTTGTGCCCGGCGCGATGCCCGTGGCCAAGGCTCCTTATCGTCTAGCCCCGTCGAAAATGCAAGAACTATCAAACCAACTCGAAGAACTTTCCGATAAAGGCTTCATTCGTCCAAGCTCTTCTCCTTGGGGCGCTCCCGTTCTCTTCGTGAAAAAGAAGGATGGTTCATTTCGTATGTGCATTGATTATCGTGAACTTAACAAGCTTACTATTAAAAATCGTTACCCATTGCCACGTATCGACGAATTATTCGACCAACTTCAAGGCGCAACTTGTTTCTCCAAAATTGATCTTCGATCGGGTTATCATCAATTGCGTGTTCGCGAAGAAGACATTCCTAAAACCGCTTTCCGTACTCGATATGGAAATTTCGAATTTTTGGTTATGCCCTTCGAGTTAACAAATGCACCCGCGGTATTTATGGACCTCATGAACCGCGTTTGCAAACCATTCCTTGATAAATTCGTTATTGTCTTTATTGATGACATCCTTATCTTCTCTAAATCCAAAGCCGAACATGAACATCATTTGCTTTCCATTCTCGAGCTCCTTAGAAACGAACAACTCTATGCCAAATTCTTCAAATGTGAATTTTGGCTCGAGGAAGTTCAATTTTTGGGACATATCGTAAACGACAAAGGTATTCATGTTTATCTCGCAAAAATTGAGGCCGTTAAGGATTGGAAAACTCCAACGACTCCCACGGAAATTCGATCATTCCTCGGTTTGGCCGGATATTATCGGCGTTTCATTCGGAATTTTTCCAAGATCTCTTTGCCTCTTACCGCTCTCACCCATAAGGGACAACCCTTCGATTGGGGTTCGAAGAAAGAGGAAGCCTTTTGTACTCTCAAGGACATGCTTTGCAATGCTCCCATTCTAACTCTTCCCGATGGAAACGATGATTTTGTTGTATTTTGTGATGCATCCCATCAAGGCCTTGGTTGTGTTCTCTTGCAACGAGGTCAAGTCATCGTATACGCATCAAGGCAACTTAAGGTCAACGAAAAGAACTATACGACTCACGATCTCGAGCTTGGTGCCGTCGTTTTCGCTCTCAAAATCTGGAGACATTACCTTTATGGTACAAAATGTGTGGTTTTTACCGATCATAAAAGTCTTCAACACATTTTCGACCAAAAAGATCTCAACATGAGACAACGACGATGGGATGAATTACTTAGTGATTACGATTGCGAGATTCGCAACCACCCCGGTAAAGCGAATGTTGTCGTTGACGCCCTAAGTCGAAAGGTTAATGTTAAATCCGTTCTACTTCTAAGCGTCATTGTTCAAACCGATCTTCAAATTCGTATCTTTCAAGCTCAACGCACCTCCGTCGAAGAAGGTAATATGTACGACGAAATGTCATGTGGAGCTGAACTTCAACTCGAAACCAAACCCGATGGTCTTTTGTATTTTCTCAATCGTTTGTGGGTTCCCAATCACGATGACCTTCGTACTTGTATTCTCGACGAAGCTCATAATTCGCATTATTCCGTTCATCCCGGTGCGGATAAGATGTATTTCAATCTTCGGGCTACCTTTTGGTGGCCGGGTATGAAAAAGGATGTAGCGTTGTTTGTATCTAAATGTCTTACTTGCTCGAAAGTAAAAGCCGAACATCAAAGACCTTTGGTCTACTCGAGCAACCACCGATTCCCATTTGGAAATGGGAAGACATTGCTATGGACTTTATCACCAAATTTGTCACACCCTCAAAATCCACTAACGAAGTTTTACCGTCAGAGGGTGTGAACTAACAGGATCAGAATCATTAGTTATAATCAAACATCATAAGTAAAGTTTTCAAACCACGAAAACATTTAAGTGTAAATAAGTGCGGAAGCGTAAAATCATAAACCAAGTGTTGCATCACGCAGGACGACTTAAAACCCAATTGGTAACAGTTTAAAAACAAGTTTTCAAAAACGATAGAGTTCAAGGTAATGCATGATCGTATACCGCGCGCCCGCCTCGGCTACCCGAGTATAACATACTAAAAGTGTCAACACGGGGTTGGTGAGTTCACAAGTTTATATAAATAAAGCGTTTGCGTTTACGTTTTGCGTTTGCGTTTGCGTTACCAGATAATGTTAAGTCAATTATATATCTATAGGTAGCTAGCCTATAAAACAAGTATTACTAAGTGTTCGACACCAAAGCTGACTTTTTATCAATTGCCTTGCCACCAAGTCTATCCAGACCATGGAAAATGTGTTAGCCAAGATTACACCCGCTCGACCTCCAGTCGAGTTTAGCGTTGGGTGGGGTTTGTCAAACCCAGTAGTACTACTCAACAGTGACTCGCTATTATCCAGTATTAAACGGTTCGATGTTATGAAGGACTTTAGTTGTTTCGTTTATCACTTAGCCTTTACAAGTGATATATAATCTAATAACAAAATCTAAAGCGTTTTGGAGTATGTATTCTCCCCCAAGTAAAAACGTTTAAAAGAGTAAAAGGGGAAACGTGAAACTCACTGTTTGCGAAGAACTCAAAAACAAGTCAACCAAGAGATGCGCGTCACAGAAAATCCTCACTAGCGTTCTAAAACAAGAATGAGATTTTCTAAGTGTTGGAACTATTATTGAGTCTCTAGACTTGGCACATAATACCTATGCATAAGATACGTTTCGTGTTTCGTTTGTGAATTGTGTGTGACTCAACAAACACATTGGTGATACGTTACATGTATGAACAACTATTTACGTGTCAAGTATTAGTATTGTACATTACTAGCAATTATTCCCCACAAGGGAAATTTGGTAAAAAAGATAGCAATTATCTAACAACAAGCACGTTTCATGTATTTTCATATAGTTCAGCAGCTAGTTCTATCAAGACAGATTTCTACTTGAAAGATTACTCTATTCAACAGATCATAACATATCAATTAATTCACCAAAAATCTTCACAAAAGCACACATAAGTTAGGTTTCCAGAACTATTTTTATTGTATTTTTATTCCACATAGTTTTCTCACAATGATCAAAACATTACAGTAAACTCACAGCAGTCAAAATCATGTGCAACAGAATTTTATTTGTTATTCCCGTTAAATGAAGAATCCAATTAATGCAAGACCAATTGAGTTAGGTTCCTAACTCAATGTATTTTCTTCCAGAAGTGGAACCAACCCATTTGGTCTTAGTCGCAAAACAGCCTAACAGCAGGTCTCCCAAATCAGCCTTGCACAACAGTTTTGTAAAATAATAAAAACAGACTTTTATAAGTCCAAAAATTACAAACTCGGACTTTACAGAAACTAGACTCGACCTAGTATACTGTAGAATCAACAATCGTATCAAAACTTAACATTAACATCGAGTTACAGCCGGCCAAACATGAATTCAATAATCTGTCCAGCATCAGTTTTCATCAAAACTCAATAAACAATTAACCAATGAACTAACAATCATGCATGTAACCCTAATCATCAACAAACAACATATTTAACACTTAGGGTTTATGATTACAGGTTTAATCATACAATTAAATGATAGAACGGATTAGATATGGTGTTTATATTACCTAATTAGCTTCTTAACTCTTCGATCAAGTTTGAAACCTATTTGTATACGTGTGTGTGTGTGTGCCTTGTGGCTCGGTTGACGAGAGAGGAGAGGGGAGGGGGGCTGCCGCCAGGTGAGAGGGGAGGGAGAGAGGGGATTAGGGTTTAGGTTATTAATATGTTGTTTATATATATAATTATGTTACACTTAACCCCCTTAAGCTTCTAATTAATCAATTTCTAGCATAACATAGACTTTTGCATCTTGAGTTAATGTTTTACATATGAATATCAAATAACACATAAACCTAACACATAATTCTCAAATACTTATTGTTTGGATGTTTGTCGTTTATTCACCAATGGTTTGTGTCAACTCGTTTGCGTTTCGGTGCAATCCCGAAAGACTACTTGTGTAGTGATTGTCAAGCGTCATTTAAAAGCCTAGTTTAAATGTAATGAGATGGGCTGTATAGATCAAGTGATCTTAAGTTTGAATTGACGGAGTTTGAATTAACGGAGTTAACCTGAAATTGACGAGTGTCACATCATTCCCATGTTGAAAGAATTTTCGTCCCGAAAATTTGAGTCAAGTCGCGATGGGTGTCTGAAAAAGCAAGAAAAACTTTCAGTTTGTCATATCATCCCATAGTAGAAAGAAATTTCGTCCCGAAATTTAATTCATACCTCCGGTGATTTCTGACGGTTTGATGACTTTCGCGGTTTTCGGTGTTTAGTCAACCTTTCAAAAAGGTGAGGATACTTTTTCATCATTTGGTCCTCGCGTTCCCACGTGAACTCCGGTCCACGTCTCGAGTTCCAACGAACTTTAAAGATTGGAATTTTGCTGTGCTTGAGTGTTTTGGTTTCCCAATCCAAAACTTCGACTGGTTCTTCAATGAAGCGTAGCTGTTCATCAACTTGCAACTCGTCCAAAGGGACTGTTTGGGTTTCATCGTAAAGGCGTTTCTTCAAATTGGATACATGGAATGCATTGTGTACGCTACTGAGTTCCGTTGTTAGATCCAGTCGGTACGCCACCGGACCAATGCGCTCAGTTATCCGGTAAGGGCCAACGTATCGTGGATTGAGTTTGTTTCGCTTTCCGAAGCGAACCACACCTTTCCAAGGTGAGACTTTGAGTAATACTTGGTCGTTTACTTGAAATTCAAGAGGCTTTCGGCGCTTGTCGGCGTAACTCTTTTGGCGATCTCGTGCTGCTGCCATACGGTTTCGGATTTGGACAATCTTTTCAGAGGTTTCAAGTACTAGTTCTGGACCAGTGATTTGGCTATCACCCACCTCTGCCCAGCAGAGAGGTTATCGACACTTCCGTTCGTACAACGCTTCAAACGGCGCTGCTTTAATGCTTGCGTGGTAGCTGTTATTATACGAAAACTCTACCAAAGGCAAGTGAGGTTCCCAACTTTTTCCGAAATCCAACACGCATGCACGCAACATGTCTTCCAAGGTCTGAATGGTGCGCTCACTTTGCCCATCCGTCTGAGGATGGTATGCTGTGCTCATATCAAGGCGGGTGCCTAGTGCGCTCTGTAGTGACTTCCAGAAATGCGAAGTGAAACGGGAATCTCGATCAGATATGATTGAGACAGGCACTCCGTGTCTAGACACTACTTCTTTCATGTAGACGCGAGTCAGTCTTTCAATTTTGTCCGATTCTTTGATTGCTAAGAAGTGTGCAGACTTAGTTAACCGGTCAACGATCACCCAGATGGTATCGCATCCCGTCGGTGTTTTGGGTAATCCCGTGATGAAATCCATTGAAATGTGTTCCCATTTCCACGTTGGAAGTTCCGGTTGCTGTAGCAGACCAGACGGTTTCTGATATTCTATTTTGACTCTTGCACAAGTCAAGCATTTGCTCACGTAGGTGGCAATGTCGACTTTCATGTTTGGCCACCAGTAAAGTGCCTTTAGGTCATGGTACATTTTATCTGAGCCAGGGTGGATGGAATATCGGGACTTGTGTGCTTCGTCCATGACTAGAGTTCTCAACTCTCAGTATCGAGGGACCCAAATCTGGTTTTCGAAATATCGGACCCCGTCCGATTTGGTTTCAAGTTGTTTGTTCATGCCCCGCATAAGTTCTGATGGGAGATTGTCGTCTTTCAAGGCTTCGAGTTGTGCATCGCGGATCTGACCGGGTAAGTTGGCGTGAATCGTGAGTTGTAATGCTCCCACTCGCCTAGTTTTATCAGTTTCTTTTCTGCTGAGAGCATCGGCCACTACATTGGCCTTGCCAGGGTGGTACTTGATGGCACAATCATAATCCTTAAGCAGCTCGAACCAACGACGCTGTCGCATGTTCAGCTCCTTCTGATCGTAGATATGTTGGAGACTCTTGTGGTCGGTGTAAATGGTAAACTTGGTACCGTACAAGTAATGCCTCCATATCTTAAGAGCAAACACCACAGCTCCGAGCTCCAAGTCATGGGTCATGTAGTTCTTCTCGTGAATCCTTAGTTGTCGAGAGGCATAGGCTATAACTTTTTCGAGTTGCATCAGCACGCAACCGAGACCTTGTATCGATGCGTCACAATGTACCTCAAAATTTTCTGTTCCCTCGGGAAGGGCTAGGATAGGGGCGCTACAGAGTTTGGTTTTCAACAGTTGGAAAGCGGATTCTTGCGCGTCACCCCAATTGTATTTAGTACCCTTGTGAGTCAAAGCGGTGAGGGGTTAAGCAATCTTTGAAAATCCTTCGATGAAACGTCTGTAGTAGCCAGCCAGTCCTAGGAATTGTCTCACCTCAGTCGGAGTCTTAGGTGCTTCCCAGTTTTTGATGGCCTCTACCTTGCCGGGATCGACATGGATACCATTCTCATTGATCACATGTCCTAAGAAGTGAACCTCGCGAAGCCAAAATTCGCATTTCGAGAGTTTAGCGTACAGTTGTTCCTTCTTCAGCAATTCCAGGATTAACCTCAAGTGTTCTTCGTGGTCGGTCTGGTTCTTGGAGTAGACGAGGACATCATCAATAAAAACAATCACAAACTTGTCGAGGTACGCCTTGCATACTCGATTCATGAGATCCATAAACACGGCTTGTGCGTTGGTTAAGCCAAAAGGCATAACCGAAAACTCGTAGTAACCGTACCGAGTTCTGAAAGCCGTCTTTGAAATGTCTTCTTCGCGCACTCTTAATTATGGTAACCAGATCTCAGATCGATCTTCGAGTAGTAACTCGATCCTTGGAGTTGGTCGAACAGATCATCAATTCGGGGTAAGGGATAACGGTTCTTGATCGTCACCTTGTTCAGCTCTCGGTAGTCGATGCACATGCGGAAAGTCCCGTCCTTCTTTCGGACAAATAAGACAGGGGCTCCCCATGGTGATGAGCTAGGTCGGATAAAACCCTTATCCAACAAATCTTGCAATTGAGTGGACAACTCCTGAAGCTCTGCCGGTGCGAGCCGATACGGGGCTCGTGCTATGGGTGCTGCACCGGGGGTCAATTCGATTTGAAATTCGACTTGCCGAATAGGTGGGAGTCCAGGAAAATCCTCCGGGAAGACTTCTGGAAAATCTCGCACAATCGGTATGTCTTCGATTTGTTTCTCCTCCGCGGGTTTCTCGACAATATGGGCTAAAAACCCCGGATGACCCTTTTGTAAATATTTATGCGCCTTCATGAGGGTGATGACGCTGGTGGTCATTCCGCTCTTCTCGCCCTGGATCGAAATGATCTCGCCGGAAGGGGTAGTGATGTGGACTATCTTGTCGTGACATATAATCTCCGCTCGGTTCTCGGATAGCCAGTCCATGCCGACAACGACATCGAAACTACCAAGTGTAAAAGGTATGAGGTTGATATCAAAAGTATGACCTGACAGTTTCAACTTACATCCCGCAAGTACATGAGTTGTTTCTACAGATTTACCGTCAGCTAATTCGACAGGGAACTTAGCATCTAACAGGGTTGGAGTTAAGTTTAAGAGTTTACTAAAGGCTTTTAATACAAAACTCCTATCAGCTCCAGTGTCAAACAAAACAGAAGCAAAACAGTCATTCACAGGAAACTTACCAGTAACCACATTCCGATCGTTGCGGGCCTGGCCCGACCCAATGACGAAAGCTCTACCTTTACCACTGCTTCCGCCACCGCTGCTGCCTCCATTGTTCTCATTCTGCTTTAGTTTGGGGCAATCCTTCTTGAAATGACCCTATTGACCACACTCGAAACACCCTTTAGTCGCCGTAGGTTGTTTAGGAGCACCCCTTGCCGCTAGGTCTCCCCTACATTCCTTGGCCTGATGACCCATTTTTCCGCATCTCAAAAACTTGATACGGTCGCATGGCCCAGCATGGTGATAGTTGCATTTGTTGCATTTCGGGTGTTTCCCAACATAGCCGCTCGAACCCTGTCCGCCACC
Organism: Bidens hawaiensis; assembly: GCF_021521415.1. Taxonomy (NCBI): domain Eukaryota; kingdom Viridiplantae; phylum Streptophyta; class Magnoliopsida; order Asterales; family Asteraceae; genus Bidens; species Bidens hawaiensis. Next base: position 253,732 of record NW_027492690.1, on the reverse strand, counting down.
GTTGTTGTTATTGTTGGAACCCTGATTGTTGAAGTTCCGAACGAGTTCGGGCTTACGGTAGTGTTGTTGCTGTGGGGGGTTCGATGATGAGGACCTGGCGTTGTCAAATTTCCTCTTTCCGTTACTCGGGTTGTTGTTGCTGTTGTCAGTGCTCGGGTTGTCACGGGTTTTAGAAGTTGAACCTCTAGGTGGTAACACACCTTGTGTCACTGCCTGATCCGTCAGTTTGTGAGCTAACTGGATCGCTTGTTGAATTGTAGCCGGTTTGGAAGACGTCACCATACCCTGAATTTGTGGTACCAACCCATCGATATACATCTTGATTCTCTTACTCGGCGGGTCTACCATCCGTGGACACATTACTGCTAGCTCGTGGGAACGGGTGGTGTAGGCTTCAATCTCGGAACCCACCATTTTCAACGACCAAAACTCAGATTCCAACTTCGCGATTTCCTCTCTAGGACAATACTCTTCCCGCATCATATTCTTGAACTCTTCCCAGTTCATAGCGTTCGCCAATTCCAATCCAAGAATTTGCACATTGGAGTTCCACCAAGTAAGAGCAGAATCTTCCAGTGTTCCAGCAGCAAATTTGACCCAACTGGCAGGTGGACAGTTACACATCTCGAAAGCTTATTCGGCCTTCTCAGCCCAACGCAGGAAACCTATGGCTCCCTCAGTGCCCTTAAACGAATTGGGCTTGCAATCCAGGTAGTTCTTGAAAGTACACGCTCCAATTGGACCTCCGGCTTGATTCTGAACATGTGCGGCTAGATGTGACATCTGCCCGATCCGACCCGACCCAGGTACCCGTTTCTCTGACCCGATCTCTCTTTTATTATTTAATATTTATACTTATATTTTACTTTTAATAATAATATATATTTTCCTTCCCGCCTCTCTCTCTCTTTCTTTCCGCCGTCTCGTCCCTCTTCCTTCTCTCTTTCCGCCTTCTTTTCCCTCTTGTCGCCGTCCCGCCCTTACGCCTTGTTTCCCTCCTCTTTGCCTGTCCTTTGGTTCTTCCCGCCTAAGGATGTCTGCAGCTCCACGCGCCAGACTCCTTACATGGAAGCCTGCGTGAAGACATCTTGTTCCTGCGATGCGTGAAGAGAACTCTTCTCGCAGCGCGCTAAGAATGCATGTTCTTCCCGCAATGCGCTAAGAATGTATGTTCTTCCCGCGATGCGCTTAGAATTCTTGTTCTTCACGCAGCACGCTAAGGATTTGTGATTCTTCCCGCAGTGCGCTAAGGATTGTTGTGCCAGCCTTCGCGCTCGCGCACTCAGCCTTCCCGCGCTTAACCCTTGTATCTTCTGTTTAAATCTAGCCGTTTGCTTTTGTGTTGTCTTATCTTTTGAGCTGTTGACCTAACCTATCTAATGTCTGAATAGTTACTTTCGGCGCAGCATGCGTACCAACCCCCATTGGTTGGTAGAAAAAGTGACTGACATTATCTTTTGAGATCTGCTTTTGCCAAGCTTTATCCAGTACCTTTATCTGAACCGCCCATGCCTGTTACTGTTCCCTGTCAGCTTTATCTTGCCCCCTGCAGCTGCCATATCTTTTGATATCTTTTGCTTTTGGAATCTTTTGCTTTTTGAGATCTTTTTCCCTTTTCTAGGGATTATGTCTCCTAGGGTTTTTCTATAAATAATAATAATATTTCATAACACATCACACACAAAACACTTAATCTCTCCTGTTCTCTTGCTCCTTGCTCTCTCTGCCGTCTTCCTCTCTGCCTCCGTCTTCCTCCTTGTTCTTCCTACTTTTCCGGTAATATATATTATAATTTACTTATTAATTATGCTAACTTATAATCAAGACTTAAAACCAATCGTTAAAACAATAATCTTATTTATAGGTTAACTTGTGCTTGTTTAAAGTTGGTTCTTGCTTTATCTATCACCGCATCGTTTATCATGTGAGTTATCTCGTATCTAATCCCTTTTTATTTTAAATGCTTTGGGATGTTCATGTGTTCATACAAAACTTGAGTCTTAAACTTGTTTATGAACTTTAGTCGCGCAGTATCCCATGTGTTGAGGACGTTTACTTGGCTGTTTATTTGTATGTGTGTATCATTAACCGCTTTGTTCGGCCTATTCCGCAGTTCCGTTGGTACCATTAGTTGAACACGGGAGACCTATCGTTTACGGTTTTCTTTGTTTACACTTGCACAGATGTTTTCTCGTTTTTATGCTCAATTGGGAGCATGGATTGAACTATGATCTATGAACTATCTTAGGCTTGATCACAATCTGATTACACCCTTGTTAAACTCTAGACATACACGTGTTGCGCGCAGATTTACTATGATTATCTATGATTATCTATTAAACTTGATTTCTCACCAACACGCAAGTGTTTGACGTTTATTTTAACACATGTTCAGGTTTGCAGTAGCTGTTTTGGAGCTTGTGGACACGTAGGACGTTTTTACTTTTGGACCTAGAATTAAAATGTATCAAGACAAGTTAATGTTGTTTGAATGTTATAATTTATAATATATTGATTTATGTTTGATTTATGTTCTTTATTTTCCCCGCTGCGCGTGCGCGATAAAATGTGTATTAATAAATATTGACACCAATAGTGTCGCGAGTAATGAAGCAATGTGTGGCGCCCCGATGTATAATCCGCCTTTGGTCGGGGTGTTACAGATTGGTATCAGAGCTCGTTGACTTTAGGATAGGTGGTTAGACGTAACGGCCTAGAATACCTAAGAGTCCCTTCTCGCGCATGAGAGAAATCTCATGTTTGCGCGCTTATTGTTAATTACTCGTTATTTATGAATATGCTCGCGCTTGCGCAGTATATGATTTTATGTTTTATTTCGCGATGTTTCGATTTTTGTTGAATTTCGATTTTATTGATTTTTCTTACATATTCGTTTGTTGGGTTTGAAAATCCGAAAAGTCATGGTGATACATGAATAGTTGATTTTCAATTTCCATTTACGATTATGTTCTGAGGTTGGAGACTTGAAAAGTCATGGTGATACATGAATTGTCAACCTCCAATACTCATTTTCTTGTATGTTTTATATTGAAGATTGAAAAGTCATGGTGATACATGAATCGTCAATCTCCAATACTCGTTTACTAGTCATTTTAAATTGGGAATTCGGAAAGTCATGGTGATACATGAATTGCCGATTCTTGATTCGAATTTGTTACCTTTACTAAAGTCTGCATTTAGGATCATTTATTTTACTTTAACTTTTGATAGTATCTAACTCTGCGAAACCAAGCTTTATAAAGTTAAACTTTGCGATAAAAACCAAGATATTAACTAAAATTAAAACTTTTATAGAATGCCTCCGCTATCTCGCCGATTTCAGAGAAGAGAAGCCTCGCGCGTGCGTAGACAGCAACGTTCCCAGGAAATGGCCGCCGCAATAGCCCAAGCTTTGAGCCAAAACAATGCTAATACCTCCAGTTATAACATTAAGTCCTTTAATGCGGGTAACCCTCCGAAGTTCACAGGTCTTGAAGGAGCCACCGTGATGCTCCAATGGCTTGAGAAGATTGAAAACACTTTCCTCCATACCCAATGCCCCTCAGACAGACGAACCCTATATGCTTCCAGTGTCCTGGAATCCAGAGCGCTTACATGGTGGAATGGAGTAGCTCATACGCGTGGCGCAGAGGCTGCTTCTAGCATGACATGGGAGGAATTCAAGGAAATTCTTACGCGAGAATTCTGCCCTCCCAACGAAGTTAAGCGCCTGGAGGAGGAATTTTGGAATCTTAAGCAATACAGCGGTGAAGCGCGCGAGTACGCGACGCGCTTCCACGAGCTAAGCTTACTGGTCCCTCACCTTGTTACCCCTTCACGCCGAGCCATAGAGAAATTCCTTGGGGGTCTCCCCATGGAAATTCAAGATTCTGTATGGGCCAGAAACCCAGTTACCCTCTCTGACGCCATCGAATTGGCCGCTGTGCTCAGCGACAACCATGTCAGAGCAGGAACCCTGTTCCTGCGGGGAACTGAGAAGACCAAACCCACCAAGACTGTCCCTGAACCAACAGAAACCAAACCAGAACCCTCAAACCATAACCAGAAACGTAGGCGCAGACAAGCCTATGCGCTTACCAACCCGCCCATTGTCCAGCAACCAATTTATCAACCAGTTTACGCGCCTAACCCACTGTCAACCTACCCAGCACCTCCTGTAGTCCACAACTATGCCTTAACCAATCCAGCACTTCCTGCCCCGCCAACTAAGAAACCTTACACAGGAAACCAACCCTTTTGCCCAACCTGTAGACTTCATCACCCACCTCAAGTCCCGTGTCGACAATGTAACCGATGTGGCCGCGTAGGTCACTCCGTTGAGTACTGTAGAACCCCTCCCTCCAATCCGATTGCGCCAACACCACCAGCCTACCCGCAGAACCCACAGCCAACTTACCAAAACCCACGACCCAGATCGTGCTTTAACTGCGGTGATCCAAGTCATTTCCGGAACGCGTGCCCAAGGCTACAAGTTCAGATTACTCAAGCGAATCCGGTGAACCAAATTTCGAACCAAGTGACGCGTGGCCGAGCTTTTAACATAACCGCGCACCAAGCGCAAGCGAATAACGACGTAGTTAATGGTACATTTTTGCTTAACGGATTTTATGCATCTATGCTTTTTGATACTGGCGCCGATCGAAGTTTTATCTCTCGCGCCTTCGAGCAGAAGCTTGCGCGACCGCGCGATGACTTAAAAGAAGATTTTTCAGTTGAATTGGCTAATGGCGAAACTGTTTTAATAAACTCGGTAATTAAAGATTGCACGCTTAACCTTAACGAAAACGATTTTCTGATCGACCTCATCCCTATGCCTCTTGGAAGCTTTGATGTTATCATTGGTATGGACTGGCTCTCGAAGAATCGCGCCGAAGTTATTTGCGCCAAGAAATTGATTCGCATACCTCGAGAAAATGGTGATCTTCATATTTACGGCGAAAAACCCTCCAGTGGTCTTAAACTTATGTCTTGCGCCGAAGCCCAAAGACTCATGCGGAAGAAGTGTATTGCATTTCTAGCCCATGTGGTTAAACCCGATGAAGGAAAGAAGCTTCGCGATATCCCTGTTGTGCGTGATTTTCCTGAAGTTTTTCCTGATGATCTTCCTGGTATCCCTCCCGCTCGTGAAGTCGAGTTTCGTGTTGATCTTGTCCCTGGTGCTTCCCCCGTTGCTAAATCTCCTTACCGTCTTGCACCCGCTGAGATGCAAGAATTGGCCAGCCAACTTCAAGAGTTGACTGCTAAAGGATTCATTCGCCCTAGCTCTTCGCCCTGGGGTGCTCCGGTGTTGTTCGTTAAAAAGAAAGATGGATCGTTTCGCATGTGTATTGATTACCGCGAGTTGAACAAACTCACCATTAAAAACCGGTATCCCTTACCGCGTATTGACGACCTCTTTGATCAACTCCAAGGTGCCTCTTGTTTCTCGAAGATTGATCTCCGCTCTGGCTATCACCAGTTGCGCATCCGCGATGAAGATGTTCCGAAGACTGCTTTTCGAACTCGTTATGGCCATTTTGAATTCTTGGTCATGTCCTTCGGTCTAACCAACGCACCCGCCGTTTTCATGGATCTTATGAATCGGGTGTGTAGGCCTTTCTTGGATAAATTCGTGATCGTGTTTATCGATGATGTTCTGGTGTATTCTAAGACCAAGGCCGAGCATGAGCAACATCTCCGGTTGGTGTTGCAGAAGCTTCAAACCGAGCAACTCTATGCTAAGCTTTCCAAGTGTGAATTTTGGTCTGATGAAGTACAGTTTCTTGGTCATGTTGTAAACAAGATGGGTATTCATGTCGACCCATCCAAGATTGAAGCAATTAAGAACTGGATTACGCCATCCTCTCCTTCCGAGATCCGTTCTTTTCTGGGCTTAGCTGGTTATTACCGGCGCTTCATTTCGAACTTCTCGAAGATCGCTTTGCCTTTAACAGCTCTGACGCACAAAGGTAAACCGTATATTTGGGGCTCGAAGCAAGAAGAAGCCTTTCTAACGCTCAAGCGTTTGTTGTGTGAAGCTCCTGTTCTTGCACTACCTGAGGGTAATGATGATCTTGTCGTGTATTGTGATGCATCCAACCAAGGTCTCGGTTGTGTTCTTATGCAACGAGGCAAGGTTATCGCTTACGCATCAAGGCAACTCAAGGTTCATGAAAGGAATTATACAACTCACGACCTCGAGCTTGGTGCAGTTGTTTTTGCCTTGAAGATCTGGAGACACTACCTTTATGGTACTAGGTGTATCCTCTACACTGACCATAAAAGCCTTCAGCATATCTTTGATCAAAAGGAACTTAACATGAGGCAACGCCGATGGAACGAACTCATCAGCGATTACGATTGTGAGATCCGGTATCACCCTGGTAAGGCTAATGTGGTAGCCGATGCGCTCAGCCGAAAACCCTGCCAACTTAACTGTATCTTGCCGCGCACCCAGCTTCACTTCGCGCCGATTCAAAGCAACCTTGAATCGCGTATTCGTGACGCGCAGCGCGCATCCATCAGTAATGGTAACCTTCGCGCCGAGTTAGCGTGTGGCGCGGAAGCACTCTTTGTCCCTAATCTGAGTGGAATCCTCTGCTATCTCAATCGCATCTGGATTCCCTGTGATGAGAATCTTCGCGCTGATATCCTGAGTGAAGCGCACAAATCTCGGTATTCTATTCATCCCGGCGCTGATAAGATGTACAAGGATTTGCGCATAACTTATTGGTGCCCGGTATGAAGGATATTGCTGTGTTCGTAGCTAGATGTCTGACTTGTTCTAAAGTGAAAGCTGAACACCAACGCCCATCTGGTTTGCTCGAACAACCAGAAATTCCTACGTGGAAATGGGAAGGTATAGCGATGGACTTTATTACCAAGTTACCTTTGACAGCAAGCAAACATGATAGCATTTGGGTAATAGTGGATCGATTGACTAAATCTGCTCACTTTCTGCCCATTCGTGAAAACTACCGTGTTGAGCATCTCGCGCAGCTTTATGTCAAGGAAATCGTCTGCCGCCATGGTACTCCTTTGAGCATCATATCCGATCGCGATGGCCGTTTTATATCTCGCTTTTGGAAATCTCTCCAATCTGCGCTAGGAACTCGCTTGGACATGAGTACGGCATATCATCCTCAGACTGACGGTCAGTCTGAGCGAACTATTCAAACTCTTGAGGATATGCTCCGATCTTGTGTTCTTGATTTTGGAGGTAATTGGGATTCACACCTGCCTTTGATCGAGTTTTCTTATAACAACAGCTATCATTCCAGTATCGGTATGGCCCCATTTGAAGCACTTTACGGTCGTAAATGCCGCTCCCCGATTTGTTGGAGCGAAGTGGGTGAAACTCAAATCACAGGACCCGAACTTGTTCAAGAGACAACCGATAAAATCGCCAAGATCCGTGATCATTTGCTGACTGCCAGAAGCCGACAGAAGAGTTACGCAGATCGTAGGCGAAAGCCTCTCGAATTTCAAGTTGGTAATCTTGTTCTCCTCAAAGTGTCGCCTTGGAAAGGTGTTGTCCGCTTTGGGAAGAAAGGTAAGCTTGCTCCTCGTTATGTTGGTCCATTCAAGATTCTCGCGCGTGTGGGAAAAGTTGCCTACAAACTTGACCTGCCGCTCGCGCTCAGTAATGTGCATCCAACGTTCCATGTTTCCAATCTCAAGAAGTGTTTAGCTGACGAGAACCTTCACATTCCACTTGATGAAGTTCAAGTTGATGAATCCATGCATTTCATTGAGAAGCCTGTTGAGATTATGGATCGCGAGGTTAAGCAAACCAAGCGCAGTCGTATCCCTATCGTGAAAGTTCGCTGGGAGTCCAAGCGCGGAGCCGAGTTTACATGGGAAAGGGAAGATCAAATGAAGATCAAGTACCCGCACCTGTTCTCTGCGCAACCTACTTCGAGATAAATTTCGGGACGAAATTTCTTAAAGTAGGGGAGACTGTGACATCTGCCCGATCCGACCCGACCCAGGTACCCGTTTCTCTGACCCGATCTCTCTTTTATTATTTAATATTTATACTTATATTTTACTTTTAATAATAATATATATTTTCCTTCCCGCCTCTCTCTCTCTTTCTTTCCGCCGTCCCGTCCCTCTTCCTTCTCTCTTTCCGCCTTCTTTTCCCTCTTGTCGCCGTCCCGCCCTTACGCCTTGTTTCCCTCCTCTTTGCCTGTCCTTTGGTTCTTCCCGCCTAAGGATGTCTGCAGCTCCACGCGCCAGACTCCTTACATGGAAGCCTGCGTGAAGACATCTTGTTCCTGCGATGCGTGAAGAGAACTCTTCTCGCAGCGCGCTAAGAATGCATGTTCTTCCCGCAATGCGCTAAGAATGTATGTTCTTCCCGCGATGCGCTTAGAATTCTTGTTCTTCACGCAGCACGCTAAGGATTTGTGATTCTTCCCGCAGTGCGCTAAGGATTGTTGTGCCAGCCTTCGCGCTCGCGCACTCAGCCTTCCCGCGCTTAACCCTTGTATCTTCTGTTTAAATCTAGCCGTTTGCTTTTGTGTTGTCTTATCTTTTGAGCTGTTGACCTAACCTATCTAATGTCTGAATAGTTACTTTCGGCGCAGCATGCGTACCAACCCCCATTGGTTGGTAGAAAAAGTGACTGACATTATCTTTTGAGATCTGCTTTTGCCAAGCTTTATCCAGTACCTTTATCTGAACCGCCCATGCCTGTTACTGTTCCCTGTCAGCTTTATCTTGCCCCCTGCAGCTGCCATATCTTTTGATATCTTTTGCTTTTGGAATCTTTTGCTTTTTGAGATCTTTTTCCCTTTTCTAGGGATTATGTCTCCTAGGGTTTTTCTATAAATAATAATAATATTTCATAACACATCACACACAAAACACTTAATCTCTCCTGTTCTCTTGCTCCTTGCTCTCTCTGCCGTCTTCCTCTCTGCCTCCGTCTTCCTCCTTGTTCTTCCTGCTTTTCCGGTAATATATATTATAATTTACTTATTAATTATGCTAACTTATAATCAAGACTTAAAACCAATCGTTAAAACAATAATCTTATTTATAGGTTAACTTGTGCTTGTTTAAAGTTGGTTCTTGCTTTATCTATCACCGCATCGTTTATCATGTGAGTTATCTCGTATCTAATCCCTTTTTATTTTAAATGCTTTGGGATGTTCATGTGTTCATACAAAACTTGAGTCTTAAACTTGTTTATGAACTTTAGTCGCGCAGTATCCCATGTGTTGAGGACGTTTACTTGGCTGTTTATTTGTATGTGTGTATCATTAACCGCTTTGTTCGGCCTATTCCGCAGTTCCGTTGGTACCATTAGTTGAACACGGGAGACCTATCGTTTACGGTTTTCTTTGTTTACACTTGCACAGATGTTTTCTCGTTTTTATGCTCAATTGGGAGCATGGATTGAACTATGATCTATGAACTATCTTAGGCTTGATCACAATCTGATTACACCCTTGTTAAACTCTAGACATACACGTGTTGCGCGCAGATTTACTATGATTATCTATGATTATCTATTAAACTTGATTTCTCACCAACACGCAAGTGTTTGACGTTTATTTTAACACATGTTCAGGTTTGCAGTAGCTGTTTTGGAGCTTGTGGACACGTAGGACGTTTTTACTTTTGGACCTAGAATTAAAATGTATCAAGACAAGTTAATGTTGTTTGAATGTTATAATTTATAATATATTGATTTATGTTTGATTTATGTTCTTTATTTTCCCCGCTGCGCGTGCGCGATAAAATGTGTATTAATAAATATTGACACCAATAGTGTCGCGAGTAATGAAGCAATGTGTGGCGCCCCGATGTATAATCCGCCTTTGGTCGGGGTGTTACACTAGAGCTGCCGCCGCATGGTCATTCAATAGGGTTTGGAGTTCTGCCACGGTTAGGTTGATGTTACCGCGACCGTGTCCAGCGTTTCTTCCAGCCGTTTCCTAGAATCACAGCATAAGATGTTAGACATGAATTCTCGGTTTCATATGCAACACACCATACATGTAATAAAAAGATGGGTAAGAAAGAAATATAAAAGAAGTAAACATCACATCACAACCATATAATAATCCAAATAATAATTCATGATTAAAACCATTGTATTCGCTACAAAGTATTTAAAACCAATCCTTAAAATCATAGAAAATAATAGTTTGGATGGAGACAACCCCTCCATCTAGGGTTATCATCCTTAGATGTCATAGTCTGAGGACACCTCTGAGTGTGCCTCTGGCTCAGCCGGTTCTTCCTCCGGTTCCTCTTCGGGTTCCTCCTCGGGATCTTTCTCTGGTTCTTCCTCAGGTTCTGCTGCGTTCTGAGCAATTTGTGTCTGTAAGATATCGTATCGCTCTAGAGCTATCTCTGTCCGGGATCTCGCCACAAGGATTTGCTCTTGCAAATCGATCATCTCTGCTTGCATTTTTCTCATAATCTTCATCTGCTGATCATTAGTATCATGCATTTCCTTCATGGCCGCTGTGAGGCGGGAAATTTCCTCCCTAGCCTCGGTTCCATCTCTTATAAATCCGGAAACGTTCGCTCTCACCGAGCGCATAAAACCCGCGTCACGTTCTAAACAGGAAACGACAGCTGCGAGAACACGCTCTATAGGTTCGGTTATGGGTGGTAGGGTGTTGGGGTAAGCAGGGCGGCTCGGGTGAGGTAGTGGGGGAACTTGTTCACGATAAACCATTCGCCTGATCAGACTCGGGTACCAATCCCAGCTAACGTCGTCGTCGTACATGCCTCCAGATAGGCGATACCTCTTCGGTGCAGGGGCTTCTAGTTACGGGGCTACTCGGGGTGGCGATGAGGTAGGTAGTTGTGGTTCCTTTCCATGAGCATGAGTCATCTGGTCGGATGATGATGATGGTGGCGTCGACATCCCTACAGGATAAGTCGTGTATGCGCGCATATGAGTGAATGAGGTAAAGAGATATAGATGACGAAAGACTAAATAAAATATATATGCAGTGCGTATAATTATAACTAATGGGTCGTTGCGGTTATAGTCTAGTATGCATGCAATTCTAGTTCGCTATAACCAATGGCTCTGATACCAATCTGTCACACCCTCAAAATCCACTAACGGAGTTTTACCTTCAGAGGGTGTGAACTAACAGGATCGGAATCATTAGTTATAATCAAACATCACAAGTAAAGTTTTCAAACCACGAAAAAATTTAAGTGTAAATAAGTGCGGAAGCGTAAAATCATAAACCAAGTGTTGCGTCACGCAGGACGACTTAAAACCCAATTGGTAACAGTTTAAAAACAAGTTTTCAAAAACGATAGAGTTCAAGGTAATGCATGATCCTATACCGTGTGCCCGCCTCGGCTACCTGAGAATAACATACTAAAAATGTCAACACGGGGTTGGTGAGTTCACAAGTTTATATAAATAAAGCGTTTGCGTTTGCGTTTGCGTTTTGCGTTTGCGTTTTGCGTTTGCGTTACCAGATAATGTTAAATCAATTATATATCTATAGGTAGCTAGCCTATAAACAAGTATTACTAAGTGTTCGACACCGAAGCTGACTGTTTATTAATTGCCTTGCCACCATGTCTATCCAGACCATGGAAAATGTGTTAGCCAAGATTACACCCGCTCGACCTCCAGTCGAGTTTAGCGTTGGGTGGGGTTTGTCAAACCCAGTAGTACTACTCAACAGTGACTCGCTATTATCCAGTATTAAACGGTTCGATGTTATGAAGGACTTTAGTTGTTTCGTTTGTCACTTAGCCTTTACAAGTGATATATAATCTAATAACAAAATCTAAAGCGTTTTGGAGTATGTATTCTCCCCCAAGTAAAAGCGTTTAAAAGAGTAAAAGGGGAAACGTGAAACTCACTGTTTGCGAAGAACTCAAAAACAATTCAACCAAGAGATGCGCGTCACAGAAAATCCTCACTAGCGTTCTAAAACAAGAATGAGATTTTCTAAGTGTTGGAACTATTATTGAGTCTCTAGACTCGGCACATAATACCTATGCATAAGATACGTTTCGTGTTTCGTTTGTGAATTGTGTGTGACTCAACAAACACATTGGTGATACGTTACATGTATGAACAACTATTTACGTGTCAAGTATTAGTATTGTACATTACTAGCAATTATTCCCCACAAGGGAAATTTGGTCAAAAACATAGCAATTATCTAACAACAAGCACGTTTCATGTATTTTCATATAGTTCAGCAGCTAGTTCTATCAAGACAGATTTCTACTTGAAAGATTACTCTATTCAACAGATCATAACATATCAATTAATTCACCAAAAATCTTCACAAAAGCACACATAAGTTAGGTTTCCAGAACTATTTTTATTGTATTTTTATTCCACATAGTTTTCTCACAATGATCAAAACATTACAGTAAACTCACAGCAGTCAAAATCATGCGCAACAGAATTTTATTTGTTATTCCCGTTAAATGAAGAATCCAATTAATGCAAGACCAATTGAGTTAGGTTCCTAACTCAATGTATTTTCTTCCAGAAGTGGAACCAACCCATTTGGTCTTGTAGTTTATGAGATATCTTAGTCGCAAAACAGCCTAACAGCATGTCTCCCAAATCAGCCTTGCACAACAGTTTTGTAAAATAAGAAAAACAGACTTTTATAAATCCAAAAATTACAAACTTGGACTTTTCAGAAACTAGACTCGACCTAGTATACTGTAGAATCAACAATCGTATCAAAACATAACATTAACATCGAGTTACAGCCGTCCAAACACGAATTCAATAATCTGTCCAGCATCAGTTTTCATCAAAACTCAATAAACAATTAACCTATGAACTAACAATCATGCATGTAACCCTAATCATCAACAAACAATATATTTAACACTTAGGGTTTATGATTACAGGTTTAATCATACAATTAAATGTAGAATGGATTAGATATGGTGTTTATATTACCTAATTAGCTTCTTAACTCTTCGATCAAGCTTGAAACCTACTTGTATACGTGTGTGTGTGTGTGCCTTGTGGCTCGGTCGACGAGAGAGGAGAGGGGAGGGGGGCTGCCGCCAGGTGAGAGGGGAGGGAGAGAGGGGATTAGGGTTTAGGTTATTAATATGTTGTTTATATATATAATTATGTTACACTTAACCCCCTTAAGCTTCTAATTAATCAATTTCTAGCATAACATAGACTTTTGCATCTTGAGTTAATGTTTTACATATGAATATCAAACAACACATAAACCTAACACATAATTCTCAAATACTTATTGTTTGGATGTTTGTCGCTTATTCACCAATGGTTTGCGTCAACTCGTTTGCGTTTCGGTGCAATCCCGAAAGACTACATGTGTAGTGATTGTCAAGCGTCATTTAAAACCCTAGTTTAAATGTAATGAGATGTGCGTTATAGATCAAGTGATCTTAAGTTTGAATTGACAGAGTTTGAATTAACGGAGTTAACCTGAAATTGACGAGTGTCACAAAATTACCCAAAACCCAAAAAGGCAATGATAGCATTTGGGTGATCATTGATAGATTAACCAAATCCGCTCATTTCATTCCCATCCGCGAGAAGTATTCTGTCGAGCAGCTTGCTCAAATCTATGTTCGGGAAATCGTGTGCCGACATGGTTTGCCATTGTCTATCATCTCCGATCGCTATGCCCGTTTTACCTCTCATTTTTGGCGATCTCTTCAAGAAGCTTTGGGAACACGTCTCGATCTTAGCACTGCTTATCATCCTCAAACGAACGGTCAATCCGAACGTACAATCCAAACACTCGAGGATATGCTACGAGCATGTGTTCTTGATTTCGGTGTGAATTGGGATTCTCATCTTCCGTTCATCGAGTTCTCCTACAACAATAGCTACCACTCTAGCATTGATGTGGCTCCTTTTCAAGCTTTTTACGGTCGTAAATGTCGTTCCCCCGATTTGTTGGAACGAAATCGGTGAAGCTCAAATCACGGGACCCGAAATGGTCCAAGAAGCAACCGATGTCATTGATCAAATCCGTAAAAATCTCCTAGCCGCTAGAAATCGTCAAAAGAGTTACGCTGACAAACGGTGAAAACCTATCGAATTTAATGTTAACGATCTTGTCCTTCTAAAAGTATCTCCTTGGAAGGAGGTAGTCCGTTCTGGAAAGAAGGGTAAACTAGCTCCTCGTTTCGTTGGTCCTTTTAAAATTTTTGAACATATTGGGAAAGTAGCGTATCGACTCGAACAACCGCAAGAACTTGCCATTGTTCATCCGACTTTTCATGTATCAAATCTTAAGAAGTGCCTAGCCGAGGGTAATCTCCAAATAAATGTATAAACTAACTTCAAAGGATGTTTATTATACGGGATATGATACAATTAATTAAGCCTATGTATATACTATATTTCTTTATTAAAATGATGTTTACTAAAGAAGAGATAATTTACTTTATTATAAATCATTTAATAGTTTTCTTAATTTACTTTATGATAGTTATTTATCAAATTTAATTACTTTATATAATAAAAGTGGTGAGACTAACTTTTCTAATATCATCAAATATCCCAAAATTCAAAATCATTTGAATAACCGGATTAAAATTACATTCAATTATCAAAACGACATATCATTCAATTTACCATAATTATGCAAAATCATCAGTTTATGAATTAATTGTAATTAAAATCTTTAATTATTCTCTATATAAATGAGAAAATGTGTTGACTTTTTTTATTTTTAAGAAATTAAGATATTCAGTTTCACAACATTTGGTACCAAGCTTAATAACATATTTTCATATTTAATTAATTTATTATGTTTACTTAAATTTATATCATTGACTTTTGTAGGAATTATTAAAAGCTTTTTTGAGGCTGTTTTATGGTGATGAGGTCAAATGTGGAGGTATAATGATTAGGAGGAATAATACTATTATACAATAGTAAGCTTCAATTACTACTCAATATTTAAGAACCACTAAAAATTATTTTATTCACCTTTTGTATATATTAAAAAATGAATACATTATTAGAATCTTACTACTGGAAAATAAGATATCAAAGGCTATATTAATTATCATCTCATGCTCAATCTCTAATCGGGTGTTAGGTAAAAATCTCAATTTATTTGGTGTTTGTTGTATAAGGTTTTTTACTTTATTTATCGAAAGCTTTATAAACTATTTTTTTATTATAATTACATATCAGGAGCTTGACAGTGGAATTTAAATACAAGGTAATTTCTTACTTTATATTCATCAATTGCGTAGTTAATTTAATTTTGACCTTTAAATTGATTAATTACTAATTAGTTATTTAATATTTCTTCCATGATGGTTTAGATACAACACTGCCGATTTTTTGAAATTCCAAATCAACATTAAGGTGCTTACAAATTGCATATATATTTATAGTGAGGGCCAAATATCTTATTTACCTTATCATTACTATACAATATTTTCATTATTAAATTTGAAACCTTTTTTACATTAAAATAATTAGTAAGTCCTCCTAAGATAATACTGTTGTGGTTGATTTCATTTCGCAAAAATAAGATGGAGAAGATGTTAATGGCCAAGTGCATGACTTTTCGGGAGGAAAATAAATAGATTGGTTGCATATGAACAAGATTTAGGTAAATTCTATTAAACTCATTTCTAAATAGTACTATAAAAAGAGAAAGTTTTGTTTCTCTAATATATTAAACTACTTTCCAGCCAAGATCATTATGCAATTTGATTTTTTATTATCTATATATCATATGTTGTAGATACTTATCTTCATGGATACAAAGATTATTAATACAGATTAATAAATAAAACCAATATTTTAAGATTTATACATACTGTTGGGCTCAATGAGAACTACTAAATATTTAAAAACCACTAAAATTTATTTTATTCATCTTTTATATGTATTAAAAAATGAATACATTATTAGTATCTTACTAATGGAAAATAAAATACGTCACTATATCGAATGGTTTCCACATCCGGACTGTTATTAGCAACCATATGGATATGTAGTTAGGCATGCCAAATTGTGCAGGTTCGTGTCATGATTTAGAACATGTTTGAGCTAATATGGATTATTAACATATTGACTTCAAGTCACAACAAGTTCAAGTCAATATTAGAGTGTATACAATTTATGGCTCTATGAATCGCTAAACAAGTTATATAAGCCAAATGATATTTGTAACTGTTTAGTTATTAGCTATTAAAAACCAATTTGTTCTTTTTTATATTTATCAACAGCGAAATGCTACAAATTAAAGTATAAACCTTATGTACAAGGAAGTATTTAGGGAGTTGTACATACTAAATTTATGATACTTTTGTTAAATAAATAGTTAAATTGCATAGAATTTTTTTCATGTTTATTTTAAATTACACTTCAAGTAATTCTTCCTACACCTTGTAAAAGCACAAGGTACTTAAAATATCAAAAAAAAAAACACGAGGCTCACAGTTAGATGTCAATCCTTACATGTTGAAGAGATAATATAATTTGCGAATTGACTATTGGATATAGGTGGAGGGAATGTTGGGGGGGGGGGGTTCAAATGACGACAGATGAATGTACAAATTCCGACAATCTTCTAATTAACAATTCATTATATCCAATATCTGATTTAATAGACTTTGTCTATCCTTCGAATTTAGGCAAGTTCTATTAACTTACTTTCGAGGACAGGAAATATTGTCGTTTGAAATTATATGTGTTTGTTAGACGATTTCTATATTTCCACCTGTGGCGCCCACGGGACAATAACCTAGTATATGATAAAATGTGAAGGAAAAAGAAATTGTTTTAACTCAAAACTTTTTATAAGAATTGGTTATCGAAGAGGGGGAGGGGTCGTCGGGTCGATGCCCGGTTGATTTGTAAATTTTTGTGACTAGGAGACTGTTAACAACTTGGTAGCGATTCGCTACCTATGTTGAGTTTTAAAGATTGGTTACATTAGATGTGTTAGCATTTCATTCATTCTTTCGTAGCGGGTTGTTAATCTTAGGATATTGGTCCACTAAGCTCCACCATTTTTCCTATTTTTTTACTTTTAACCCTGAACTTAAACTTTGGTATTATGAAACTTAGGCCCCTTAACTTTGAAAAGCAACATTTAGGGCATGAAGTTTTCAAGAGGTTACGGTATATTGTTATTTTTATGGTGCTTGTTAAACCATTGACATGCCTTCAAATTTGGTTGGTCTTCTTTGTTCCATGCCCTCATTCTTGGTGTCTTTTATTTGGATGACGATTTTAATATCATGATCATCCATGGGCGTGGTGAGTTGGATGTCACATCAATTGATGGTTTATTTTCGAATTCGTCCACTTGCAACTCTACTTCTTGGGGTGATTCTGCTCAATTATTAATTCTAACTTTTGGCTTTACGGATGTTAATGTTGTAAATTTGCGTGATGAATTCAATCAAATAATCAAACCTGCATCTTGATTCAATCATTATATAGAACCGGTTGTCCATGGATCATCTCTGAATCGTGGTTTGCACTTTCAGATAAATCTATTTGCGGGGAATTAGATTTTTATGATGATTCTATGAATGTGATGAAGAACAAGAATGAAGTAACCGTTCATTAATGTCTTTATTTGTTCGGTCAAGAAACATTAGAATATATCCCCATCTGACCTTTTACGCATGGATATATATGTCCAACTAATTAGTGGCCCATATATTATATATGAACATCTACACATGGGTTTAAAACCAAAATAATTAATTAGTCCACATGCCTAAATATATAGCTAATATCAAAGCCCAAGTTAAATACTTATATAACAATAAGTACAAATAACATTTAGAATTAAATCGAGCCCACACTCCCGCGTCACCCAACTCGTTTAATCTCTAATGTTATTTCCTCGATCAACAAGATAATCCAATACACTAAAATATATGTTGATAACACTAAAATTACCAACAATCCTCCCCCATTTTAGTGATATCCATGATTAACTTAACCATCCTCACAGAATCGCAAACGTATGCTTAAATGAAATGTCGTGACGATTGAATTTCACATTAGTATATTACACATTCCAAATATTCGAATATAGGGGTGTCGCTACGATTGAACCCTTTCTATTCATATTGAATACTCGAAGATAATATACACACACGTTTATAAATCCAAATTCCAGCCTTACACAATGTTTTACTAGCCTGTGTCCCAATCCTTCAAAGAATATATCAAAGCTCAAGTCCAAAGCTTCTTGAAGCGGCTAAACTTCATATTCTTATAGGTAGTTCTTTTACTCTTGCACCTGCATATGCAATTTTTCAAAAGAACTATTAAGAAGTTAAACTTCAACATCCTCAACTTGCAGGTCCGAACACATACCCCTGGGATGATACTAATAATGTGTTCCAATTTCCAGATGTTAAGCTTTCCACATTGAATTCAGCAGCTAATATCAAATTAGTGGGAATTGGGTATCTTAACATGGGAAATTTTAGGTGGACTTACCATCCCCATGACTGATTTATTCCCGTGATCTCTTCCTAACCTTTTAGTTAGATCATCAGTCAAACTTAGATCTTACAAATTCAACAGATATCACACCATGCATGATGAGCTCATAAATCATGGTTTGTATAATACATAACCGTCTAGACTTTCCATTATACACATGACTATAATCCTTAGTCAACACTATCAAACCTAATAGGTATTAATGATATCCGTTTTGACCACAAAAGAATCTCAAAGATCAAATTTCTTAGCCATTCAGCTTCATTACTAGCTGTTGCTAAAACTACAAACTTAGATTCCATTGTTAACTTCGATATGCAAGTTCGTTTCTTCGAAACCCATGAGATAACACCCGCACCAAGTAGGAATATCCATCCATTTGTAGAAGAATGATCTTCTATGTTAGTTATCCAACTTGCATTTAAATATCCTTCTAGAACTGAAGGAAACCTTTAATAACATAAACCATAGTTCATGGTTCCTTTAAGACTGTTGAACAATCTGTTCACAACTTGCAAATGATATTTATATGGGAGTTTCCAACAGAAGAACAATCCTGAAATTATTTCTTCAAAATCTTCTCAATGTAATGATATTAAGATAGTATTATTCCCACGTGTGATTCTAATACCAGAATCACTTCTACCTCCCCATGTCCTTCATGACAAACTTAGATGATAAGAACTTCTTAGTTTTATCAACTTGATCTTTATCAATACAAAAGATCAACATGCCATTCACATATAAACATACTATAACTCCTTTACTTGTAGAGTTAAATTTGCTATATACACTCTTGTCAGCTTGATTAAGAATAAAGCAATCTGACAACACCATTTTCTCAAACTTTTGATGTCATTGTTTTAGGAGCTCGTTTTAAGCCATAAGAGATTTTATTAATTTACAAGCCTTTTTTCATAACGAGGCAAAACAAAACTTTCAGGCTATTTTATATAAATCTCTTCATCCGATTCACCGTTCAATAATGCAATTTTCACATTCATTTAGTGAATTACAAGATTATGTACAGCAGCAAGTACTCGTTCCCAATATTAGCATCTCTTGCCTCAATAACAGATTGAACAGATACGCAATCATTTGGTTCTATGACATAGAACCTATATACAGGGGAACGTTCAACATATCTAACAGATATGCAATCAACACCTCTTTGACCTAAATTCCCAATTTAGGTTCAGTGTGTCTCACAACTGTTATGCATCCCCACACTATAAGATAACTTAAAAACAAAGCTTTTTGTACCAAAGTTCACGTGGGGTCACCCTAGTGCTTTAATTAGGAAAGTTATTCAATAAATAACCAAGACCATAAAAGTCTCATAAATGATTAACACATTTAAATGGTATCCTTGTTATATTATCCATAACAAAAGCAGATTTCAGCTACAATTTAGGCATGTTATGCATTTTAAAATCATTAACATAACACAATCTAGCTTGTCATAAGATTAAAACATAATCTACTTGCTAAATATAAGGATTCAATATAAACAGATTTAACATCAAATGGGACATTAAATTAAGTTTAAACATGTCATTACATAAATATCAAAATCCAACAAAGGTTCCATGTCAAGACAAAATATCAGCCTCAATGACCTTTTAACACATCGAATCCCCGAAACATACAACACCACATCCAACAACAAGTGTTTTCTAGACATAAAAACAAGTCTAACTTTGCCTATTCCTTTGATAGGCTCGGTTGCTACTTGCTACCATCCCTATCCTTTGTACAGATCCATCTTCAAACAGTTCAATTTCGTCAAACCATTTTAGATCGTTGCATACGTGACTCATTGCACCTGAGTCAACCCACCATGCAAGCATATCATCCTGAACATAAAAGGATCCAGAAATAAATGACACATAATTCTCAACCGAATTAATGTTAGAAATCATTGGACTTATGACGTCCAAAACCAAACCCTAAGACCGGGTTTCATTTATTTCACACCCAATGGATTTTTCATACTTGTAGACATATGCCAGGCTGACCCGACAGCCCTATGTGTGTACCATCACAGCTAGTAGGCTGCCCCTTTGTATTGAATATATTTGATTCAAAACCATTACCTTTTATTTGTTTATTATTCAAAATATGAAATAAACTTTGTTCCTTTGAATCAAATCCATTTTTTAGTGTTTTGTAAGTAATTAACATCTCCCGAATGACTAACTGAATCAACTACAAAACTCATAGGTTTTGTCTAAATTAAAGTAGAGTTAGTAAGCGTACCATATGGAGCATTTCGGTCTTTTTGACCCACTTAGACCCACCATGTTATATTTCATGACAAAGCTTTCTTGAGATGTTGCACTCTAAATAATGCACTTCACACCGTTAAATTTGTAATCTATAACGGTACATGTGGTTCTTTTCTGTTGTCTAAACAAGTCAAACCAAATATTCTAAATACAACGGTACACGGGTTTTCTGATCACTGAGTGATCCAAAACCAACCGTTAATTACCAAAATGGTACACCGGTTTCTCAAGGCAAAACAAAACTGATTTTTCATCTCTACGGACAACAATACACGGGTTTACTAGTTGTCTAAACCAACTATTTTAAGCATTTAGTTTCCTTGCCTTCCAATTATAAAGCAATGGCACAACCAACACAAAATAATTTTAATGTTACTTTACTTCATGTGTCCTTAAACCCGACACTTATTAATAAAATCACACCAAAATTGATATTTATTGTGTTTCGGATAAAATAAGTTCACCCAGCATCAAACATAGAAGATCAGTTTCCTCCATTCGCTGGATACACATATTTGGTTTTTATAACCAAACAAAACTAACAAAACGTACAGGAGATTAGACAATAACCATATTATATATTTCTTAATATATTTCTTGAAATTGCCACTTGCAATTTTAATTTTAAACAAACAACAAAATCAATTTAATTATGTTTTTCATTCTGTCGTTATTCTCAAACATGTCAGAAAGCAATAATATTTGTTTTCTTTTGTTTGATAGTTATCATAAAATAGGGAATATCAAATTTATCCATAAATGCATGAATTACTCACGATTCACATCCTTCCCCGATTCAATTTAACTTATCAAAACAGTGGAATTATACAAGAAGAGTTTTCATATTTTAATTCTAGTTTCCCATAAAATTAAGTATTGTAATCCACATAAATAAAGAAAATCATAGCCATGCAGAGATGAAAGTCATCGATCATATAATTTTTACATCATACATACTTGTATATGAGTTTTAATGGAGAAACCATCCACCCAAAATTATCTGTATGAAAGAAAAGAAAAGTATCATATCCTTTTCATATCTCATAGATGAGATCCTATGGTTACAAAATCAAACCAAACACAAAACCTTTCTGTGCTGATTTCGATGGGTATATCCCAATTCTTTATTTTATTTTATTTAAACTCCTTTTCAAATTACATGGATTTTGCAATCCTCCAACAAAACCATGCAAGACAGTAACCCAATAAAATCACTATAATTTTCAAATTATGGTGAACACACAAACCACGTAGCACGATATATATTCACTGGAAATTTTCAGAAACTTCAAATCACAACCAACACCCAATAAAACCCTAAATAGATTTATCTTTGTTGTAAATTTGCGTGATGAATTCAATCAAATAATTAAACCTGCATCTTGATTCAATCATTATATAGAACCGGTTGTCCTGGATCATCTCTGAATCGTGGTTTGCACTTTCAGATAAATCTATTTGCGGGGAATTAGATTTTTATGATGATTCTATGAATGTGATGAAGAACAAGAATGAAGTAACCGTTCATTAATGTCTTTATTTGTTCGATCAAGAAACATCAGAATATATCCCCATCTGACCTTTTACGCATGGATATATATGTCCAACTAATTAGTGGCCCATATATTATATATGAACATCTACACATGGGTTTAAACCCAAAATAATTAATTAGTCCACATGCCTAAATATAAAGCTAATATCAAAGCCCAAGTTAAATACTTATATAACAATAAGTACAAATAACATTTAGAATTAAATCGAGCCCGCACTCCCGCGTCACCCAACTCGTTTAATCTCTAATGTTATTTCCTCGATCAACAAGATAATCCAATACACTAAAATATATGTTGATAACACTAAAATTACCAACAGTTAATGATTCTAACTCATCTCCAACTCGTCCTCCCAATATATAACATGACTTTTACAATGCTTGGTGAAATTAAAGTCTCAATGATTGGTGAAATTAAAGTCTCAGGTTCTAGAGATTGTTCCAACACAACAATGTATAGGGTTGAGAGTTGATGATGCTTCAATTTCATCCTAATCATCCCAATACATGCTCTAATAGGTGTTGCAAGCAAAAGTCTCCCACTAAAAAGTTGACATGAAGGTTGTTGATTGTTATGGTTTGTGGCTTTGTGCCTCTATTATGTGAAGTTCTTCTTGTGAATATGCATCAATTTCATGTTGCTCAATCTCTTGCTCAGATAACCCAATCACCGGCCTTGAAAACATATTAGTGGCTCTTGTCATTATCTCAGATTGAACCAGGCTCGGGTTAGGAAGACGTACGTTGGGATGCTTATACAAAGTCACATATTTCAAATCCGCGTAGCCAAACATTAACACACATGTTATAGTGGTGATATCATTTTATACACATGGACCAGAAGACCAATTGCTAGACTCATGAATATTATTTAATCAGTTTGCAACCGGTTTCGGCAGAGGCATAGAGAAAGAGAATTACAAAGGGAAAATATTCAAATTAGTCATTTTTGACCATCAGTTTTCAACTTTAGCTTTGGTTTTGAAAAAACATCCAAAATACCCATTATAAGCCTTAAACTGGTTTAATTTAGATTCGATTTTTGAATCGGTTTAGTTGACTGTTTTTTATTACAACCTCTACTTATGTTCATGTAATAAAAATGAACTAAGACTCATGGAATCCACCTCAGGTTGAGTAATGTAACAAACTAACAATAACTAACCCATAGGTGTTCATTGCAAAATTTAGGGTTTAAAAATGGTTTATTCCAAACGCCAAGTTAGCCGTCCGATACCAATTTGGCGGTCGTTCCACCAATTGAGCGCCAATGCCGGGAAACCATGGCTGACCACCACTGGATGACCGACCACCACGATAACGATCATTACAGCCAGTTCACCGGAGATGCGTTATGGCCACTAAAGGTACGATTTGTTGACCTAATCACCAGAAGCTTTAATTGAATATTCTAATCAATTGGCAAGATCACACTAATCCGTGGTTCACAAATTACTCTGTTTTAGCTATTGAAATCGATGCCTAAGTTGCATTTGTTTTGCAACTTATCATCAAGTTACTTACACTCTACACATCTAGTTGCACAATAAATAACTAACATTACTTTTGTTAGTTATGTAACAGAAAACTTAACTAACAAAAACATGGCCATACAACTTTTATTCACCACATGGCATCTCGGTAAAACTGACAACACCTCTTTTAGAAATAAACTTTTATTGTTCAAATCAGATACAATGTTGGCAAAAGTGTATGCCATATATTGTTCAAATCGAATCTACAAAGGCTCGACGATGATAGGGTACTTGTTCTTTGGCATCCGGACAAGTGTCGGCTGCACAGAGTCGTCTTTCTCTAGAGGTTTCCACCTGAAATTAAGTCTCTTAGTTTCTGTATTTATACTGATATTATGTCAAGTACTGTATTTGGATCAACAACTTACTTGTATCTGCAGACAAGGTGATGAATGAATATGGAGATTTCAAGCTTTGCAAGATTCATTCCAGGGCACATACGCGGTCCGTTTCCAAATCCAAGGAAGCTGAAAGATCTTAACGGGTCCTGAAATTGTTGAAAGAAGGTGTTAGTATGATCCTATGAAAATATTAGCGTAACGAGTATAGAAATCTGTAATGAACTCACATCGAATCTAGATGGATCAAACTTATAAGGGTCAGCAAAGGCTTGTGGATCATGGTGAATGGACACTACATCCAAGTTTACGGACCATCCTTTCTTGATACTGTATCCTGACAAAATTAAATGAAAATGTCAACTTTTAATTGTCGTTGTTTTCGTATGAATAAATCATTTTATGAAGTGCATACCATTGATCTCAAAGTCCTGTGCAGCTTTTCTAGAATACCAAGGTAAGATCGTTGCTCTTCGTAAGGTCTCACTCACTACCTGCACATCAAAAAATTAAATCAGTCAATCGATTATATATAGGTCAATAATCATGAGCACGTATAGTAGATTATTATGCTTACTTTTGCAGTATAAGGCATGTTATTGACTTCAGACCATGTAAGACTTGATCCAAATTCCCTCTTACTTCGGATTTCCATATGTTCATTCTGAAAATTTTATATATGCACATTTAAGTAAGGACTTTAAGGTTAAACATAGCAACTCTTAGGTAGTGAAGTATGATGAGTGTTACTCTGAGCTTATCCAAAGCTGCTGGATTTTCTCCTAGAAATTTAACAAGCCACGTAAGTGCAGCCGTTGTTGTGTCGTGACCTGCGATAAGAAGTGTTAAGATGTTGTCCTTCATTTGTGCATCGTTGAGCTTTTCATCATCTTCAGACCCTTCTTTGCTAATCAACGACCCTAAGAAATCTTGTTGTAAGTCGCTTCCATTTCTTCGTCTAGCTATTATCCTGTCTAACATCTCAAACATCCCATCCCGAGCCTGATCAGATAATTAATCTGGCATCAGCATTCAAAGCAAATGTTTGTTTACCCGTGTGAAATAAGAACACTATATTTGTACAAGTAAAATGAGAATAGTTACAAAGGAGATCTCTAACAACATGATGTCGTGGTATTATTAGTTGCTTACCTTCATACCACGGTAGAAAGCGGTCCCTGGGATATTAAAGGGCAATGATGCAAATGAGGATGAAATGATTTTGAAATAGTCTCTAAATTTCTCTTGTTCCTCGCCGGTAGGTTCTAAGCTCATTATCATATTCCCAATAACCTTTAAAGTGAACTACGCCATCACAATAATAAGTAATCATGTTAGTAATTAACTAGTGGTAATTGTAAGGATGTAAATGAGCCGACCCTAAGCTTGACTAGGATTGAGCTCGAGCTCAAGCTAAGGAGTCATTTTTCCAAACTCGAGCTCAGCTAAGGCTTGGCTCGTTTCAAGCTTTTTATCGATCTAATATCAGGTAACTTGCGAGCAGCTCAACTCGTTTGCACCCCTAGATGATAGGTAGTTAGATATTTGGTTGTTGGCAGTTAACTTACTGTGGAAGCCTCTTCTAGAACCAAGACTTTTCGTGCAGGCCACTCATCAAACATCTGGACAGCCAACTCGTTGATAAAGTGGAAGTATTTCTTGAGACCGTCAATGGAGAGGGGTTCAGCAATGAGGCGCCTGAGGCGCTTGTGGTCTTCTCCATTCATCTGAAGCAAGCTATTGGGACCCAATACCTTCTGACCGGTGGTGAACAGGTTGAGGCTAACCATCCCATCTTTTCCTGTTAATAGCATCTTACTGGCTTCCCTACCCGTTGTGAACACCATATATCGTCCTAAAACGTAGCTCTTAAAAACCTTTCCATATCTATATAAAGATTCATTCAAACATCAAGCAATTGATCAATAGAAGTGTTAGATGAAGATTTAAGTACGGAGTCATCTATACACACATCTGTTTGACCAAATATTTTTCAAAGTTTGATCGTCTATGGTCAAAATAGTTATTCAGATATTTTTCAAATGGCCAGACCAATAATATTCAAAGTTTGACCCCCAATGATCAGAACGGCCATCCAAATATTGTTCAAACGGCCATTTTGACCGATAATTTTCAAAGTTTGACTTTTAGGTACCTTTGTTGTCTTTTGTTCATGAAGCTGAAAATGCCAGCAGGACTTGAAAACTCGGATATAAAGGAGAAAGACTCTCCTATGAGTGGCCAGCCCAGGCTACCCGGGATGGTCTCCATTTCCTTTGGGAATGTGATTACACGAAGCAAGAACGCGATTGTTACAATCACAGTGACCAGTCCAACAATCAATACCATGAACGCCATTTCGTCCTTTGGATTTGATTATCAAGAATTATAGATGTTGTGTCCATTTATATAGCATGCATGCAAATCACTTTCCAAGATAATATACCAATTTATAACATATAGTTTGCATCGAAAATCAACTCTTTCTTGTATACCATGCGATGGATTCGATGACTTATAGTTGGGTGCATTTGGATGTACATAGTATTGTGTTTTGTCTTGCCTTTTGGGTGGGTCATGGTTCCTAGGACGGCGTCTGTCTCCTTTTTGATTCAGCATTGTTTCTAACTATAATATATGTTTTATTGTCCTTTTTAAGTTTTAACCATATCATAGTTATCCTGACATGTATTATTCTGACAACCTCCAGGTGGCAGATTTGCTACAATAACTTTTTGATTAAAAAAACTAAAAGTCTAAAACACCTTCAAACCTTCTTTCCAATTGGTTGAACCTAAAAACAGTGTTAATATAATATTTAATTTTACAGCCTGCAATGAAGGCTTTTCAAAGTAAATTTTCATGCTATTTTAAGTTACTGTAAAAATATATTATATAAACAGTACTTCTGATTTGTTAAAACTTAAAAGTAACATTTCCAAGATCAAACTTTTAAGAAGTTGCATGTTTGACATTTTTAGTTGTTACTTTGCAATATATTCGGATATAAATAGAGATGACAATAGGACAAGTATTGATACTTACAGTCGCACACTTTATTATTATGTGTTAAGGGTTTAGAATTAGATCCACCATTTGTAACATGAATTTATACAAAGACACTAAAGTAGGAATTTATCATATATAAATATACAACAAACAACAAAGCCAACCTTGTTGATATCATATACAATCATAAAAGAATAAATAATGAATAATATAAAGTTATATGCTATACTAAATTTCCTCAACATGAAATGCTGTTAGATCCGTAACTTATTGCTCGTAAGCTTGAATCAGATAGATTCGTCATCCATGGGCGAGCACCTAACTCTCCCACGGCCTTGAGATTATAGGCATAAGATGGCCATCTTACATCCATCCCGATCCCACACCCTGTCGCAACGCCCATTCTTTCCATCTTCGCACTCCTTTCAAGCACCAACAGGCTTGAAAATGTCGAATAACTGTTTCCCACGAACACATCCGCCCTTGAACAAACTTCATAATCAATCGCAGCCTGAATCAGATACGGATGCTTCTTGTAAATCTCCATCACACCGAGTTTCTTCTTTTCAACTGCCACCAACCCCTCCCTCCAACCATTCAAAATTGAGCCATCTTCGACTAGTGCATCCGCTACAGCAAGGTAAACAACCGTTGGCATTTTCAGGCCCGGGATGTTTGCTACTCTACTCATGATCTCATCTCTACTACTACAAATCTCGGACACATTCGATCTCTGTTCCATTTTCTTGCAATGTATCATCCAATCTTTTTCAATCCTCATATGAACCGCTACATATCCATCCGTCTTTGATTCACTACCCTTCTCTCTAATCTTAGCTTCAACTTTATCAGCTTCTTTCGAAATTTCGTCCACTAAAACTAAGCACTCAAACACCCTAGCATAATCCTTAACCGGAAAATGATCATGCCATAAAAACGGGTTCTTTCCATCTATTCGAATCGTCTCAAACTCATCATGATTCTTGCTCAATTCCTTAAGTTGATCAAGATCTCGCTCAACCGTCCACCTTCTACCACTACCCTTTTGAACCACAAGAATGTCGCTACGATTCTTGAGACCCGAATATCGACCCAACTCGACAAACCCTTTACAAAGCGAATTAAATTTCTCAAACTGAAACACCTTATCGAACGAAACAGGTTGCAACTGATCGATTTCTTTGTAAAACAAAGTCGCACTTAACCTCGGCATGAGAAGAGTTCTGTTAAGAAATCTTGCAGTTAAACAAGCTCTTGCAAAGGCAATCTTTTGGTTGTTTAGTCCCCATACAATCTGGGGAACCTCTAAATACTTCATTCCAGATTTGAATTGTAACGGGTCGTGTTCGGTTTGACTGAATTTACATAATTCAGGGAGTAAAAGGGTGCGAATGATCAAGGCCATTAAGAACAATAACATGAGTTTGGATAGTACAGAACTTAAATGAAGACCAAACAATCTCAAATGTTTGAATACCATTTGAGATTTAATATTTGAAACCAAACTCAAACAATGAAACATATTGACAAAACATAATAATATTAAAAATTTATAAGTCTCACCTCAACAGAATCTTGGTCAGAGTTTCATCAATTTAAACCCAAACCAGATTCAGTTGCATGCAATCAGACACTTTCTCTGACACAAACAGAGTGTGGAATATTATCTGGGAAGAAGACTAATTAAAGAAATAAAAAAAGATGATCTAATACTAATATAGATCAGGAAGAAGAAATCAAAAAGGAAATTATGTAGGTAATAATGAAAAAGAAAAAGATATATCCCTTGATTTCAAAGCAAAGAAAAGAAAAGAAGGCTAAAGCATAGGAAGAATATGGTTACGAGAAAATAAGATGTAAAGTTGGTCATAAAGAGAGGAGCCAATAATACCCCATAGACAAGGGAAATGGGTGACTAATAATATAATAATAATAATAATAAAATGATTAAATGAGCGGCGATAATATTGATGGAGGTGTAAATACACTTGGAAGGAACAGGGTGTGCAACTTCTAGCACAACTCTTTATGAAGATTCATGGAATTACTGTCTTCTCATCTGTTTCGACCAATCTCATGCCACTATCCCACTTTCTATCACATATAATGTTTTTGAACAACTATATTATATTCTGTTTTCCATTATACAATAAACTAAATATTTTTTTTGACCAAGTGAAACTTAATTGATCCTTAAGTTTATTTATTTATAAAATATCCTCTGCTGTTTGTACCTTTTTTTCACATATTTGGTATATTTACATCACAATAATAATAATAATAATAATACAATTATAATAATTATAAAAAGATAAACAAAGTTCATTACCATATATGGTATAATTAAAAAATCAAAAGCTTTCATCCTCACAGATTTTTTTCATCCAGTGAGAGAATGCCACATAGCTTTTCTTAGTTATCTTTCATCAATGAAAATCTTCATAATGGTCTTCATTAGCATGTTACTTGTTATCAAGTACCCAATAGGTACATAGTCATTAGTGGCAGCTCTTTAATAAACTTCTTTGAACGTTTTTGTTTTATATTTCCATTTTATAGAATATAATCTTCTATAAAATATAGCAAGTTCATAAAGAAATATCAAATTAATATATTTGTATTGGAATAACTACATTTCTATTAAACCAATTTGGTTTTGTTAACTTTGCCAATTCTTGAGCATGACATTAGTTTAGGAAACATGGTGTAATTTAAGAATAGTGTAATTTTTGGTAAATAAAAGGTTGTGATTCACAATTTCACATGTTCTAATGACTTATTTATTTCTTTGAACAAAATAAAGGTCAGGCTAAACGTACCCCCTCCCTTGCTATCCATACACCCCTGAACTTTCATTTATCCTTAACATTTGTAATTGACATGTTAGTCCCTCTTGTTTTGTTTTATATTTCTCTCAAAATATCAAACAAATTAAAAACTATTAAGTTTTTATTGTTCAGTTTTTTTATATATTTTTGTTATTGATTTTATAAGTTTATTTCTTTAAAATTTTATTAAAAGTTTCTTTATTTTTTTACATGTATTAAAAAGTTTTGTATGTTTTCTCTAGCTAGTTTATTTTTTATTTTTTTTATAAAATGTATTCAAAACAATTTTGTTAGGTTTGGATATATGAGATTAATGTTATATGAGAAAACAATCAATTTTTTGTATCAAGTTGTATGTTATTTAACCTTTTTATTTATAAAAAATAATATGATTTTTATATAAAAGAATGTAAACTATCTCTTATTTTTTTTAAAAAAAAAGCTTTCCAAAAAGATTAAAACAATGATAGGAAAAAAACATTTTTTTAAAACAAGAAAATAACGTTTTTTAGATAAGAATTTTTTTTCTAAGTAAGAAGAAATATATTTTTATTAAAGGCTTTTAAATATACATAAAAATATAAATTGAAAAAAAATTGTTAAATAAAAATAGAAAAAAATGCTTTTATAAAAATAATAATGATAATAAAAGATAACAAAAATGACAAAAGAAACAAACAAAAGTCTAAATTGTGTTAATGTAAAACTTAAGGGAGGGGGTATGTTTAGTAAAAATGGATGAGAGGTGGCACGTTTAGCAACACCCACAAAATAACTAATAAAGAAATGAAATATGATATATGGTAAGTTGATTATGTTATACAAGTTCATTTGATTAGAACTTAAAAGTGTAATTATGCCACTACGAAATTAACAAATGCAATTTATAAACTTGTAAGGGTATCTAGGGCGTTTGTGGCTTCATTATTCATGTTATTTCGGTATGGATGTATGCTGATACCGAAGATGAGGGAAAGAAAAAGATTTAATTAGCGGCCTTAACCAATCACATGCATTTCTTTTTATGTATTTATATTTTAAATTTTTATTGCTGTTTTTCATTAATCTCAATACATTCATAATAAATTTCCAATAACTTCTTAACTCTATACATCCATAAATTTCCATACACTCCCTAAAACTTTGTTATTTAAGTTCATGGAATTTCACAAATATTTTTTTATAACCACAATAGTTATTCAACTATGCTGATATATGAATCGATCTCTCTTTTTACGATGGACACATGATATATCCATAATTAACAAATAAAGTATCTGAAATAAAAAAGAAGATAACATGTCATTCTATGTGATGGAATTTTATGCCTTTTTAACAAGTTAAATACCTAACAATCTCACCTAAGTCCCTAAAATAGCCAATACAATTATATTAAACAAGTAATATATATAGAATTGACATAATGAGTAACATGTTCAGTCAATACTATCACGTTATATTAAAGCGTTTTATGGTTCGGCGGAACGTCATGTGATTCTTATATTTGTTGCCCCATGTGAACTAATAATGGTTTATGAAGAGGTATGTACCCGCTTCAACACCGAGCAAGGCGGGTCAACCCACAAGATAAACACATTATGAAGGCACAAAGCCAAAACCTATGCGCATGGCGCATACAAAACATGCTCAGGCATCATATGCCCAGGCACACATATGCTCGCGCATCACATATGCGCGCGGCGCACATCACATGCTCGTGCATATCACATCTGCCCAGGCACACATATGCTCGCGCATCACATATGCGCGCGGGGCACCAGCGCGCGGCGCATATCACATGCTAGTGCATATCACATCTGCGCATGAAATATCTGCGCGTGAGAATAAAGAGAAGACCTCGCGCATCCTCAGGATGGGCGCATATCACACATGCACATAATCGACCTCGTCCTTATCCAAATCAGGATTAGGGCAACCTTGATTGTGCACGTCAGACAACCTTCCAGAAGGCATCTTTTTAAGGAATAAGAATATGCTGATGTTGACAGCTGCCAAACGAAAGGTCAACAACTCAGCATGACACATGTGCTACCACGTGATTACAACCAACGAGAAAGCGCCAGGTGTCCCAGAGGACACGTGGCGCAGTGCGATTGGAGGAGGCCAACGAGGTTGAGCCTAATCAGTGGAAACCCTAGCACTATAAATACAGCATCAACTCCACTTTGATGGCGACATTCATACTCAATCATTGACAGTTACAAAGACATTGATTCACATTGAAGCATATTCAATCACACAATCATACAGAGTAACAAAAAAAGTATTCAGCTATTAAGCAATACTCTCCCAATTCCCTTACTCACACATTATTATCTTCTCCTACACATACTTATTCTCACGCCGGAGGGTTACCCCAAAGAGGACCCCTCTGTCCCTTTCTGAGGGGTAAGTAACGGCGCTGTTCATTTTGTAGGTGGAAGAACACTGATCCAGAAGAACCATCGGTGAAATAGTATAATCACACCCGAGGAAAGTAGATCTGCTACCAATTGGGTGAGCACACGATCACTTATAAGCCCCGTCCAGCAATAAAGGGTCAAGTTTTGGCGGATTTCATCACGGAAATCCCAGAGGGAAAGATTGAAGAAGCTCAGCGCGAGGTAGACCCTCCGCGAGCAAATGATGAAGAAGATGTTTGGAGGCTATTCACTGATGGAGCCTCCAACAGCGAAGGGTCCGGCGCAGGCCTCAAACTGGTGGACCCTGATAATCATGAATATACTTATGCTATTAGGTTGGACTTCAAGAGTACCAACAATGAGGCTAAGTATGAAGCCCTGCTGGCTGGTCTGCGCATTGCGCGCAAGTTTGGAGTTAAAAGGCTAGAGGCACATGTTGATTCTTACTTGGTAGCTGCACAGGTCAATGGCCTTTATGATGCCAAGGAAAACACAATGCCTCTATATCTAGAGCAGGCAAAAAAGCTCGTTAAGCAGTTTGACTTCTTCAAAATCATACACATCTCGCGCAGCGAAAACAAGTCCGCTGACGCATTGAGTAAGATGGCATCAACTAATTTTGATCACTTTGGCAAAGATGTCAGGGTGGAAGTGATGAGCTACCCGTCAGTGCAAACGCAATCGGTCCTTGTAATTCATACAACCCCTTCATCCTGGATAACTCCAATAATGGAATTCCTGAAGGAGGGGACGTTACCGGACGATCGCGCACAGGCGAGAAAGATAACACACAAGGCGCAGAACTATGAACTACTTGATGGTACATTATATCGACGCTCTTATCTTGGACCGCTCATGAAATGCCTGGATGCTGAAGAAGCAAGCTATGTGATTAGGGAGATTCACGAAGGAATCTGCGGCATACACGCTGGCCCGCGCATGGTGGTTGCCAAGGCAATGAGCTCCGGCTACTATTGGCCAGGCATGTACTTGGATGCGCTAAAAGAAATACAAAAATGCAAGGCATGTCAGAGCTACGCGCCAAACACCATGCGGCCAAAGAACAACTTGATTCCGGTGACCTCTGCATGGCCTTTCCACAAATGGGCCATTGATATCGTGGGGCCCCTGCCGCAAGCGCAAGGGCGAGTGAAATTTTTGGTAGTGGCGATAGACTATTTCACAAAATGGGTTGAGGCCAAGCCACTAGCAAAAATCACAGCTGAGGCGATGAAGCAATTTATCTGGAGCCACATCATTTGCCGTTTTGGCCTTCCTATGGAAATTGTGAGCGACAATGGCAAACAATTCACTGACAGGAAGATATCCAGCTGGCTCAAAGAATTGCACATCAACCAAATCTTCACTTCGGTCTACCACCCTCAGGGGAATGGCCAAGTGGAGCGCGCGAATCAAAGTTTGTTAAATGGGCTGAAGAAAAGGTTGGAGGGAGAATCCCATTCTTGGGTCGAAGAGTTACCTAATGTCATGTGGGCGCACAGGACATTAAGCAAAACTAGCAATGGCGAATCCCCGTTCAGCCTAACCTATGGGACAGAGGCTATGATCCCAGCAGAAATTGGATGCCCATCCCAAAGGGTACTCATGATGAGCAAGACTGATAACGAGCGCGAAAGAAGATTGGACCTTAACTTGCTTGAAGGACGCAGAGAAGCGGCTATCATCAATGAAGCCAGATACAAGAAAAAGCTGGAAAAATATTATAATCAGCGCGTTAAAGAGTGCCACTTCAAGAAAAATGATTTTGTCCTTCGAAACAATGAAGCTAGCCGCGCAATACCCCCAGGAAAAATGTCCCCCAATTGGGAGGGACCTTATCAAATTTCAGAAGATTTGGGGAAAGGCGCGTACACTTTAAAAGATTTGAATGGAAAAAAGATACCGCGCGCGTGGAACGCGGCACAACTTAGAAAATGTTTCATGTAAAAGTTCAAATATGTAATCAAGGCTTTTAAGCCATCATGAATGATGATTCGCGCTATCTTTCAATATTTGTTCTATTACCTTTGCATATATGTTTCACACTTCCTTTATTAATTTGGAGCAATATGACAACACTATATTGACTTCAAAATGAAATAAAACGAAGTAAAACATACATGCGCGAGCCTTAGCTCAAACGCGTTAACGAGTCTTAGGGCCTTAGCCCAAACCTACGAGCCTTAGCTCAAACACGTTAATGAGTCTTAACTCTAAAAACGTCAGGGCCTTAGCCCAAAACAAAGAGCCTTAGCTCAAAACACTCACAAACATCCATCTTACATCCCGCGCAGCCTGATCATAAAAATCCTTAAACACAACTAAGGCAAAGTACATGCCATATCATAGTTGTTAAGGTCTCAGGTCGAGGTCGCGCGCGGAATCATAGTGGATATCTGAGTAACACATGCTGACATGTAATGGCTAAAACTCATACTTCCATATTAAAACCGCGCGACCTCGACGCGCAAAAAAGGAATTGAGAAAAGATATCGCGCATGTCAGCATAAACAAGATACTGCGAAACCACTTACAAAATAGGACTATGGTTAAGTGAATAATTTCCTTACAACCTTGTTCTTATTTTAACGTGCAAGCATATCTTATATCTATACAAGCAAACATGAAGAGATGAATGGAAATGCGCAAGATGTGAAAAAGGGAAAACAAGTTTCATTCCATAGCATTGAAATTTACAAGTATGATGGGTTACAAATTACAAGTATAAAAAAAAAAAATTTAGAAAGATGAAGGGCTTCTCAGGTCTCCACGTCGACGTCAGCCACTTCATCACCCTCATCATCTCCCGCAGCATCTGGCGCGGCCTGCTCCTCATCTCCGAACTGACCATAGTCAAGTTCTTCCTCCTCATTGGAGTCTTCTATCACGACGGTGTCAGGAGCAGATTCTTTCGCAGCGCCAGAGCCGCTGGCAGGGGCAACATCCCCCGCGCCACCATCATCGCTACCAGCCCTCTCGCATTCATCGAGCAACTTCTTTAGCGCGCCGAGGTCGGGCTGGTCAGCAAGCGCAGCTATCTGCAAAATCAATAGAAAAGTATTGAGTACAAAACACTTGGAAAATTAATCAAGTAAAACTCATTAAGGTCAAGGTACCTGCATAAGGATGGGGATGGGAGTATTCATGTACTTCTCCCCCACCGCGGCCATGTCCGCGCAGGCCGCGTCGCTCTTGTAAGGGTACTCGGATGGGTTATTCTTCAACATGCCATATTCATACCCATCCGTAAACCCTTCAGCGCGACCCACCAAGCGCGCGACAGCATTGCAGTCCATCACAAGGGCCTGAAACTCGGCGGAATATTTCATCGCCAAAGCGCAACGAGTCATACCCTGTGACACCAGCCATTGGCGATCCTGCGCGAGGCCAGCAACAGACGTCTCGAGGGCAGGAACCTGGGAGTTTAATAACTCAACAGTTTCCTTGGTCTTTTTTAGCTCCTCCTTATCAGACGCTGCTGCCGCCAAAATTTTTTCTTTCTCCGCCTGCGCAGCACCAAGTGCTTCCTGGCTGGACGCTGCCGTTGCCAAGGCCTCATCTCTATCGGCCTGCGCGGCCGCCAACTCCCTCTTCAGGCGCGCAACCTCGCTCTCCAGTGATGATTTCTCAGTGATACTCTGGACGATAGCTTGGTCACGCGCCTGCTGTTCCAAGACACGCACTCTACGCGCGTACTTGGCAACTTCGGCCTCCGCCACCTGCTGCTTCTCCCGCGCAGCTTGGAGCTCATGCCCGCGCTTAATATAGGCGGTGTTGGCACTTGCTCGGTTTTCGCTGAGCTCCGCCTGGAGTTTCTCAGCTCGTGCGCGAGCATCAGAAAGGTTCCAGGCGGCCACCTTAGCCTCTCGCTGGGCTTCCACAAGAGCATCGCGTACTTTAATATAATCGCGGTGAAGCTATTGGGAGGCAGCAAAGAAAGCTGACCCAGCGAAAATGTGATCGTTGAGCCAGTCAGCGCGGGTGCGCTCCTCCTGATACCTCCTTTCAGTAGGAGGCACGGCATGAGCCCAGAAGTCCTCGCATACGCCCATGGATTGGAAGGAACTGTCTTCATTAATATTCCATCTCGGGCGATAAACGTGGTCACCTTCCTACAAAACACAAGAAATGTTCTAAGTCATAAAACATACTTATATGGAGGTACGTGCAGCGGAGCAACAAATTAAAACATACCTGCGGGGATGAAGCAGAAAAGTCAGCGCCAGCCCCACCAGAAGTCTGCGCTGCGAAGTCTTGCGGCATCGCAGGGCTGGCGCGGTCTCCCAAGGAGTCTTCAGCTGGAGCCCCCTCATCCTCCTCATCTTCTTCAATAGGCCTCTTCTCCTGCGACCTGGAGGGCTCCAAACCAGCCTCGCGGAGAGGGCTGCGCGTAGGAGGAGGCGAGGGAGGTCTCGACGCCGCCAGTTCGGCGCGCAATACGGCTTCCTGCTCCTTTGTAATCCCAATAAGGGGAGACTCAGCACTAGCAGGAGCAGGACCAGAACCAGCGGCGCCGGCAACGGCGCCAGGAGTGTCGCCAGCAACTTGTACGCCAGCTACAACTCCTATGAACAAATCAACAAGGAAAATTGGTTTATCACTAAATCCAAATGAAAAAATTCAGAAGACAAATGTGCAAAACATACCTTGGCGCAATTCTGTTCGCGCGGCGAACATCGCCATAAAGTTCATTCTACCCTTCTCAGAGGGTAGAACGGGGGACTTCGAAGCAGACCCCGGCGCAGCCTCAGCACCTTGTGGCGCCTGCGGCTGATTTGCAACCGTCGCCGGTCCTGCAAACATTCAAAGGAGCAAAGGTTTAATAAATAATTCAATCAGATGAAGATAAGCAAAGTATACCTGTCGCAGGCGCGGCGCTGCTTCTCTCTTCAGCCGCGCGAACGGAGGAGGTCACGCCACCATACCTCAAGTGGACAGGAGGTCTGCCCACTTTCACAGGCAGGGAAGCTAAAGAACCCATGGTGGTAAACACCTGGGTTTCCTTAGGTCCCTTCGTTTGAGCATGGGGATGAGCGACAGGGGTGTCATCTTTCTTTTGTTTCTTACTGCCCCCTGCGCCTGATTTCCCCTTAGCTTTGCGCTTTAGTAGAGGCGCCTCCTCTTCCTCCTCCTCCTCCTCCGCGAGCTCCAACTCGTAGTTCTCCAGCGCATCTACAATACATGTAACACAAGTGTTAGCAAAATTTGGTATTCTCAAGGAAAAAACATAAGTGTGAAGGCTTACCAGGCGCGTCGCCATCAAAGTCAAATTCCAGATCCACTGGGATGAACATGTCATCGAAGCGATCTGGGAAACCAACCTCCCCAGCGCCAAGCGCGACGGAGCCACCCTCCACTTGATCATCATAAGCGGCGTGGATATAATCCTTGGTGACTGCGCAAAAACAAGTCAACTGATATCAGAAAAAGAATTATGTTCGCGCAGAAAAAGAAATAAGCAATGAAATAAACTTACACAACCCGTCGACTTGGATAACGGGCTCAAGCGCGCTGTCGGCCCATAGCTTACTCATGCCGACCCCCACCAGCGCCTCCTCGCAAATTTTCTTCGTGGGGGATGGTTCATCGGTCAGTTTCTTAACCCAGGCGCCAGTTGGGTTCTTGAGGACACCCACATCCGCAGGCGCAGAAGAGATGGAGCGCATCGTCATGCGGATGGGGATTACACCAGCCCTGATGTAGAAGAACCTCTCAGACCAGTCATGAAGGCTCTTGAATGAAACAGTGGAGCACTTAACCTTCTGACTGCGAGGAATAAAGGAGATCCAAGAATCTTGGATCTTGGGCTTGTAAAAAAATTGAAAGCGCCGAGGGGTGGGCTCCTCGCGCTGTGATTTGCACATGAACTCGAAATGAGTCATGCGCACAAGTCCAAACGGATGGACTTGGGATATATGAATCCCGAAAAAACGTAACACCGCGCCTACAAACCTTGTCATCGGAAGACGAAGGTTGCAGTGGGTGAAAAAATGGGTGTACAGTGAAATATAGCCGGGAGGCGGGTCCGCCGCCGTCTGCCCGGCCACAGGCAACATGCAGCCAAACAGGGTGGAAAAACCCTGAGAGGCGATGAGGCTGTCGAGATCGACCTGCCTCAATTTGCAGGGGATTTCATTCCACCTTTTGGTGGCCTTGGTCCTCCATACTTCCTCCGATGTGGTCTCAACAACCCTCTTCCCCTTCCCCTTTTGCTTCAATGTCGACATTACCACAGATTTCACACGGCGTCTTCGAGAGGCAATAGAGGTGATTGAGGGGCTAGACGAGTCTGAACTATCAGACATACAACTGCAGCAGCAGATAATCGAAGTTTCGAAACGATGAAAACACTCAATTCAGAATATGAAACACAGAAATTCGAAAATTAGCAACAATGAAGATGAAGATAAAAAATTTTTCCTAAGGGCCTGCTTTTATAGGCCCAGGAGAGAGAAAAGTGGTAACTGATCGGATTTCACGCGCCCCCACTCGCAGGTGCAAGCCAACGAGAGCGCGGCACGTGTCCCTAACACTGTTGAGGGGACATAAAAATGTAACCGACCTGCCACGGAACAGAGACGCGCCCCCACTCGCAGGTGCAAACCAATGCGAGCGCGACACGTGTTCCAGACAGCTGTGCGAGGGGACATGAAAGGCAACTGTAGCACCTCGAGCACACGAAACGTCTGACACGTTTACGGCGCACGTCACCTCCAACCAACCACGTGTTTGGATCCTTCGTTTCAACCAAATGGATAGAACTTCGCGCAACGATGAAAACAACCAAGAAAACGACAAAACCCCTTTAAAAGACCAAATCAGTAAGTCTAATATCTATCTTACCGCGCTCGCGCGAGATAAGACACACATTAGACTGGGGGGGCTTGAAGAGGTATGTACCCGCCTCAACACCGAGCAAGGCGGGTCAACCCACAAGATAAACACATTATGAAGGCACAAAGCCAAAACCTATGCGCATGGCGCATACAAAACATGCTCAGGCATCATATGCCCAGGCACACATATGCTCGCGCATCACATATGCGCGCGGCGCATATCACATGCTCGTGCATATCACATCTGCCCAGGCACACATATGCTCGCGCATCACATATGCGCGGGGCACCAGCGCGCGGCGCATATCACATGCTAGTGCATATCACATCTGCGCATGAAATATCTGCGCGTGAGAATAAAGAGAAGACCTCGCGCATCCTCAGGATGGGCGCATATCACACATGCACATAATCGACCTCGTCCTTATCCAAATCAGGATTAGGGCAACCTTGATTGTGCACGTCAGACAACCTTCCAGAAGGCATCTTTTTAAGGAATAAGAATATGCTGATGTTGACAGCTGCCAAACGAAAGGTCAACAACTCAGCATGACACATGTGCTACCACGTGATTACAACCAACGAGAAAGCGCCAGGTGTCCCAGAGGACACGTGGCGCAGTGCGATTGGAGGAGGCCAACGAGGTTGAGCCTAATCAGTGGAAACCCTAGCACTATAAATACAGCATCAACTCCACTTTGATGGCGACATTCATACTCAATCATTGACAGTTACAAAGACATTGATTCACATTGAAGCATATTCAATCACACAATCATACAGAGTAACAAAAAAAGTATTCAGCTATTAAGCAATACTCTCCCAATTCCCTTACTCACACATTATTATCTTCTCCTACACATACTTATTCTCACGCCGGAGGGTTACCCCAAAGAGGACCCCTCTGTCCCTTTCTGAGGGGTAAGTAACGGCGCTGTTCATTTTGTAGGTGGAAGAACACTGATCCAGAAGAACCATCGGTGAAATAGTATAATCACACCCGAGGAAAGTAGATCTGCTACCAGTGAGTAGATCCACGTTTCTTCAGTTTACATGAATATTGTATCAAAGAGTTCAATGGATGTACTTTATTTTACCTTTTTTACATAATAAATCTACCACCAAAAACCTTTTGAATAGTATATTAATTGTTTACGAGTGCAGCTCAATCTTTTTGAGAGGCTCAAGCGTAACAAAAATTAAGTGCCATTGTTTTATTTCATCAATATATTTTATATGTTTATATTTTCTTCGGAGTTGAACATGCGGTAACAGTGTAACACCATAAGGGGTGTCGGCGCAGCTTGTTGCTCGCTTACTTGCTTCTTTATTGTAATTGGATCATTTTATTATAATATTTTATCCAACTTTTAATTATTAAATTTTTTTTAATAATAACATATATAATGCCAAGATAATAAAATCTATTTCTAAATCCAATAACTTATTTTCTTCACTAATATAAATAAGATGACTTCAAAGTATATAAGATTCAACAGGAAAAAAACTAGTCCTTTTTAGAAGGGGGCGATAAAAAAACTAGTAACCCGATGATAATTCAGCAAACAAATCAAAATTCAACATATAAGATTCAATAAAAGAAAAATTAGTTTTTTTTAACGGAGACGATAGAACAAACTTGTAAGCATAAGAAAATGGTTGAACAAACAAAACAACATTTTGAAAAGGCATAATCTTGACAATCAAAATGGAAACCAACCAGCAAAGAGAAGAATTCAATCCAAGTGAAAAGACAAAATCGTATTATAATCTCTTGAGCGTAATCAAACTGAATAAAAACAGTCAACATTTATTACAGTTTATAAATAAGTAATCAAAATGTATAAAAAAACATATACTATATATAATTGGAAACCTTATCTAGGATTTGTACTTTTCTAGAGCAAATGATTTTTCTTTCATTTTATATTTTTTATTTTACATAGCTACGTTTCAAGTGTTTTACACGAGTTCAGTTCTTGCGACAATTGGTATTTCACTATTTCTTCATTTTATATTTGGCATTGTCCAACGATTTTATAACTTGAGTAAATTACTTTTTAATTGCTAAACAACACTAAATCAATTTTTTAGTTGGTATTTTAAGTTTTAAAATTTAAACCATAATTCTATCATAGATAAATAATAAAAGAAATCAAAGAACCACACACACGCCGAAGTTATTTTAGACATACGATAACTTGATTTTGTTGTTATTCCTTGCCGGTATCATAATTAACCTAAGA
The DNA here is from genome assembly GCF_021521415.1 of Bidens hawaiensis. Taxonomy (NCBI): domain Eukaryota; kingdom Viridiplantae; phylum Streptophyta; class Magnoliopsida; order Asterales; family Asteraceae; genus Bidens; species Bidens hawaiensis. Next base: position 212,217 of record NW_027492690.1, on the reverse strand, counting down.
TATACTTATTGAATTTGTATCGACTCGATACCGCAACGTCCGTTCTTTAGTTTGTTTCATTTTTTAATTTGTTTTAAATACGTTAGCTTGACGGAATTATTTTTTGAGATTAGTTTTGGAACAATAACAAACGTAGTTGATATCCACCAAATTCACGCCAACTCAAAAAAGTAACGCCCGTGTTTTACCAAACATAAAATAGCTCGGTGCAATGCGCCAGGTAAGAATCTAGTTTTGATTGAAACATAGGTAAAAGGGATTCGATCTGTGGGTTCTTAAAATTTTGCAGGCCCAAAACTAGGGGTATTTTTTTAACTGTATTGGGCCGGCCCTGTAGATTACGTATATTTAAATAAATCATTACATTAAAGACCATATAAATCGTAAACATACGTTAGAACTTAGAAGCAATTTTTTATTTCCTTTCAAGTGGACCAAACAAAGTGACTCATCAGATGGATCGTTGCAAATGGAGTAAAATTACAGAATTTCTGACGTTTTGTGATCCAAACGATTATAATGATTTGTATTGTAGGTGGTCTTGTCTCTTGTGTATTGGGCATCTTAATTTAGTTAATTTAGTTAGAGCATCAATTGTGATTTGTAGACGGGCTTGGGCTTGGGCTTGGGCATCAATTCTTAATTTAACTATTAGTTATTTAATTGGGTCACACTTATACGGGTTAACCTGAAACCCTTTAAAAAACAAACTCAAAACCCAACTCTCATAACAATACAGGTTCATTCGAATAATCCGATTAAAACTTTTTAACCATATTTAACCTGACCTAAATTAACTTATTTGGGTTTGAATTAGGTCAGATTAATCAGGTTCAGACATCTTTGACACGTCAAATTGTGGCTTATAGAATAACTTGGCATGAAAATTTATAAATTGAAACTAAATTTCACTTTATCTACAATTTACAAATCCATGGCACCTAAAATATGGACAAATAACAAAAGTGATTATTACAGTTTTATTGGCTAGTTTGGTTACTAAATAAGAGAAAAAAAATATTTTGTATTGTTTGGTAGCCAATAAATGAGGAAGGAATATAATACAAATATGGTGGTGGTGGTCGACGTTGATGATGGCTAGTGGCGGTGGTGGTGATGCCCGATTAGGTGGCGATGCGGTGGTGGTCGACGCTAACGATGCCTAGTGGTGGTGTCAGCCAAATATGGTGATGCCCAATTAGTTGGCGGTGGCTGGTGGTGATGGTGTTGATGATGAGGGGCATCGGTGGTGGTGGTGGTGATGTTAGTCGATGGCGGTGGTGGATGAGTGAATGAAAAAAAAGCGGGAGCGGAGGAATGATTTTCGGGCGTTTAACGAGTATGAGAATATTTATAGAATAAGTGATTTAATTCTATTGTCCAATCAAATACGTTTTTTTTCTTTACTATGATCCGTTCTATTTCTATTTAGCATTGTGATGCATGATATGAAAACAAATTTTAGTTTCATAATTCAACTTGCAGTTGATATCTATACTATATATAATATATAATGAAAACAATTTTAGTTTCATAATTTAACTTGCAGTTGATATCTATACTATATATAATACTAGTTTGAACCCCGTGTATTACACAGAAAATTGATGAAAATTTAAAATTTGAACATTAATCAGAAGACAATCGACAACACAATTATCATATATTGTTAATAAAATTATAATTTATATTAAAATTATAGGAGTTACTAAAGAAACATTACGAAAATATTTACCAATAAGAAAAATTTTCCTTGTACACTACGTTTGCGGTTGTGTTGGTCAATATACCTAGTTTATCAATAATCAAATTTTTTAGTCAATGCCTGCCTGTAAATCTTGATAAAGCGACGTATAGATGTCCGTGTGAAAACACAAGTTCTTTCAAATACAAGCCAACTATAAATAATAAAGCAAGATTATGTATTAAATCTTAATCTTAAATATATAAGCGAAACCTCATTAAATTCTCTCAAACCACCAGATTGTTTTATTTGTAAATGAATGTTTCTCGTACATTCAAACCGAATTCACGGGTATGGGTATCACCAAACCCAGATAGCCTTTTAAATGAGTTATAACATATCATTATATTAAAAATTAATCTCATCAAATATTTGATATGAAAATCCTCTAAAATTATATACTAACAATTAGTATCCGTTTTTTAGATATTATTTATAATTAAGAAACAATTTAATAGTAAAAAAAATGGGTCATGGGTCTCACCAAACCTATATAGCTTTTAAACCGGGTTATAACATCTCATTTATTTGTGAAACTCTTTCATCATCAAATCCTAAGCATATTAATAACTTCCTTACAATAAATAATATTAATATCCAAAAAAATATATTAATATTAGAAACAAATAATATAAAACAACCTCGTATTGCAGGGAATAAAAGCTAGTTATATATGATAGCTAAGAAAAAAACTTCATGATTCTAGCTTTCTAAAATAAACCAAAAGAATAAATTTAAATGGTTAGTATGTGGATAAATAAATTTATGAGAATGTAGTCAATGTATATAATGAAAATTTTTAAAAAAGAAAGTATTTTAATTGTCTTTTATTTTATATTCTTGAAAATACTAAAAAGAATAATTATAAAGCAATGTTCCGACCACTTCTATCCCATTTGACATGTTCTTTTTCTATAGCTAAATTGTTTAATTTTATTACGTTAAAATATAAAAAGAAAAAATAAACATTAACACACTTGCTTTATATATATATAAGAATAAGGTTATTTTGGGTTGGGTAATAACCCACATGGGATCCAAATAACAAAATGGGTTTAAAAAATGTGAGGATGGTTGAGAGTGTGACAAGTGGCACATAATAATATTCTTTTATTAGAGTAATAGATAGGAGTGAGGGACATCTTAATTTTAAGAGGTACCACTCTTGTTGCATATAGTACAAGTAGCAATGCATATAAATTTAAGAATTTAGGGGTAAAATAGTCTTTGCTTATTCCAAACTAATATACAATAATGGTCCTTCAACTTCAATAAAGTTTTGTTAATATATTAAATAGTTACACATTTCCACCCTAATTATAAACCACCTACCCCACGGTTTTTTAACGGCCGTAACTTTTTCGCACGTTAATATTTTTTCTAAAAAGTTACACCATAAAAACGAGCATTTTGTTCTCTTTAATTTGAGTATAGTATTGCTATAGTTTATTAATTTTTAAAAAACTAACATTTTACGTGATCAGTTATTACTGACAACGGGTCGAGCATGTTCGGCTAACGGTGTTGGAACGGGTTAGGATTGGAACAGGTTAATACAAAAAGGGTTACTTTAGTTTATGTCGGGATAAGTTTAGATCGAAAGGGTTCATGTCAAATCGGGCTTCGGGTTAAAACATTTTCGGGTCCGAACATGTCCGTCAAAACGGACTGGGTTTTGAAATTACTTTACATTTCATCTTTGCTTCTTGCTTGTCACCACCAGTTCCGTGCGTTCAGACGTCAGTTACGTGGATGATATTGTTTATACATACCGGTTGCTCGCGTATAGGCATTATGTGGCGCGCTTACTGGCACTGGTTACACATCTGAAGCCACGTTAAATGCATATCACCTTCCGGTTACGCACATACCGTTGCGAGGTTACAAACGTACTACCACCAATTGCGTTTGTGCATACACAGCTGCATCGCGCGGGCAAATGACTAGTATAATATAATACATGACATTTGTGTTATATTTGAATGCTTATATGATATTGTAGTGGTTAGAAAAAAATTATCGGGAAGATGACAACCCTCTTCCCTCGTCTTTTCTTTTATGTTCGGAATAGGACCCCACGGCCCGCACCGATTCATGTAACCTATCCTTCATACTGTTGACTCTTTTAAATTATTTATGTGATATATAATCCATATCAACAAACAACAAACAACAAACATCACCGAATCATCACCATACCTTTTTTTTCTCTTCTGAATTTCCTTGTCCGGATATTTTTTTTAAAAAAAGGAAAAAGAACGTATATAATCTAGGCAAATATCACCTTTCATCGTTCATTTTGTGAGGATATTGGGGGTGCATATCTCATGCTAATTAACCTTTCGTGCAATCCTAAAAAAGGGGCCAATAATTATCCGATGATTAATATGTCTAATGTCTTAAATTTGGTGGTTATGAAAGTAAAATATTTACTTGTTTGTAGTATTCACTTAAAACATTCATTTTTATTTTTTAAATTTGACAAGGTATATCACAAGATTTCTGGTTCAAAAGAAAACTAGGTGCGTTTGTTTCATGGAACTATATATAATCTAAAGAAATCACAATCTGAATTTTATTTTGTTATGTATTTGGTTCATAGAATTTGTTGTAATTAAATTCTAAAATTATTTCTTAATGTGTTTAGTTGCCAAATGACATGTAATTGGAAATGAAACTAATTCCATTATATAAAACTCTTTCATGTAAAGAAATTCAACAATACCTCAAACCAAAAGCGAAAAAAGGAAAATTTCAAAAATAAGCGTTTATGAAAACAAATTTCAAGTTTTATGTCATTTGCAAGAATCCAGAAATAAGTATTATAAACTAGTAGTGACGAGTAAATTATGATAACACACTAGTTTGTAGAACCAATTAAAGAATGTCACGTGCCCTTAAACTAACCATAATAAGCAGGTTCACTAATAATTTACTCGTCACGACTAAATGAGTTTCATGTCTCGTAATCAACGCCCACGAGTAATTCATAAGTTCTTTAGTCGCGACGACTAGTTTACCCGGTTTACATTCCATGCACGAGTAGTTAGCACTTAACTCATCGCGTCTAGTTTAACCTTACAATCTACTAGTCGCGACTAAAAGACTTATGAATTACTCGCGGGCGTTGATTACGAGGCATGTAACTTATTTAGCCGTGACGAGTAAATTATTAGTGAACGTGCTCGTTACAGTTAGTTTAAGGACGCGTGCCAAGTTATAATTGGGTCTACAAACGACTCGCCATGACTAGTAGGGGTGAGCAGAAAGCCGAATAACTGGTAATAAAGAAAAGAACATTTACAATAATAAAGAAATGGTAATAATGTCGTAGGCAGAGGCGTTGGCGGTGGTAGTCAGGCGGCGACGATGAGGGTATTAATGGCGGTTGTGGCATTGGTGATGTTTGACGGTTGGTGGTGGCGATGGTGGTGGAGGCGATAGTAGTGATTGTGGTGTGATGTTGATGGTGGTGATGGCGGCGGCGGCGGTAGTGGTAAGGTTGTGGTGGTGGTTGCGGCACCATTGGTGGTGGCGACGACCCAATAGTGATGGTGGTGTTGCAAAAGTAAAGAGAGAACGAAAAGAACACGAAAAAGAAAAAAGAAAAGCAATGGTGTCAAAGAATGGTCTTGATATGTTCGGTGGGAATGAGAATCCTTGTGTAATTGTTGATTTCAGCTCATTGACCAATCAAACAGCTCTTTTGAATTCCCTCACAACGGTCCATACCATTTCATTTATGAATACCTAACGCCATCTTTGTGCTTCTCATTGCACTCACCCATGATCCATATTTCTGGTTCATCTTATGTCCGTAATTAAAATTTGGTAATCAATGTGAATTCGAGTGGCTCATAGCGACTCGTAAGAGCACCAACTTTCGATGTTTTAAATCACTAACCGATTGTTGGAATGCCATTAGGCATGTTCTGGGCAACTGTTTCATTTTTGTTGTCTATTTTTGGGAGAAAACTTTGTAAAAATCACTTTAAAACACGTTAATCTGTTTTTTTTTCTTTTCATATCTTATTGCTATTTGCCCGAACAAACAAAAAAAAAGAAAAATAAAACATATGTTATTGTTTATATTTTATTTTTACAAGACTAACCTTGTAAGTAAAAGACATAAACAACTTGTATTTAATATTTTGTATATTTTATTGTTACATCATGTTATCATCAACTATTGATATATTCAACGGGTTTATTTTGATAGAATTAACAATATGTATTCGACATATGTCATGTTTATTTGATATATAGATATAACATATTTTGCGAATAAAAAGTAGACTAGAGAATTTTAGAAGAAGAATAATTATTTTTATAATAGAAAGGATGAAGAAGCCTTTGGATAGAAGAAAGCTTTATGGAGTCGTCTGAAATACGCGTGGGGTGTGAAACAAAACAAAAAGACAATATCTACCAAACACAAACACAAGAATATTATATACATATTCATTAAAAACATGAAGCAAAGAACCCACCCACGAAGCCTTCGCCTGCCGCACACGAATGGTATCGTAATCTAATTTAAAACCATTTGCCTCCACCACATATTTTATTTTAATTTAATTTGTTACATATAAAAGTAACATCAATGGCTAAAGTTTGATGTGCCCATTTAATTATAAGGTTTAAGTTATAGGCAGCATTTGGTGCCATTTATAAAATCAATGACGTACAAATATTTATTATTAACAAATACATATACATGGCAATTGGCATGCTTATGCTTATATTTATATCTATATTTTCAAAAGTCTCTTATTTATCTAACTAATAACTTAATATTGAAAGAAAATGTTTTCACTCATTTCATTTTTTATTTGGAAAAGCACCAATCAACCCCAATTTACCAAGAAAATGTTATGAAAACAGCCCTAACTTGTTTAAATTAGCAAAATAACGACAATAGGCAGTTTTCATTCTCCTGTGTAAAAGGATCGAATGATAATTTAACAAGTTTTATGACTATTTTAATATTTTTTTCATATCAAACATAGCTATTATGATGATTTTCTAACCGGGTTGTTATGAGTAAGATGTTAGTATACATGGTATGAAATTAGGATTGTCTAACCGGGATGTTTTTTTTTTGCCATCACTGAGGGGGACGGTTTGCCTGTCAAATCAATATCCTCATTCATATCACTCATATTGCCTTAACAAATTTTGATCTCAATCAAGACATAGTTTCAAACATGGCAAGATATTAATATTGGATCATTATGTTCTATGGATGAATTCGGCACCGGTCCCAAATTTCACGATCATTACTTTCTTAAAACATGGTACCGGTACCATATGCAAAAATTCAATAAATATCGATAGCGATCCTGAATTTCCCGACAACAGTACCGAAATGCTAGTTTCGATACCGACTCCCGGTTCTATTTATTCATCTCTACTTGTTCCACCCACACCTAGGAGCCTTAATTAGTAGCCTAGTAGGTACGGAGCATATTTGTTTCTTAGTTATTCCGTATTTGTTTACATGATATTTTAACTTAAAGCTATTAATAATAAGACAAAATATAAGAATAGAAACACCGACGATTTTGTAATTGATAGTGTTGTCTGTGGGTGGTTAAACCCTGTTTTTAACACATTTTTAACATTAGACCACCTTCCTTGAGCCTTCCATCCGCATGGCTCGTGGGTCCGTACGCACCAAACCAAACTCAACTCTTACTTATACTTTCACTCACACCATCCTCTTACATAAATAATAATATTCCTTCCTCTTCACTCCACCTTTTATCCCTTCATTGCAATATCATATCCACTCCACCTCCATCATATTCATATCAAAGTAACCTCAATGAAGTCATTCTTTTGCTTTACAATCTCCGATAAAGTCGCTGATTGCGACGATGGTAGTGTCGGCTGCTCCGATGTCACCACTTCGTTTTCATGGGAAGACATAAAGAAACGAACCCGAAATTTCACTAGTCAAATTGGTTCAGGAGGGTTTAGTACTGTCTACCTAGCTCGGTCACCTGATTTTGGGCTAGCCGCCGTCAAGATCCAATCCGCTTGCACTGAGCGGCTAGCCCGAATTCATGACCAAGAGCTACAAATTTTGACACGACTAAAACACCCGAATATTGTTAAGTTTGTTGGATATTGTAACGATAGAGAAGATGAACGTGCACTCGTGTTTGAGTATGTACCTAATGGTACTTTGCATGACAGGCTTCAGAGTGATGTGACGCTGACGTGGAAAAACAGAACGCTGATTGCGTTTCAACTTGCTTCAGCTTTGGAGTATCTTCATGGCATGCAAATTATTCATGGGGATATTAAGGGTTCCAATATACTTCTAGATCAAAAATTAAATTGCAAACTTTGTGATTTCGGGTCCGCTAAATTACGGTTTACTTCAATGGTTTTACCTCCATCGACCACGAAAACGAATAGAATGATTATGGGATCACAAGGTTACGTGGATCCTCATTATTTAAAAACCGGATTGGTTTCGAAGAAGAATGACATTTATAGTTTTGGAGTTGTGCTTCTTGAGCTTATTACGGGTAGAGAAGCGTTTGGTATGCAGAAGTTGACGGACATTATGGGTCCCGTGGTGAGTGGGGTGGTGGGAGTGGAGGAGGTGGTGGATCCACGGCTGAGATGCGGTGGCGGGTTCGATTTAGAGGAAGTGAAGGCTATGGTTTTGTTGGCCGGGAAGTGTATTAGTGGTTCGCCTATGGTTAGGCCTTGTGCGAGTGAAGTTGTAGCATCCATGAGGGACAAGTTTAAATCAATTGCTCATTTGTGATGGTTTCTTATCGGTCTATATATCATGTAAATTCATTTTTTAGTTTTGAATTTTTATTTTTAGTTTTAAATCTTTTGAAGATGATACGAGGAAATAATTCTCATTTTTTTTTGTTCGTTTGTAATTTTGTTTGAAAGTGTGTTGGGATTGGAAAATCGGTAGCCAACCGACTATATTTGATGAGTTTCTACTTTTCTCATTTAAAGAAGAAATACGAAAAGATTTTGGTTTATTTGTTTACTTATTAGCTTTCAAACAAACAAAAATATGTTAAATCATACTCTACTAAGCTATTAATTTGTAGGCCTCGATAGGGCGTGATATATAGATCAAGTTTTTCTCAATCACGAAAGACAGAGAGGCTGGTTGTTCTTAAGAATATGCATATTCACAACATAATCCAACCAAATCTTTCAATGAAAGACTAATTTTTCTAATTTCCAACATAACCCAACCCAATTCAAAATTTCACTCGTATTCCCAACCCAACGTAAATCAATTTTTTTATAAATAAATACAGTTCCTCATTATAAAAATAATAATAAAATATACAAAAAATATATTATTATATAACAAAAATATTATATTTGAACCACATTAAAAAATACATTTTTTTCTATATAATCCCGTTTCATTAAAACATTCGCAAAAAGAAAACTAAATAAAATGCGTGTTTAGAATTTTTAGAAAAGTTAAATAATACATTTATTAAACAAAGAACAAATTATAAATGAAATTATATGTTAAGATTACTTAAGAAAAAGTAAAACAATGCCTTAACCATTAGTAGAAAGCGTTGGGTTGCAACGTCCCTAGGTCTTTGCCACTACCCGTTGCCAAGATAATGTGATTTTTGTTCCTTTTTTTTTAATTCAAGTTGGCAACTGACCATAGCAAAAAAATCACTAAAGTGGATCGCATTACAAAAATGTGACTAGAAGAAATAAAAACAAAACAATAAATGAATAAACCATACAAAAGCAACACCCCTACTTTAAAAACTTTATAACTTTAAATGTCATCATCACTTATTTATCACCAATGACATAACTAAAACACGTTTAACTAAAGTTATTTAAATTATATACTGAGCAGGTACACTTTCTGCCTTTTTTTATTCCGCATTCACAATTGTACTTTTTTTATTATCTAAGTTCTTCATTCAAGTATTAAGATCAAGACAAACGTGATCTATCTACCAAACTTCGTGAAGCCCATGTTTCATATAATAATTCCACATTAAGACAAAATATGTGCGGACAAAGTTAAATGACAAATTGGCGTTTAAATTTAGAGCACGTCTACTTTTTATATAAATTTTAGACATATTTAAGATTTAACTATTGTCATCGAGAGTTCGTGACATGTACATATTACTATCTTACAAACATTATATATTTGGTCTCTCTTTATATGAATTACTAACATATATGTTTTTTTTTATTCATACAAATAACGGACACTAAACAATTATTATAGCCACATAAAATATGATCATTTCCTGATTTGCTTTAAAGACTATATAAAGAACTCTTAACATCTCCGCTCTATGTTTCTTCTTTTTCTTTAATGTTGAAACGTCTGGTTAGCATGACACATAACATCTACCGGCTACACTGGTGATCATGCACTACAACAAAAGCCACCACTCTAAAGTAAATGGAATTCCCGACCACCCGTCTTTCCACCAACCATCCAACCCGATTACCACCTCCACCTCGCTCAACCACTAGTGCCCCAAACCATCCCAATGCCATCATCTAGGGTTGGCAAAAAAAATTGAGCTTGATGGGTATGCACGAAACATGTGGGATAGATATATCTGAAACTCGATAGGTATTGATCAACATGGTATGAAATTAGAATTAAAAAATTTCGTGGGTATGGAATGTGTTTCGGATTCGGTGATACGCGGCCCAGCTACCCAACACCACATGCCCGTTTACCCGAATCATATGAAACTTTTTAAATTTTTGTTTTCATTCTCCGTTAACCCTTGTCTTTAAATGCTTGATTTTAGTAGGTTTGTTATATGAAAGTTATTTTTTTCTTATGGGACATGTACTTGTTAATATTAATATTAATTATATTTTAGAGGTTTAAACCTTATTAAGCTAATAAAACCGCATTTGCAAAGAAAAAAAACCGAGTAGCGACAAACAATGACCAGACCCACTACCGATCATCCTTCGTCGCCATCAAATCTCTTTGTCAGTTGAACTCCAGCCAGACTTCTAACATAATTTAGGTAGGTCATTAAGTGAATCACTCATCTGGTGGTTAATTTTATTGTTTTAACTTATTTTATTAGGGACTTGAGACCGAGGCTTAAAAATTAAACATTATATGAACTTTAGATTTAAAACATTGTTTATTAGGTAATTGTGATGACGTTGACGTATTTTTGTTAGATTATATAAAAAGTAGTTTTACTTTTTTAATAAGACCCGTGAAAATTCGACCCGAATCAGACTTAAAAAAAGTATTAGATAACGACAAACAAACAACCTCTAAAATTGTTTTCTAATAATTTACTTATATACATATTTAAAACATTTGTTATTAACTTATTCTAATTTATAGGCACATACCTCTAGCCTAACTCATTTATAATACGGTGCAATGGTAGGAAACATGAATTTTTAGTGGAAACTCATGTTCAATCCTCATAGACAACACTTTAGGAGAGGCATAAGTGACTTAATGAAATAAGACTGAGATCTTTGTGATCTCTAATTCGATTCTAATGGCGTCCGGGTTTTATCACTAGCGCGCCTTCGAGTGGTGGAGTTTTTCCCGGAATTGAAGATAACTTAGAGCCGTTTAAGGACTTCGTGTGACTGTGTTGGGCCATCTAACAATTATTTTTTGCTATTGGGTCATCCCATACGAAGTTTTAGACAATTCTTTATTTGTTAATTGTTAAAAAAATATATTATATATATATAGCTCAAGCCCTGAGGCAGTCCATCTGCAGGGTAGGTAAACGCACAAAGCCCAATTTCATAGGGACCTGTAACTATTAAAATATTTTTAAAATATTTTATGAATAATTTTATTTTAAAACAAATGATCAATTTCATAAAATATTAATCAAGTTTTAAAAGTGTTTCAATTAGGTAACTAATTTTTAAAAATTATTACAATTAAGTCACTTAATTGTAATATTTTATTAAATTAAATGTTTTAACATGTTTTTTAGCCTTTTTCTTTTTTGTTTCACATAGGAAATCTTTTTATCTTTTTTCTTTATGTTGACGTTGGATGGCGACGTGGATTTTTTTTTTGAATGTTAATATAATTAACGTTTTTTAAGATTTTCTAAATTTAACTACATATTGCAAATTCCGACCCCCACATCTTATCCTCCATTTCTTTCTTAATGCACAAAAAATTCGGTGAGACTCTATTTGAAGATTTAGTGACCCGATTTGAGAAAAAATATGCATAAGTGACATAATTAAAACATTTTTAAGACTTGGTTACTTTTTATGAGATAATCCCTAGAACAAATGCTTACAAAATCCATTATTGTTGGTTTGTGGAACCAAAATTCCAGTTGCGTTTCGTTTTTTTGTTTTTCCTAAAGTTTATATTTTAGAGGTTCGTTTTTTTATAACCATGAAGGCCTGAACTTCAAATTTTCGATGATTCTTCGGTACAACATTCGTCCTATATAGAAAATAGTTTATTTTTAATACTCTTTGAATTAGATACCATAAACAATTTTAGTAAGTTCCTTTCTGCTGCTCCTCTCAGCAAGTTCAACTTTCCTCTCTTTCTTACTGTCTCCCTTTTCTTATCTATTTACACTTATTATACACCACATTATATCTATTTGATATGTCTTACAATACACTTTACTAACTTTGAGTATCGGAAGGTGTTCTTCGAGCTAGTTTATGGCCACATAATGGCATGCAACTCGAATCTAAACTTAAAACGCATTTTAAGAATGTTCGACGCGTGCTAACTTGATAACAAGAACCCAATTCGTCTATTAGGCTAAGAGTAATGGGGCTTGGTTGAGCCCCAGGTGAGCCAAGCAAAATCTAACACGTAGGCGATGACATGGCCATGGATCAAGCCCCTCAACCAAGCCCCAGAGGGTATAGTGGTCCAGGTGATCAGGGGCTTGATCCAGTTTTTTATTTATTTAATTATTTTAAAGAATACATTAAATAATAATATAAAACATTACATTAATAATAATATAAAACATTACGTTGATACTAGTCTAATACAAGATCATCGGGTCTTCTATCCCACAAAAGCTCGACCAACTCATGCCGAACGTTGCCGTGTAACTCACGGCTCTTGATGATATTTATGTTGGCGAGTCGTTGTTCATTGGTGATCGTCGATTATTGTCTTGGAATATCACCTTGGTAGTTTTGACAAATAGCTTTACCCTCGTCTTCTAGTATCATGTTATGTAGGATTTTACACGTGATGACGACTTCCGTTATCTTCTTTCTTGTCCAAAATCTTATTGGATTCGCCAACATTGCCCATCTTTTCTTTAGGACTCCAAACGCCCTTTCAATATCTTTCCTTGCCGATTCTTGTTTCTTCGTGAAGTACTTTCGTTTGTCAGAACCTGGAGACGCGTAAGCTTGAACAAGTATCCCCCATTCGTTGTAAATACCATCAACGAGGTAGTACCCGTACTTGAAATGTTCTCTATTTGCAAAAAAAGCTTGAGGGGGTTCAACCCCGTCAATAAGGTCATCGATTATCGGTGACTGATCGATAACATTGAGGTCATTATTAGACCCAGCAACCCCAAAGAACGCATGCCAAATCCAAAGATCCTGTGACGCCACCGCCTCAAGTACAATAGTAGGGTCGGGGTGATCACCTCGATGGAATTGACCTCGCCAAGCAGTGGGACACATAGCCCAACCAACATGCATACAATCAAGGCTACCGAGCATCCCGGGGAAACCATGCTTTTCACCGTGCACCCCGTATATGCGTTGGATATCATACATTGTTGGTCTACGTAAGTATCTCCGCTTGTATAGCGATATGACCCCTAAATATAATTATTAAAGTTATATAAGTTATGTAAATATTTGAAAAATATATAAACAAACGTAAAAAAAATATACATCTACAAAAGTGGTTAAGCGCATCGCGTCCGGTCTTTTTAGCCATTTGTAGATACTCGTCCAACATGTCCGATCCAACACCATACGCTAGTTGCCGAAGAGCGGCGGTAATTTTTTGAGTAGCCGTGAATCCGGGCTTACCTCTAGCGTCATCCCTTTGTTGAAAATACTCAAAGTGCTCCGGCAAGTCATTTTGCTAGACGCATGAATAATCGTCTTGTCATTCGAAAACGGGTTCTAAAACTATCCTCACCATTTGTGGGATTGGGACTAAAATAGTGACGTATCAAAGTTTCGTTAGCGGTCTTTCGGTCACGAATACGCGGTTGGCGGAACAATGGGGCTCGGGGGCGATTTTGATATCTCAAAAAGCTTACCGTCGTTTGAACCGCTTGATAAATGAGTTCGTCTTCTTCGGTAGAATTGGAAGACGATGACGACGATGCCATTTATAAATATATAAATAGAAGTTTTGATAGAGAGAATGTATGGTTTAAGTTTTTATAGAAAGTGTGGATTTGTATTTATAGGTAAAAAAAATTAAATATTTATGACTTGCCAACGGTAAGGTTGACCAGTCAACTCTCCTCCAACGGCTACTTTGCCCCGCGGCCACAGCCGCGCCCGCCTTCACCTGAGGGGTGTAGCGGTGTTCGCGAGCCACATAAGCGATCGCGCCCACCGCTCAAACACCCCCCCCCTACCCTCAGTCTTATAACATTAAATTAAAAATCCCCACAATGACGTCTTAGTGGCAAGAACTATGTAGAGGACACCCAATTATGGCGTGAACCATTTTTTTTAAAAACATTAGATAAAGAACGAAGCTGTTTCTTTGTAAGGTATGCCATCCAAAATCTAGTTTCTTTTTCACCTTTTTACATTTTTACTACTTGCATTTAATTTTATTTTCAATCAAGAAGACAAAAAAATCACACCGACAACAAAATTTACACCACCTTTTCAATAATTTTGTTATTAGTGTCTGTTTATTGGTCAATAATACATTCAATCCGTCTCTCAGATTTGATGTCACCACCAAACATATCATATTCCCGGGCCCTTTTAAGACGTGTCCGTACACACCAACCTTCAATTAATCATCCCTTAAAGTCTTAAACACACATTTCTTTCTTTCTATTCTATCTCCTTCATTCCACCTTTTCTCTTTTTCCCCTAATGGGTTTACTCAAGTTATTAGGATGCTTTAGAGTATCCGATCAAGTAGTCGATTGCGCTAGGAAAGACGACGAAAACTGTTGTAGTGTCACCACCAAAACTACATATGATCAAACTTTATCTACAAACAAGTATTCATGGGAAGATATTAAGAAGTGGACAAGGAACTTCTCCAAGGTTATTGGATCGGGGGGGGGGGGGGGGGTTAGTACGGTCTACCTTGCCCGTATACCGGATTATGGGTTAACAGCTGTCAAGATACAACTGCCTTGCACCGAACGGCTAGCCCGGATTCATGATCAAGAGCTTCAAATCTTGGTCAAAGTGAAACATTCAAATATTGTTAAGTTAGTTGGATACTGCGACAATAGGGAAGAAGAGCGTGTGTTATTGTTTGAGTATGCATCCAATGGTAATTTACATGAGAAGTTGCAGAGCAGTGTAACGCTGACGTGGCAAGCTAGAAAGCTGATAGCGTTCCAGCTTGCTTCAGCGTTACAGTATATGCATGGGATGCAGATTATTCATGGAGATATTAAGGCTGCTAATATTCTTTTGGATGAAAAGTTAAATTGCAAGCTTTGCGATTTTGGATCAGCTAAATTAGGATTTACATCGATGGTTTGGCCTCCATCGAGTAGCCCCAGAGCGATAATTGGTTCACAAGGGTACGTGGACCCGCATTATTTGAAAACCGGATTGGTTTCAAAGAAGAATGATATATATAGCTTTGGAGTTGTACTTCTAGAACTTATTACAGGAAAAGAGGCGTTTAGTTTGGAAAAAGGGAAATTGTTGACGGAGATTGTGGGTCCAATGGTGAAAGGGGTGGTGGGAGTGGAGGAGGTGGTGGATCCGCGACTGAGATACGGTGGTGGGTTCGATTTAGAGGAGGTGAAAGATATGGTTTCGTTGGCCGGGATGTGTATTAGTTGCTCCATGATTAGGCCTAGTGCAAAGGAGATTGTTGCATCCATGAAGGACAAGTTTCATAGCATTTCTTGATTTTTATTTTGGTTTTGTGAAAAATTAAGATGTGAATGTATTGGTTTGGTTCATCAATCATCATCATCATTTATGATTATTTTTCTGTAAAGTTTGTTTTTTAGTTTGAAGAAAGTTTTAAGATTTCTTTTGTTTGGTCACTTATTACTATTCACAAGAATGTTTACATTTCATAAACCATAAACGGTTACAAGTCTATTTTAGTTCATGTCTCGTCTAGTAAGGTACAATATATCTATACTATATATAATACACCAAACAATGACAAATTAAGACATCCATTTTTAAGTAATTTACAACACTTAAAACATGAGGTACATATGTTAGTAAGGGTAAACTTGTCTTTTAAACACAATCCATTCAACTTACAAGTTTGGTCCCTCATCTTTAACCATATTATGTTTTTAATTTAAGTTGTAAACTAACTTCCCACCCATGATTTTTAAACGACTATAGTCTTTTCAAACGTTAATAGTTTATAAAAATAATTACACCATAAAAACGAGCATTTTATTCTCTTTAATTTGGATATGATATTGTTATAATTTTTTTCATTTTAAATAAATTAATATGTTACGTAGGGGTGTTCAGTGTCCAGTATAAACCGTGAAACAACCGTTCACTACGTTTTGAAAATTTTGAAACCGACCAATAAACCGTAAGTAAAAAAAGAAAAAGAAAAAAGAAGTCAAACCAATGACCGGTTTAAACGATTTCAAGGTTTTAACCGAACCATAAACACTTATATTTGTTACGTGATTAACATGTTTAAACACCCGCTGCATCGCGCGGGCACCTGTCTAGTAAATCATAATTAGTTAAGTAATTAATACGACTAATTCTTTTCAATTTTTTTTAATATAATAGCCGGCATCTAGAATATCACCTCAAAGTCGCCTGTCAGGGTTCAATTAAACCTAACAGTTGAATTATGGTTAATAAAAAATGACGAATTCAAATATAATTATGATTATACTGGGATAGAGAAATGAGGAAGGAATGAGTAATAAGCATTTGTTTAATTTAGAACTAAAATGAAGAAATTGTTAATCGAAAATAACAAGGTAACGAATATATAATGCATGGAGTCTATCCATCATTTTCGTTTACTTTCTAGTGGCTACGTTTTATTGTTAATAATATATATGCTACTACCCATATTATACATGTGTTTAGGTTGAGCAATCAAATCAATATCATGACTAAGCTTTTATTTAATAAAACATTGTATGTGAAGTAAGTAGCTTATTTAATCTTATTTAAATAACTCGTGTCGTGTTATGTTATGTTTACCACTTTATAAACACTAATCATAGAATATAAACTTAGCTTCTTAGGTTTTATTATCTGGTAATTAGCACTCAAATAGTATCCGAAAGACATTCTAGTGCTAAGCTGTGTTCTCTTTATCGAACAGGGTGGATGGTTTCCTATATGTTATGAGTCGTTTTCTAAAAGTATCACTTAAAAAAATTTCTCATACTTTACACCAAATTATCTATTTAACCTTTCATTCTTTACTTAAATAAATCCTCAAAACATTTTCATAAACTCTGATAACTCACACTACTATATATATAAATATTCAAATATTATACAGACATAAGTTGTGTATGTAGTTAACTTGGTGTTTAACATGGTTGATGTAAGATAACACAAACAGTTAATTTTATTCTTAACTGCGTTAGAGAATTTATAATGGTATCGTATCCCAAAAAAATGTTCATTTACACTTCTCATGTTTTATTCTTTATTTCTATTTAATTAAATATTATTGTTTTTCTCTTTTTTTTTTCTAACTTATAACACACGAGGAAAACATAATGGAGAATGAATATTGAATTGCCAAATATATATATATGGATTGCCATTGAGCATGATACGATATTATGAAAACCTTAAAAGTTTCCTTTAATTATAAGATTGAGCATTTGAGTTAAAAGACGATAATTCGATATGTCTTTAATGATAGTGAATAACACCCTATACCCGTCTTAGGGAGTTAGGGGTAACTCAAATGTTGAATCATTTATCAAATCAGACAATAAATTAATAATTGCCTTTTCTTTTCGGCCTTCACTACCCCTCAATTAAATTCATGACCCAACAAAACTTGTTAGTCTAATTAATGTTAATTGCAGCTCATCTTAATGGTGGCCTCCACCATACAAGAATGCCAATGTTTTTTATTGCGAAAGTTTAAAGTCATAATTTTTGTCTTCTGACTCAACCTGAATTGATAAAATGCATGGATCCACTTTCGATCAATAGAATGTAAAAACAAGCTGAACATATAGCACATTTAAGTACTTAAATCTACAATACAACATAGTAATATTACTAATAGTCTTTGTTTCATTCGTGCGATTTTAATCAATTGTACATCTTATTTCTTTTAAATAACATTTTCTCTAATTAGACGTAGAAGCATCCAAAACTTTCAAAATTGTGTGATTTAGTCCGAAAGTTATGTTAGTGAACAATATAATTAAATAAGAATATCGTGATTTGCACCCCTTTTCCTTTTTAATTAGATTACTTCCAATGCAAGAATCAACTCAGGAGAAAGAAGAATATATAGAACTGCTCAAGCAAAATAGTATATAAAACAATTTGAAATTGAATTGATTTTTGAAAAGAAAATGAAATTACACTACAACACTTGTTATAATTGAAAAAATATATATATATAATAAAACAAGGAAATAGCGACGTGATGATTGAGGATTTGTGTTTAATATGAGTCCCGCAAACATATTGTGTTTCTCCTTAGTCCTTACAAACACGATTATTTCCCATGTTATAACAATCGAAGCCGTGCGTACTATCAAGAAAGACTTGAGCGCTTAAAACGCACTTGAGATGATAGAGAAATAATATTTTGATTATAGGATATCTATTGGTGTGTTGTGAGAGAATCGTTGCATATTTCGGGTAAATTAGAGGGTATGTCAACTAAGATAGTATCTTTGCCTTTTACTTAAAACCAAAAGTTAAAACGGACCAATCATCAACTCAATTAAACAAAAATAAAATTGTATTAAAGTTTTAATGCAATTTATTTGGTTTAATATTTTTAGACTTATGTGGAAAGTGGAAGTAAAGTGATTAATTTCAACCAAGATGCATTCACCCCACTCCAACCCCTAAGTTGTGCCATCATGGTTGCATTA
Source organism: Bidens hawaiensis (assembly GCF_021521415.1). Classification (NCBI taxonomy): domain Eukaryota; kingdom Viridiplantae; phylum Streptophyta; class Magnoliopsida; order Asterales; family Asteraceae; genus Bidens; species Bidens hawaiensis. The sequence goes on along the minus strand of NW_027492690.1, from coordinate 193,218 downwards.
TTTGTTAAAACTTAAAACTGAAAAAAAAATAATAAAGGAAAAACAAAACAATTGATCATGCTATTGTATATAGCTTTTTTATGCTTAGCTCACTGTTATTGATAAAATAAAACTGTATCATAAAGATCTCCATGGTATTTTTCAGATCAATGCAATACTAGTAGTTTATAAAATGTGTTTAAACTTCACGCATTAAAATCGAATATTAATAACCACATACACAAAAATTGTTGTAGCACAAGAAAGCCTGCTCATGTATTATTAAATCTCATCAACCCGTTTATTGATAATACGCAATGAAAAACTGATACACGCTAGTACTTTCACGTACTATGGAAATTTTAACATGCATTTCAAGGAATGTGCAACGTAATGTAAGCGACACACATATTACATACCTCCTGATTAATTGTAGAGATAATTTCTTTGTAACTAATATACATAGAGAGAGGTTTATCAAATTCTACAAAAAGACTAGGTTTATGATTTTCTCATGAACTAAAGGCAGTGTGTGTGTGTAAATTCACACCAATTCTCATGAACTGATATATAAATAGGACATTCTCTAATTAAATGTTATGAAGAATCTAATGAATTGAGACTAAATTTTATTTATTTATAGACACACAAATTTAGCTCCTCTCCTAAATAATCGCACTCTTTCATAAGAACCGGACTTGAACTCTCGCCCTCTTGAAAAGGCAAAGCCTTGTCCAACAACTTGGTACCGGTATGCCAAAGACCTTTGGTATTAAACGATATTTGTGATCTCATACTGTTGGCATTCTTGTTCTTGCTTAAATCTATAGATTTTCTTTTTCTGAATAACTAAAGGAAGGTCAAAACAACCTTTTTTTCTTAAATTTGTGGTTATTAACTTATTATTATGTGACATGGATGTTGGATACCCTGTTTTCAATGATAACCTTTTGTTATACAATAATACTTACATTTTATAAAAAATATTTCATGTCATTTGTAAAGCGGCTAGAATTAGCTTCCCGCCAAAGCAAATGAAGAAAGAATGGAAGCAATGGATATATTCTTTTCTTTGCTCCCTCCACATAAACACACATGTTGTCATTGTAATCATCCTGACTATATTAATGAACATCTCACCTAGGCCATAACTAGCTTGAAATACAAAAATGGATTTCAAACTAAATCTGAAGCTCCCAAATGAAGTTGACCTATCGATTTCAAAAAACGAACAAGTTGTCGTTTTCGCCTCACACCAAACGGATTCCATGTTTATTCTCACATCCGACCTCAAAAACGGTTAGATTTTTATAACTACTTTTTTTTTCTTTCTTGGTATATGTTATTTAAATGGTTTACATGTATATAGGTGGTTATGAGAAAAAGGACATAAAGATTGACATAAATGAGGATGGGAATAGAATAACAATAAGTGGTGAAAAGCCCAACAAGGGATTCCAAAAGACCTTCATAATCCCAGAGGGAGTGGCTTTGGATAAAGTCAAAGCCCGGTTTGACCAAGGCGAGTCAAGACTCACCATTCGGATGCCAAAATTGGTAAAAGGGATGGTCCCTGGTGTTGGGATTGAGGAATTCAAACAACCTATTATTCCTATTCCCACCAATGAAGATAAACAAACGGTAAATCAAGATGTGGATGAAGAAATAAAGAAGCAAGATCAGATACCCGAAAGCCAAACAGAGGAATCGGAACAAAAGAGTTCCTCTTATTCTTCTTCATCTACTCCTATAATAGCGGGATCAGCAATACTTGTCTCTCTTATTGTCGCCTTTTACAGTTTCATTCGCTCTAAAAACAATAAAAAAGATTAACTACCACATTCATTTAGCTTCTTTGTTTGATATAAAACAAACATTTTCAACAAAAATGTGGTCATTCTTTCGGCCTCCAAGTTTTTAGTTGATCTATGAACCGCTGCGCATTGGGCCCATATCTATAGACCTACATATGACAAGTTCATCTTCCGTTTGCAACATGTTCTTTGTAATATTCATCTAGATATGTATCATCTTCCTGCAATGCAATGAACACGTTATTAGTTGGTACTATGGTTTGTGTTTGCATGTGATGAAAATTTGACTCGTCTTGTGCTTTACCTTATTATAGATAATTAGCTACCATTCCATCGACCGAACTCTCCTCAGCACGTTTCGTCTTGGTCTTTGTTTCTCTGTTACTGGAATTATGCTGTCCATCAACTGAACAACACACAAAACAGTGTTAATCACATTAATTACAAATCCAACACATTCTATTTTCATGAAACAGAGTGAATAAAACATAACTTCAAACAAACACAAATGAAATCAAACAATTGTAACTTGAACAAGCGCCCCAAAGATACATTTGGTATTTTATGTATAATAACAATGTATTCACATTTTCATTGTTTCTAAAATAAAAAATGCAGTTGTTTCATGATCGGATTTTGCGTTACAGTTTCCAAATTATTCTATTTATTTAACTGGAACCATATTGATCAGACAAAACCATATAAACCAACAAAAATTAACCATTTTCGGAAAAGCAACAATAGAATTAAACCACCAAGTAATCTAAAATACTCTTCTATGAATGGAGAAAATAACATATTATTTATCATAATTTGAGGGAACAAATTTGGCAAAGTGAAATTATTAAACTATGCGACATTTTCAAAATAAGCTGTATATAGTTAGTAACAGAAATAAACAAAATTTAATAAAATAGTAACACTGTGTTAATGCATTGAAGAAACACTAACCGGACCCCGGACAGATTACTGGTAACCTGGGGGTTGGATAGCTGTTTCCCACGAGGGGTTAGACCCTTGGAAGATGGTTCTTCTGATAACCTGCAAAACAGACACCGTGAGCTCGTCACTGAGAAGGGGGGGGGGGGGTTCCTCCTTGTGACCACCCTCCGGCGTGAGAATCAGACTAGATTGCTCTTTAAATATAAAAGTATATTAAGAGATTGCTAGAGCAGATATCAGGTATATTATGATGATATAAGATAATAAGATATGATAAGATGAGATGGTCATACCATTTGTGGTATTTATAGCCGAAGGTAGGTTTCCAAAGAGGTATGGCCGGCTGCAACAGTGTTCCTGTTCCACCAACAGTAGCCTACGCACGTGCCCTGCTGGTAGTTGGTGGGTAGGTAGCGGCTGATAGTGACCAGGCCTGCTGTATACTATTCCTGTTCCACCAACTGACGGCTACGCACGTGGTATGGCAGTAGTTGGTGAGTAGGCAGCGGCTAATAGTGATACAGTACAGGAGCATGCTGCTCGCCATACTGTATCAGTGAGCTGTCGTATCTCTGATCAGATCTTTCGCCCATACCTCGTCAGGTACAGTAAAAGATCCTTCAGTATACGGACTGGCTTATTTGGGCGGGAGTATTCCCCCTCCCGCCTCTGTGCGGGATTGCTCCCGGCTTGGCTCATTCCTTCAGGTGACACTGAATGATCGAGAGCTAAGTGCCTTGTGCGTGTAGCCATGCTGCGCGGGTGGCCTTCCCTAATGGCTTGTATCCGAGGCTGCGGGGACAGGCGGAGTCCTTCACCATTGGGAGGCATTTCCTGCGGGACCAGCTTGCGTACTGCGCGTAAGGACGTCACGTCTCTGAGCATGGTTGGTCCTGCGGATCCAGTTGGTCTCTGCGCAGACGTCCCTGTTTAAGGTGAGTCTTGCGGGTCCAACTGGGCTCTGCTGGGACCTACCTCTTCAAGTCCCCCCAGTCCAATGTTCTTCTCATGAGTGTTTAATAAAGTGAGGTGAACTTTTGGACTTGAGCAAAGGGTTTTGAAAAGGGTTTTGTAAGGTTTTCCATGGGGATTCTTTCCGCGGAAGTCCTTGTCACTTGCAGAAATGCCCGAGTTTCCTGCTTGGTCTTTGGGTATGATGCGGGTAGGTCTGTAACCTCCTCGCAAGTCAGGAGCATTGAGTCCCAGTTGTATGTATTTTCCATGAGGTTTTGGTAGTTTTGAACATAGTGATCAATTATGTTAAGACCACCAATTCCATCCTGGAGCTTCAAACAACGTAGTTCTCGACGTTCCCGCTATGCGGGGATGTTATTTCCGTTTCCGCAAGCATTGCCCAGAAGATCCTTCTTGGTTTCAATTCCCAGCGGAGCGCTAGGTATGTGAAGGGTTTTGCCTTAACACTGTACCTGCGCTCGTCTTACGGTTACTTTACTTCCAAGGTATTCCTGGCGTCAATTCCCTGCGGGTGCTAGGTATGTGAAGGGTTTTGCCTTTACACTGTACCCGCACCCGTCTTATAGTTACTTGGTTGCCGAGGTACTTGGCTTCAATTCCCTGCGGGTGCTAGGTATGTGAAGGGTTTTGCCTTTACACTGTACCCGCATCCGTCTTACGGTTACTTGCTTGCCAAGGGGTAAGGGGTATTTTCCCGCTTACTTTTTAATATTTTCAAATTTTTGAATTTTGAAATTCGAAGAGTTGGTGAAAAGATAACAGTCCAAACCTCTGAAACGTCGTGCGACGGTTTCTTCTGACTGTGTCAGGACGTGCAAGAAGTTATGGTGACGTGACAGAACATGGTCATTCCAGTCGCTTTTTCAGGCGCGTGGGCGCGATTTTTCGGGCGCGTGGCCGCGAAATTACTGGCATACGTCCTTTCAACAGCTGTTGCCAGCTTGGTTTTTGCCACGTGTCATAGTTTCATTGCACATTCGATTTCTCTCTCCTCCGCATTAATTTCACCGCATTAATTGCGATTACTATATAAAGGGGGAGAGGGTTATTTGCAATTCACACTTTTAACTCTTCTCTTCATCTTTAAGGCGATTTCCGGCGAATACTCCTTTATTCAATCGAGCATTCTCTCGAAATCGTTCTCTTCTCTCTGCAAGATGTCTTCTCGTGATGCTGAAGCTATAGCCGATGACAGGGGTACTGCTGGCGAGTGCCAGTGTGCTCTGCCCGGCGATCAGTACCGGTATGTTGTCAGGAAGTTCATGCTCGATCATCTCGAGCCTGAGTTTCCTGAATCCCACCAGACCGTGTACGATGCCCCCCGAGGCAAGATCGGGGTTTATGCTGCATTTTTTGTCTATGGGAATCTTAGATTCCCATTGACAAAATTTGTTTACCGTGTCCTTGAGAGGCACGGTGTTCATTTGACCGAGCTGCACCCCATGGCGATCGCCAAGATTCGCCATTTTGAGTGGGTGTGCCGGATTTTGGGCATCGAGCCCCATGTGGACCGCCTGATGACCTTCTATACCTGGAGGTGCATCCAGGGGGGGTACACCTTGACGACCCGTATTAAGGGTCTGAAGATTTGCGACACCGAGCGCAGTCTTCGCGCGTGGAAGCAGGAATTCTTCTACATTTCTGCCCGCGCCATCCCCCTTGCCATGAAGTTTAAAAATGGCCAAGCGATACCGAGCCTTCACGCCCCCAACTACCAGGAGGCGGAATGGTTTTCGAAGATATCCCGGATCCAATCTCCGGTTTACCGGTTTGCGGAGTCCGGGATGGTCATGTTAGGGATGAGCTGGGTGTGGAAGGATGCGTCTCAGGTTCCCATCCTTCTCGAATACGGTTTGAACTCTATTCCCTATGGTATGTCTTGTCTTTCTTTTTGATACGCGTTTGTCTTCTAACTGTTTATTCTTTCAGAGGGAAATGATTTGGAGTCGCTTCTGTACCCGCGGGAAACCGACGGTCCTGCGCGGATGGGTACTCGTGCTCTGGACGAGGGCGAGTTGCCCATCCTGGAGCAAACGGCGGATCGGTTTGTGGAGGTCTATCCGCTGGGCCACGAGATCCTGAGCCACCGGCGGCCAGGTAAGGCGATATTCTTTCCTCAATCCCTCAATGCTGTACCCGCTGCTGGAATTCCTGACCCGTCTTCCTCTGAGGAATCCTCAGATGCTCCTCCGTTGGTGCGGAAGAAGAAAGCTGCTGCCGGCGTGAAGGGGAAGGAGAAGGCCTCCACAGCTGATCCAGTGGTTCTATCTGACTCGGAGTCAGATAGTGAAGAAGTGGCGGGGAAGCCCGGTGGTGAGAAGACCACTGCTCCGGAGGCTATGACCGTTACCTCCGGAGAACCTACGAAGACGACGGTGACCGGTACCAAGAGGCCGGCTCCATCGGGTTCCTCCCCGCCCGTCCGTACGTTCAGGGTCAAGAAAACCCGTAAGTACAATTATAATGTCTGTAGATTTATCACTTCATTAATTTATCTAACACTTTCTTCTTTGTGCAGGCGTGGATGTTGACGCATTCCGGGGTGAAGCGCAGAGGAGTACCCTTCCGCCAATGACGGTAGGCTTGGTCAGCCTACCTGAGGCGTCGACCCAGGTGACCGCGCCTGCTTCCGCTGGTTCAGTTGCTCCTGAGCAGACTGTTCCAGCTGAGATGACGTCCCCGCCGGCCGTGAGTGCGATTTTTACAGCATCCTTCACAGAGCTGGCGGTTACTGCTGCTGCTGACTACGAGGCGGCGACCACGGCGGCGACCACAACGGCGACCACGGCGGCTGCCACCATGCCCGCGCCACCGGCACCGACGGCCGGACCATCAGGTACGCGCAGGGCGTCCCACCGATCTTTGTCACCTTCCCGTCTGCCTGACCTGTTGGATGGATTTCCTTTAAGTTCAGGTGATGGGTTTGGCGGCTATCGGCCTGTCATTGACCCTACAGGTGCGTAGGGTTCCTTTCTTTTTCCCTTGTTTTTTATCATCTTTTCCTTACTGCCTTTGTTTCTTTTGCAGTGTCGGATTCCAATGAAGTGTATGTTCCGCGATGGAACATACGCCGAGGAACAACCCTTCGTACCCCTGTGGAGTGCGTGGACTGGGCTCGCCACGCTGCTCCTCATGGTGCGTTGGGGGAAGCCATGGCTAGCTACCAGGAGGGTAGGCTAACCAATGAGCTTCGGGTTCTCCAGGCCCGGACGCAGCCACGCGTCGAGCTGCTTTGTCGTGAAAACGACAAGTTGAAAGCAGCTCGCGCCAAGGACGTATCTGAGGCGCGTGCTCTTCGGGAGGAGAACCAACAGCTGGCGGCAGCTGCCGCCGACAAGGAGAAGGCCTTCAAGGCCCTCGAGGTTGAAGTTCAGGCGCGACTCGAGGCCCGCTCCAAGGCTGCCCAAGCTGTGAATGAACAGCTTCGGCTGGCCAGGGAGACTGCGCGAAACGCAACCGAGAGGGCTGCCAAGGCTGAAGCCGTTGCTGAGCCTTTGCGTGTGGAGAATGAGGAGCTCAAGGCCAAATTAGAGGCTCTCCAACGCGCTCATGATGCCTTGGCAATGAAAGATGCCAAGAAACTCCAGGAAATCCTGGACCAGAGAGGGGTGCTTGACCACACCGAGCGGAAGCTTAAGGGCGTCGAAGAGGCTGCCGCAAAGGAAGTTTTACTTGCCAACCTTAACAAGAGCGAAGCCGAACGCGCCCATAACGAAGCTCAAGCTGCCCTCCAATGGCTTCTTCGAGAAGCGTTGCCTCAGGTATGTTTAGCTTTATCTTCTCGCTTTTCTTTTGTAAGAAAAAGTTCTAATACTTGTATTTTTTCTTTGTAGGTTGTGCGTCGGGTCTTTTCAGAGACCTCTTACGATGATGCTATGACCGCAGCCCTCAACGCTTCTCATGAGGATGGGGAAAAGGCCGGCTTCCTGCTTGGTCTAGGGTTTGTTGAGAAAGGCGTCCCGCCTTCCAACTTCCCTTTGTTCGATGTGGATACCGAAGCCATTTATGACCAAGCATTGAACCAATACGCCGCCTTCCCGCATCCAGTGGTGGAAAAGGTGGACGAAGTAGCTGCTGCTGATGATGGGTTAGCTGTCCTCAAAGCGTTCCTCGAACCACCCCGTTCTTCTGACGGAGCGGGTCCAAGTGGAAGCGGCCCTGAAGCTTGATCCTGAAGATCCCTTCCCATTGCTAAGATCGACTTGTATCGTTTTTTTCTTTTAGGCGGGTAGTTACCCGGCCATTCTTGTAATATATTCTTGAAATATTAATCTTTTTGCGTATAAGATTGTTATTTCCTTCTTTGGGTTCCTTGCTTTATAAACTTATGACTTGCATACTTAGTTTAAATTAGCAATTTTCCAAGTGTTTAGAATAAGAACCTTTGAACGTGGTTAATGGGTTAAAGTTTCGCTTCCTCCTTCGTGATTGTGCGGGTAGAACCGTCACTTGCACTTGGTAGGATGGCTAAACTTTAACCTTCATCTGACCTGCGTGTAGGTTTTCCTTTTCGAAATTTCTAAGGCATTAAGATAAGTTAACCTTTGAACGTGGTTGATAACAGGAAGTCTTGCTTCCTCTTTCGTGATTGTGCGGGTAGAACCGTCACTTGCACTTAGTAGGATGGCAAAACTTTACCCTTATCTGACCTGCGTGTAGGTTTTTCTCTCCTTTTGAGGATAAGTTAACCTTTGAACGTGGTTGATAATAGGTGTGAAGTTTTGCTTCCTCTTTCGTGATTGTGCGGGTAGAACCGTCACTTGCACTTAGTAGGATGGCAAAACTTTACCCTTATCTGACCTGCGTGTAGGTTTTTCTCACCTTTTGAGGATAAGTTAACCTTTGAACGTGGTTGATAATAGGTGTGAAGTTTTGCTTCCTCTTTCGTGATTGTGCGGGTAGAACCGTCACTTGCACTTAGTAGGATGGCAAAACTTTACCCATATCTGACTTGCGTGTAGGTTTTCCTCATCCTATGAGGATAAGTTAACCTTTGAACGTGGTTGATAATAGGTGTGAAGTTTTGCTTCCTCTTTCGTGATTGTGCGGGTAGAACCGTCACTTGCACTTAGTAGGATGGCAAAACTTTACCCATATCTGACCTGCGTGTAGGTTTTCCTTATCCTTTTTAAGAATTTTGTTTTGAACCGTTCGACGCGCGGTTGTCGATAGGTTAGTGTTCTGTTTCCTTTCATGATTCATGCGGATAGACTGGCACTTTCATTTAATAGGATAATTGAACTCTTCCCCTTCAACTGGTCTGCGTGAAGGTTTGTCAAGTTATTGGGTTCGTGCGGGTAGGATCGCCTTCCCACGCAACGACTTCACGTAATGTGAACGCCGTCACGAGTGTTGCATAGTTTAACCGTTCGACGCGCGGTTGTTGATAGGTTATTATTCAGTTTCCTTTAATGGTTCATGCGGATAGACCGGCACTTTCATTTTTGGGTGCTGAACTTTTTCCCAAACTGACCTGCGTGAAGGTTTGTCACGTTATTGGGTTCGTGCGGGTAGGACCGCCTTCCCATGCAATGACTTCACGTAATTATGCGGTGAAAACCGGCATATTAGTGTTCAGAAAAGTATGAATGTAAAATCATCAGCTTCGATGTTCTTAAAGAGAATCATTTCCATTAGAAGTGGCTCTTGGCCTTTTCTTTACAAATTGGAATTGATTTACATGCAGACTGTGTAAATGAGCTCCCTTCCATGTTGGGATGGGAGTGCCATCGAGCCGATACGCACCTGGTTCGGGATCTCGTTCTTTACGCAGCATGTAGTCTCGATTTTGAAGCTGGAATTGATTCGTGTCTTCCCCAGCTGAGGTTCTATACGCACCCGCCTGCTCAGTCTTTATTGTGCCACGAGGTGCGCGAGCGTCCCATCTCTGACAAATGCTTCGACCATGTCCTTTACGTCTATGCATTCTTCAGTGTTGTGGCCTTTTGTCTTGTGGAAGTCACAGTATTTGCTCCGATCAGCATCGTGACGATGTCGGATTATTGGAGGCTTTGGCCATGGGAGCTCTTCAGTGGCGAATATCTCAGTGACGCTTTTGGTGAGTGGCGTCCATCTGGAGTTCCGGTGCGACCGTACATTATCCCTTCCGCCCACTCGATGTTGCAAGCCGGATGAGGTGTCAAAGTTTACCCTTGACTGCCAAATGCCTAGCTTTCGCTTTTTATTTAGTCTGGCGGTGAGGACGTTGTCTTCTCTCGTCTTCTGAGTGTAGAGGTTTGTGCTCTGTGGGAGATCTCTACCCAGTTGCTTCTCTGTTTCCGCATAGCGTTTTGCTGCTGTCATGATGCCATCCCATGTGGATGGCATGCCATCTTTACCCGTTAGGGTGCGGATGAGCTCTGGGTCATGTGCGCCCTGGATGAAGGCAGCGCGAACAAGATCTTCGTTGATATTGCCCAAACTTAGCTTCTTTGAGTTGAAGCGAGTGATGAAGTTTGGCAGAGATTCATCTTCCTCTCGTATGCATTTGAGGATTGTCCATTGCTCCTCGGTATACTTCCGTTGCTGGCTGAAGTGTTGGCTAAACTTCTGTTGGAAGTCTGCCCAGTCGTAGATGTGGTTGACCGGTAGACGATCAAACCAAGCTCTAGCAGCCCCAACAAGCGTCATTTGGAACATGTAGCACCACGTGGGTTCCGTCCAATTGCTGACGGTTGCCCCCGCTATGAACCTGTTCAAATGATCGTCTGGATCAGATAAACCGTCATATGTGCCTATGTTAGGCATTTGTTTGGCACTCTTTGGGGCGATTGCTTCCGCAATGTCCCTTGCAAACTTGGACATTCCTGCATTTGCAACGTTTGGTCTGAACGTTTTTGAGAAGTCTCGTGGACTTCCACCTGTGCTTTTTGGTTTGAAGGCTTGTCCAAAATGCCTTTTCGGTTGGGATTCCGTTTCCTTACGCTTCCCTTTTGCCCTATGGCGAGGGTTCGCGTCGGAGTCGGATTCCTCCGAGTCATCCTCCCAGTACTCGAATTCGTCGGCCTGTTGCACGGAACGCAAGCGTTCGTCCAACTCAGCCTGGAATTCCTTTTGTCGTGCCTCCGCCCATGCCTTAACTTCATCGAGAGTCTGGCGGGGGAGTCTTCGTTTCTCAAACTGGGTATCGGTGGATCCCAGTAGGCGGTCATTTACTGCACTTGCCCCAGCTTTGGTAAGTGGGGTAGTGTTCGTAAAATTTACTTCACTTGCCCCGGCTTCGGTAGCCGGGGTAGTGTTCGTAAAAACTGTGTTGCCGGTATTCCCCCTAGTAGCTGGGGTTGTGGTTACCGGAATTTCTCTAACCATCTTTGTTGAAGTTTGAAAAAACTGGAGAAAATTGTAGTTCTAGCTTTATGCACGGATGGCGCCAATGAAGAAACACTAACCGGACCCCGGACAGATTACTGGTAACCTGGGGGTTGGATAGCTGTTTCCCACGAGGGGTTAGACCCTTGGAAGATGGTTCTTCTGATAACCTGCAAAACAGACACCGTGAGCTCGTCACTGAGAAGGGGGGGGGGGTTCCTCCTTGTGACCACCCTCCGGCGTGAGAATCAGACTAGATTGCTCTTTAAATATAAAAGTATATTAAGAGATTGCTAGAGCAGATATCAGGTATATTATGATGATATAAGATAATAAGATATGATAAGATGAGATGGTCATACCATTTGTGGTATTTATAGCCGAAGGTAGGTTTCCAAAGAGGTATGGCCGGCTGCAACAGTGTTCCTGTTCCACCAACAGTAGCCTACGCACGTGCCCTGCTGGTAGTTGGTGGGTAGGTAGCGGCTGATAGTGACCAGGCCTGCTGTATACTATTCCTGTTCCACCAACTGACGGCTACGCACGTGGTATGGCAGTAGTTGGTGAGTAGGCAGCGGCTAATAGTGATACAGTACAGGAGCATGCTGCTCGCCATACTGTATCAGTGAGCTGTCGTATCTCTGATCAGATCTTTCGCCCATACCTCGTCAGGTACAGTAAAAGATCCTTCAGTATACGGACTGGCTTATTTGGGCGGGAGTATTCCCCCTCCCGCCTCTGTGCGGGATTGCTCCCGGCTTGGCTCATTCCTTCAGGTGACACTGAATGATCGAGAGCTAAGTGCCTTGTGCGTGTAGCCATGCTGCGCGGGTGGCCTTCCCTAATGGCTTGTATCCGAGGCTGCGGGGACAGGCGGAGTCCTTCACCATTGGGAGGCATTTCCTGCGGGACCAGCTTGCGTACTGCGCGTAAGGACGTCACGTCTCTGAGCATGGTTGGTCCTGCGGATCCAGTTGGTCTCTGCGCAGACGTCCCTGTTTAAGGTGAGTCTTGCGGGTCCAACTGGGCTCTGCTGGGACCTACCTCTTCATGCATAAAAAGAGCAAAGGGAGTAGAATTAGTTACATACCTGCTTATACCTTATTCTAGTCTGCTCCGTCTGAAAAAATAAAAATAAATAAGTAAAACGAGTTAGCAAATAATAACTTTTCAAGTTAAAACTCATAATTGTTTATAACCAAACTGCTTTATTATGAAAAGAAGAACACAAAGATTAAGTGATTAACCGTGTTACCTTTACTTTCAACAACGCCTCATTTTCTTCTTCCAGTTTCACAGCTAAAGATTCCAGCTCAGCTTGGTATGCCTGAAAAAGCATATCAATAAAAAACTAAGAATCATAAAAGTTGAAATTTTGTTTAGAAAACAGAGAAGTAATCACCTGTTTGCGTTCTCTGGACCTTGCAGCGGACTCTCGATTCTTAATCATCCTTCTCTGCCTCTGTTGTGCCGCCTTATCTAACGTCTTCAACATTGCTCTCTTTTTCCCTCCAATACCGAACCCGTCCACATTGACATTTGGCGGGTGAATACTACTATTAGGATTGTCAAAACTAAATATCCCTCCGCTCGGCAATCGCTGAGGTGGAATTTTAACATCTTCTTCCTCAACTGCCCCTGCTTTCGCCAAGAAATCCTCTAAAGTCATCATCTCATCGGGCACTTCCTGCTTGCAACTTCGCCCCGCCACAAGCTCCTTCCAAACATCATCCACACTCTTTGATGATGTAGGCACTGATTTCATGTTACAAAAATTTATAAACATAACGTTAAGTTCAATTTCAAATAATCTCGAATCAAATATTTTTAAAATATGAACTGATATAATAGAATAACTAATAATGGGTATTATACTATCATTCATGGCGTCTGTCTTAAAAAACTTAATCAATATTAAATTGAACTATTACAAGAGCCGTATACGAGCAGAGCCAAGCCCGAGCTCAGCTTGTTTTGACTTACAAGAGCCCGAGCTCGAGCTTGGTTCATTTTGAGCTTTTTTTCTAAAATTCGGCTATTAAAAAGTGTGTCATTATTTCAAGCTAGAGTTCGGCTCATTTATTATTTATTAATTAGAATTTAAATACAAATTTAATTATTTGTATATATTTTGACAAAATCTTAACAAGCTTAAGCTAGGTTCGAGCTCATGTGCAGTACTTTAAAGTTTAAACGCGCAAAAGCTCAGCTGTGCAATGTAAAACTAATATATATAGATGTCCTAGAAAGTTAAAAGCTTAAAAAATACACTAGACTCGTTAAGGCTTGACGAACCTAAATGATCTTCTTCTATACAAGGCTTGAACTCGATAACTATACAAGGCTATTACAGGATAAAATTGACTTATAACTTCATACCAAAAACAATTTGATCAAATATAATAACAAATTGACACATGTAAAATGTCAGATTAAAAAAACAAAAAAAAACAAACCACTGTCTTGACGGCTAACGGCGGCGGCATCTAACAACGTAGTCTGAAGAGGTTGAGATTGAGGTAGTTGGTTGTCGGACATCTGGAAGGTGTTGGAATTTTTGTTATTGATTGAGGAAGAAGAATTAGTTGATGATTTGCGTGTGATTAGATCCGAATTTATCGAAGACATAAGCTTGGAGGAAGCCATGTATCATCCGGATTGGTCGGGAGTGTGAGCATAATAATAATAATAATAATAATAATAATAGGGTTTGTTCGGGATTATAAATAAATTGTTGAATTTTATGTGATGTTTGGTTGTTTGTTTGGATCCAGATGTTTAGATGAGCGTTGAATTATGTTTATTTGGAACACGGAAGTAGGAGATGATTATATCGATTGATCGATGGATCGAAAATATTGAAAGTGGAAAATTACAAAAATAGTCCCTCACCTAAGCTCCACTTGACACTTGTCTTTTTAGACATAACTGTGGGGAAAATGTTAAACGTGTCAATGATTCAAACAAACATAAACCAGCCCCTTTGATACAAGTTGTGTGGATCGGGATTGTAGCATATAAATGAGAACATTCTTTACGAGAAAAGGTGATACATAAACTATTATATCATGCTCTTTTTCTAGGAAAATCTAAATTTAACATGTATTTTAAAATTTTGAAAAATTAATATTACCAACGGTTAGTAAATGTTGTCGACGGTTTGTTTTTACAGGTGAAACGAACTCGACCACTAATTTGAAGATTTTTGACATAGTCAAAATCAGAGCGTTGGATGAAAAAAACAATATATTGGCACCTTCTAATTGGTTTAAAATATGAGTCTCTCAGTTTTTTTTTATCAACTCCATATCAATACTAAACAAGCTCGAGTTACATGGCATTTTTTTTCCTTGGGCTTGGGTCACGTTATTTGATAAATAATACCATCCAAAATGTTGACGCTTCATGTAACCAGGGCCAACACATGGATAGGCGGGGAGCAGGCCCGGCTCCAAGAAGCTAAAAAGAAAAAAAATTGGATCGAATGCGAAAAACATTTTGGGCCTCAAGTAAAATGAGTATATTGTTAGCTTTAAACAATTTAATTTTTAAATATGCATACTTGGTTATGACTTATGATTTGGGTTGAGAGTCATACCTCTTTGCCACTAAGCCAAACTATTTGTTATATAATTAAGTTTAAACATTAAATATAGGAAAATTGGTTTCAAATACTCCCAACTATACCTCATTGGCAAATAACAAGCCCAACTTTACACTTGGCTGGTGGCGGTCTGTAAGACCCCGTTACCGGTAGCCCTACTTTCGTGTTGGATTTACTCATAAACGCAATTCTAATATCAAAGTTAATTAAAAACATTCGCGGAATATAAAAACTTTAATAAAACATTTCATAGAAATTCAAAACTTGTCTTAAACAACCAACTTGTCTTTCGAAAACTAAGTAATTAAAACATAACACGCCCTGAGCCTTCCGATGCCAGTCTCTTATTCAACGCCACGTGTCCCCTCAAGCGAGCTGCCTCATCCTACTCATCTGCGTGCATACTAAAAGTCAGCTACGCTGAATGAGTTCTAGTTAATCATACATTATACAGTACACACAAACTTATATTCTTTCATTCATACTTTCATACTTTCTTTTGTACTAACTTGCATTCATATCTTACATTATAAAGAGCATTACGCCCTACATTCCTCGAGTATTATTAGGGCTCGGTACCCTCCTTCCTCGAGTATTATTAGGGCACGCTACCCTCTTTCCTCGAATATTAGTAGGGTTCGGTTCCCTAGTTCTCGAATATTAGTAGGGTTCGATCCCCTCTTATTTACCATACAACCATACATCATACCTCAAGTATTATTAGGGCTCGGTACCCTTTTCGTAACCATACAACCATCATTTCCTTCTTTTATTAACTTTATCACGTTCATACACATAAGCATACATATCATACTTACCTTATACATAGCGTTACAACCTGACAGTACGTGCAATATCCGAAGATTGTTCACGTACCATCAAGCAATCATTCATACATTTCACATTATTCACATAAGGCATACACTTATCTCTTAGGATAAGCGTATTAACAAACATATTGAGTATGCACACAGCTCCGAAAACATAACACATAAATGGGGCTAGAAACTCACCTGAGCACGGTTACATTCACCGTTAATTGTTATTCCCCTCTTGAGCTGTGCACGGCTAACTGTATAACAATACACGTATCAATCATCTATCGCTATCTATATTGTGTTTCTAGGTCAATTATAACCTACAACGAACGGGGGTCCGGGGGCAGCGCCCCTGGCAGCGGGGTTCTAGGGGCGGCAGCCCCTAGCAGGGTCAAAGGGGCAAGCCCCTGGCTGAGGTCCAGCTGCCAGGTCAGCTTGGAAAAATTTTATTTCCATTAACTGTTTTAACACATTTTTTATTAGGTTTTTAATTTATTTTCTAATTTGCTAACTCCAGCGAACTTATCATTAAGCGAACTTAATAATAAGCGAACTTAACATTAAGCGAACTTACTGTAAGCGAACTTAACGTCATGCGAACTTATCATCAGCGAACTTGTATTAGGCGAAGTTCATAGTAGGCGAACTTGTATAGACGCGAAGTTAATTTGAGCGAAATTAATATTCGACGAACTTAGTCTTTAGCGAACTTAAACCTTGAGCGAACTTAGCTTTGCAGGCGAAGTTGCTCAGCAATAGTTACTGTTTGCTCTAAAACCCCTTAATCATAATCGTTTTGTCGTGAAATCCTTGAATATGACACGGATCAAACCCATAAACGTTCTCGTGTTCATTCTCGGATAAAACTTGACTCGAAAACATATAAAGTTCGGACCTTTATGATTAAAACGTTTAATATTAGGTCTAAGGTTTATCTTTAAACGAGCCGCACCTATCGCAGGTCTTGTAAGTTCGTTTTAGCCTCAAGTTTACAACTTTACGTTTCATTTACACCCGATCCATTCTCGTTCTAAGTTTCAAGGTTAAATGTTAATAAAAACGCAATCTTTAAGGTAAAAGACGTACCTTTAGTGCCCGTTTGGATTTCGTTAAGCTTGGTTATGAACTCTAGATCTTGTATATAGCTCGTGTGGTAAAGATCTACTACAAGCTAGCGTCCGTTTGGTCTCAAATCCCTCTCGTCTCTCTCTCGGCCGTAATATGGTGAAGGATGTGTGTGTTTTTGAGTGTGTAGAGATTAGGATGGAAAGAAATGAGAGTTTAGGGTTTTAGGTTGGTTTAAGAGGGTATTTATACCTCTTGAAGCCCATGGACCTAAAGCCTATTACCACTTAATCTACCTTAATTAATCTAAGTCCATGATCCGTTCTTTACTCGATATTAATTAATTAATAACGCGAAATCACTAAACGTAACTTTCTTTATTTAACGTTATAATATTTTAGGATGTTACACGGTCTCTACTAAAGGTGTATTTGTTTACAACGGTCCGCGAGTAACGGATGACTAACTCCGTTAGTATGATGCTTATGTGGCACGTCTGGTTGTCAAAATTTTCTTATGTGGCGGCTTATGTGGCAAAATATCATTTTTTATTACTCTCTCTCTCTCTCTCTCTCTCTCTCTCATCCCCTCCCATAAAGCACATTTACCACCACCATTTGTTCTCAAACCTGTAACTTCTTTATCTAAATCATCTTCTATGACCTTGTAATTATCCGCACTATAAGTCATCCCCAAAATCAAGCACCCTAGAATCGCCCCTAAAACGAGCCATCTGCTTCCGATCAACCCTAAACACGCCGGTAATCAAGTTTCAGATCCAAACCCATACCTGATATATGATTCATCTCATAAACTAATTCTATCGGTGATTGTCTCTCGAACTTGAAATTGAAACCACAGGAAGAACGGTGACACGATGGTGATGAGTTGAATTGAAATTAAATATAAATTTGGTCAGCCATTGATACATGACGCACATCTTTTGTTGAGCTATATGTGGGTTCAATGGAGTGGCTAAGTAAAAGTTAGCATTAGGGTTTGAAAGGTTCCAACCATCACCACTGGGTTAGAGATTAGGGCTTGTCGGAGAAGGTGGTGGAGTCTTGTCGGAAAAGGAAGTGATGGCGGCGACGGTATTGGACAGAGAAGAAAGGGGAGATGGGAGGGAGTTGTTGTGCTGCAAGAGATGGTGGGTTGTGGTGGAGGGGTGGTGGCCAACAATGATGCTGACTGTGGTGGAGGTGGGTAGTGGCCGGCAACGATGGTAGGCTGAGGTGGGTGGCTGCCGGAAGTATTGTTGATGCAAGAGAGAGAAAATATTTAGATTATGATATTTATTATTATTATTATGCCTTGTTGCCATGTAAGTTGCCACATAAACAAATTTTGAGAACCAGACGTGCCACATAAGCATCATACTAACGGAGTTAGTCATCCGTTAGTTGCGGACCGTTGAAAACAAATACACCTTTAGTAGAGACCGTCACCAGCCAAGTGTAAAGTTGGGCCTGTTATTTGCCAATAGGGCATAATTGGGAGTATTTAAAACCAATTTTCCTTAAATATACATAATGTTTTTCATAAAATTGCATATAATTTTTTAAAAAAAAAATCGAGCCTAACGGGTGTCGGGCCGGGGGCCGTCGACCACCCAACCCTCCCTAAAGGCCGGCCCTGGTGGGGAGGGCGACGACCCAAGGCTCTCGCATTCGTTCTCACTAACAATTTAGGAATAGGTTGTTTAGAGAATTCTCGAGCGATCATATCAGATTCATCAATTAACGATTTAATGGGTGGACTAATGAGAACTCCAAATTAATTTAATGTGTACGTGGGGGCGGTGATCACAATTTTGAAATTTTCATGTTTCAGTTTATCAATTTGAGAAGCAAGTTTGTGATGTTTTAATCATAATATGGTGAACTGATCACTAATGTTTTAATTTCATAAATTTCATGTATTGTTCTATTTTGAGAACTATGGCATTTGTTTGTTTTTAATGTTTCAATTTGTATATTATAACTTCGTAAATTTCTATGTTAATTTTTAGAAATTATCTCTCCTAAATACCTATCCGGTAGGAAAAAACATAAAAAGAGGAAAAAAGTAAGGTGGGCTAATTTAAACTCTAATTTTGTTACTCTTGATGGCATATGGATTTTTTCACATGCCTCATGCCCCGGATTTTTATTTATTTTATTATTATCGGGGTCGGGGACGCCCTGCATATAGCATGTTATATTTTTATTTCGGTATAATTGTTTTTTATCAACACATATTTAAAAGAGCATTTGTATCACAAGTTAACGAAAGAAATAGGGTAAAGGTAAATTGCCTTTTAATTAATGACCAATTATAGATAGATATTGTTGGAATAAATGAAAGACACGTACCAAGTAATAGATGGCGTAAAGGAGAATATTCCTTCCAACATGACACCAACAAATCTGATCGAGACAAGGATTGTGCTTTTTGTTTTAGAGTAACGTGTTCTTGTTAATACAGTCGTACACTCAACTTTCTCTACTTTAGATAGAAGATAGACTAGTACTGTTTTAAGCAGGAGTGTTAATTGTGTCGGGTTGGTGGGTTAACGGGTTATGGATTGACGGGTTGAAATGTGTAACCCGAACATGACCCATATTACTATTTCATGTCAAATATTTCAAACATAACCCGCACACACATAAATTTAGGTCGACCCGAACACGACATGTTTAACCCACTTATCAAAAGAAAAAAGATAAACAAACTATATATAATTTAGAGTCGGTAGAGTAAATGAGTAATTTGATTTTTTTTTATTTTTTTAAATAAAAATCTTGAAAATGAATTGAAATTACAAATGTTTCATAAAAAAATGAAAAGCGAAAAAAAAATAGAAATGCAAATATAGTTATAAAGGTATTTTTTTAAGTAGTTAAACTAGGTTAACATGTCAACACGAACCGACCCATTTTAAACGGGTCTATTAGTTGACATGAACCCGACCCGATTTTTTAAACAGGTTGTATTAGTCAACCCAAAACTTGTTCTTTTATTCGTGTTGGGTTCGGGTCGTGTTAACAATTGTCATCCCTAGTTTGAGGTTATAATCTTTTGAACTAAATAAAACTAAGGGTGTTGCTACTGATGTAGATTGTTGCTTGTGGTTGATAAGCTTAAAAAGACAAAGAACTTGATGTTGATACGAAGTCATGTAGATGTGCATGATACTTTCTAATGGATGTGAACTGATTTGATAAAAGTTTGATATTAGGTGATGGTAATAAAATATATATGCTAAAGAACTTTCTACCGATGAGAAAGTTGATATCAATAAATAAATAAATAAATATGAAAATACTAAGCCTTACATTGATGAAAAACAGGTTTGATACTCAACTAGTTATTCTTGTTAAATCTTAGTCTAGGAGCATAAAACAAAATTAGCTGTAACAAGTAATGAACTATCAACTCTCAAATTACCTAAAAGTTTCCAAATTCAAAAAGAATAAGAAATACCCATTGCTCTATATTATGCTCAAAAAAGGACCTAGCGATATAAGTATGCATTTTTTTTAATAAATAACCCTATAATTGTGGCACTTTGTTAAGAAAAAAAGTGTACAATTAGATAATTTGTATCTGCTTTGGAGTATCAATATCATATAATGTTAAAAAAAGTAGACACTGAAAAAAGGGAACAGATCACATGGTTATGTGATTTTAAATCACATAGACGTGTAACATCTTTTGCACAAAATGTTTGACATTCATTAATTTGTAGGATTTTAAGTCCTAGAGACCGAAGAAATTGGGTTATGATGTAAACACAATTACACAACTACGCAATCCTCTCCAATTTAGAAAATTATGCATCATAAGTACACGAGTATGCAAACTCCAATTACATAGTTGTGTACAAGTTGAACACGTAATGTACTTCACGTAATCCGTAACACACAACCATATGTTTGGTCCATGGATTTCTCTCACTCGTATTGTACTTATACCAAAGAAGTTAACTTATAGTGTATACGTACTTGCGCAATATGCATTTAATCTTTATAAGAGCACACATGAATTTGTTTTTGAACACATAGTTTAGGCAACAAAGATATTCCGATAATCGATATCAATACATTTTTTATAACGTCGACTTTCTTATGTGTTATGTCATCGCGCTCTCCAATTTAGGGTGTCCGCTATTCTACTCTAACCAGACTGTGTTGTCTTAACCAGACTCATATTAATTTGTTAACCAGACTATGTTATATTAATCGATATGAATACATCAAAATTTTTAAAAGTTAAAAGTAGTAATAAAATCCACAAGTGTGTTTTTTACCTTTTATATAAAAACCCATGTTGTAAATAATGCAACATGGTCTCAGTTAAACTAGCAACAAACAAGATCTCATTTATGACTCCACTTAACTAACTCACACTCCAATGTCTCGGTCACCGATACTCCACGGTGGCGGTTTAGGACTCGCCGCCGTGGCGTACATCGCCGTCGACTACCTCCGCCACCTGTCACCGTCATGGCACGAGCTACTCCAGCCGCTGCTGTGGATCATACTCGCACTAATCGCCATCACACGTGTCCCGTTCTACAAACACTGGTCAGCTGAGCTCCGGTCAGCTCTCGTATTCATCGCCGCCTTGGTTTTCATGCTCTGCGCGTTGCTATACGAAATGATATCCGTTCGTTCTGTTACCGCTGTTCTCGGTCTCAATTGGCACGGGTAATTAGTTAATTAAATAACTGTTTTATTACTTGATTTGTTATTGTTTCAAACAACTAATGTGCTGATTATTATTTGCCTGAATTAGCAAGTTGTGTACTTTAGATCTGGTAAGTGTTTTGGATGTGGAAGTGAATTTGAGTGTGAAGTGGCTTCTAGATCTATGTGTGTGACTGTTGTTATCTGCTTTTAATTTAGCAGTTTTCCAAATTTAGTGTTGTATTTACTAACACATGTGTCATTCTGAACTATCTGTAATTTTACAACAGCGGTAACACATACTACAATGTAATTCTAGTACAGTGGAAATTTTTGTTTCCCTGATAAAGCACATAATCAACAAAACAAGACATGTGCATTAGTCAAAATGACAGAACACATGGTATATGGATGCTACTAGCCACTATAATAAAGAGAACTAACTACTAAAACTAGCCAAACATGACTCTTAGTCACTGAATATATCAAGAGTGTTTTGTAACTGCGTGATAAAAAATCGAGTACTATTACTCTATGTAAAGCACATGAAGCTAAGAACTTCTATTTGGCTTTTCAAAGCATATGTGAATTTGATTTACTGCCTGAAGAATATGACAAGATGAGCAAATGCTAGAAGAAGAGATGCATTATAAAGAATAATGAGAACTTGTAAGGTATTCTGTATTAGTGATCAACTAAATATAGGAGTACCTAATCAAACAATATCTACTAATTATGGTAATAATATAACAATAATAAACCCTAATGATATGTATTCTCTAATAGATTGTAAATGAAAGATGTTATGTCTGCTGGAGATAATTCTTTATATATATCGATATATAGTTTCCTCCTCTTCAGCAATATGAATATGTTGGATATTGAACTTGGTATGCTGGAGCAATTGACCGAATGAGTATGTATACACTTCGTATCCAAGTCTTTCAGGGAATATTTGGAATGATCTGATAGGAATTAACACAAGTAATGGGCAGAATAGATTATATATCCGAACAGAACAATTATATTGATCATATTACAGACATGTATATACATAGTGAATGCCTGAATTGGTAATTTGGACCATTGCACCTCTTAAAATAAGCGGTAGTTGGTTAACTAACTTAAATAACTGTTTTTTTAATCTATTAACGGATTAACTATCATAACGTACTATTGATAATAGCTGACTACAATAATAATAATAATAATTAAGTCTAGATTATATATTTAAGAATGTCAATGAAAAATTTCTTTTTATTGTTGCATTTCTTACCGAAAACAAACAAATAGAAATATAGCTCTGATTTCACTATTCTTTCAGGAATACTCCTCCTCTTCCTGACACTGGACAATGGATCTTGCTAGGACTGAACGAGAAGCTTCCTCAAGTGATTGTAAATATATTGAGGGCTCGAATTGTTGGATTGCATCATTACCTGATGCTATTTGTAATGCTTGCTTTCTCTGTGCTATTCGGTTCTATAGAAGCTCCTGGTCTTGGGATTGGTGCCCGCTACATGTTCACTATGGCGGTAGGTCGCCTTTTGCGGGCCATAAGTTTTGCATCCACAATTTTGCCATCACCTCGACCTTGGTGTGCTGCAACTCGGTTTGATGTCCCTCAACATCCGCACCGTTGGGCACAGAAGTTTTATGTCCCGTATGCTTCTGACTCCCATGCTATAAGAAATGTCATTCATTATGATATGGTGTATGGTATGTTCTCATGAGGCTTCTTTGTTAGTCATGTATCCAATAGTTTCATGCATAAACATTCTCCACCAAGAAATAAGATCTTTAAAAATAGTTTAGAAATATAATTTTCTGAAAACATGTATGCCACTCTTTGATATTATATAACAGAAACCAACTGATGAGCAATTGGCTCTCACAATTTTTAACTATGTATCTATAGGTTTGAGTTTGTATGTATTCTTTTGTTTTTTTTAAGTTTCATTTTCACCCCATATACTATATGTAATACGGCTTTAACCCATTTAGTGTTTGACACTAATTTGATCTTTCTCTGATAATTTTCGTTCGCTGACAACTTTTGTGTAATGAAACCATCATGAATAAACTACTTAATTTTGTAAAACACGTCGGGAAATTAAAATGTTCACTACCAGTCTGACTCTCGAAGTGATAACTTGCAACTTTATGTTTCTAATTTTTATTGGATTAGGTTGATACTATTGTAAACATTATTTTTTGCACACATTAACAGCATGTTGATATATTTTATCAGATAATGGTGTTGTGCAAGAGGATGAATATAGACCAAATTGGGGGTTGATGAGCTTCCTTGCTGATTTCCTCCGACCCATACATTCGGGTGAGTCAGCATGGATCAATTTGCTGAAGAAAGCCGGAGGCGGGTGCAATGATCTTCTATACAGTGGGCACATGCTTGTTGCAGTCCTAACAGCCATGGCCTGGACGGTATATCATAATTTGAACGCCACTTTTACCCCTTTACAATTTGACCACCAATGTTTTTAGCATATACCTCTCTCAAGTTTTAATAAATCTACAATAGAGACCTTCATCTTTAGCGTTCATTTTTATTTTAAGTTTCAATTTCACCCCTTATACAATAAATAACATACACTTTGATCATTTAACCTGATTTTTCTCCAATAACCTGTGTTCATAACATTTTTTAGATATCTAATTACACTTTTTTTTGTCAACATTCCAATGTAAATTATATCGAAAACATAGTTGCATTAAAAAAGAATATTGCTGGTTTCTCAAATTATACCAGCATTTGTCATTTGATTTTCTTTTATGCTTTCCTTTTATCATTTGATTTATTTTTTCTCTAATAACCTGCATTTGTTAGCTTTTAAAAAAAAAATATTACCAACATTTGTATGGGTATCAGTATTATCAAAAACGGCACCGGTGATCATTTTTAAGGTTTTCGATCAATGTAAAAACGTGCCGATATCTTTCTGGGTATATCAAGACTTTATGTTTTGGGTTTTCTCTTTCGGTTGCTACACCGAGCGCCAATACTCTTGGTACCTTAACAAACCGAACCGATTACAATGACGCATAACAAGGTGTACTTAATGAGTTGAAACGGGTGTAATGTAGGAAGCATATGGAGGTTTGAGTTCGGTTTTCATATGGATGCTTGTAGCCCATAGTGCCCAAAGAGAAATAAGGGAAAGACATCACTACACAGTAGACTGCATTGTAGCAATCTATGTGGGCATCATGTTGTGGAAGATGACCGGGTTTTTGTGGCCACTTAACAGCAAAAGATCAAGACTAAAGAAGTTAGAAAAGATTGAGGGTAAGCTTTATCAAGCTGCAAAAGATTCGGATTTGGAACAAGTACGGGACCTACTAGAACAAGTAGGCTCCACCGCCAAGGATCAAGTTGGTAAAGAGAGGGCTATGCGGTTTTTCGCTGGCGGGACCATCGTTTTCACACTCACGGTCGTTGTTTTGGCTTTTGTTTTAACCAGTGACGGGTAGGCTTAGTTGTTGGTGTGCGATTTTAGACCACGGATATAGGTGATAACTGAAATTCAATTGTTTGGTTGTATCTGTGTTAAGGGAACAAGTTGATAGTTTTTTGTTCTTCGTTTGTAATATGTTGTATAAGAAATGAAATTTGGTTACCACTTCTTAGATATTGATTAAAGGGTACAAGTGATTATACTGTCATTAGTGACTCATTCAACTAACATCTGACCTACAAAACATCTGATTGGTGAATTTGGAATCTAATTTACAAATATTACATATCTACATATCTATATATAAGATTTTCTACTTAACACAAGTTCTTGCCTAATTTATCACAGAACACAACACTTTAGGTATTGAGATAATGAGATCTCATTCATATTAGCTATTACTATTAGGAGGCACTTTCTAGTTTGTTCTAGAGCACTCATAGAAGAGAACATGGACTCATTAATTTTAATAATTATATTAATTATTTATACATGATTCATTGTGTTAAGTTAGTAAAATCAACATTTTCATTAAAATTTTCTTAAGTTATAAGGTTTGAGTGTTTGTTTTCAATAAAATTAAAAGGAAAAGATGATTTATAGCAAGTGGTTTGATAAAACCTTTTTTTTTTTTGGCATGATTATATATTTATGCATAGTGAAATGGCGAATATCTTGAAAATACGGACGATGTAAAACGATTACGGACACTATCTAGCTATCAAAATTACGACCGGCCGATATACTTGTTTTTGGGTGGGTAGGGGGAAACACGCTTGTGTCGACCTCACAGGAGTGTCCCTTCTTGTTTGGATTAGGAACACTGGATTTGTAGCAGGCCAGGCAGCATTGAAGGCGGCATCGGGCAAGGTTGCTAAACACGAGAGAGCTTGTTTGGAGAATCAACACGTGTTTATCCCCTTCGCCTTTGACACTTTTGGTTTCTTAGCTCCGGATGTCGTGGACCTTTTGAATATGGTTCAGAAAGTTGTGTATAGTAACGTATCAGCCCATAAGAATCAAAACTTTGTTTTTAGTCGGATTGGGTTTGCTATCCAAAAGGGGGTTGCGGCGCAGCTTGTTGTCCGCTTACCTGCCACTTCATTGTAAATCGTTTGGATGTTTCTATGAAATATAAAAGGATTATTAGATAATTATGCTAGGCATTCAAAGACAATTTTGTATAGTTTCAAATCTTGTGATTATAAAGTTGTAATTTGTTAATAGAATTTTATTGTTTAAAGTTCAATTTATACTTATTATTTTATTACTAAAACCAACAAACCATATTAAAACTAGAGTGTGACACATCAATTCCGCTTGACATCTCTCACAAAATATACGAAGACATTATTTATCTCTCATCACTTTATCCTATAAGCCTACACTCATTCATCAGTCGTAAACTTAATAACACATACTATTATTGAATCTATGATTTTTATCAAATATATATTTCAGAAGAATAATATAACAAATTATAAAATTGAACTAATCAAGAAAGGTCTTAACGATCAGTGGAGTATAAGTGGATGCTGACAACTTTCGTGATAATGTTTTCTATTTTCCTAAAAAATGCAATCTGTCATCATGATAATCACTAAGAAACAATGAAGTTATAGAAATGCTTTATATAGAAGCATGTGTTGATACAAACTCGTTTGAAGCACGTGCATTTGCTTGACCTAATACATTATTCAATGGACATACCATATGACTTGGTATAATGTTAGTTAGACAGAACATGTTATTCAGTAGACATACTTTGTTGTTCAATGTTCACTGGTGCATTATGGTTTTTGAGTGAGATATGAAAATATATTACAAACATGTGAATTAGGAATCTAACTGTTTGTTGTTTATATTTTGTTTCTGCTTCTTTGACTTAGGATCAGTGGAAACCTTGGTTGCCATTGGGGGTCTTTTTGGACTATTTTGGGGTTTCCTCATTTTAGACATGGTTTTACTATGATTTTTCCAAAATTACTTGCATACTTAGGAAACAAGTTTCCATATCTTTAAATATATGGAAAACATGATAAAAACTTACTCCATCCCATTGTTTATATCTTTCTTAGTTAAACAAGTCATATTAGGTCAAGTTCCATTCTTTATTAGATTTTTGTTTTTTTAATTTATAAATTTAAAGTAATAACATGAAAAAAAAAACAGATTAAGCAAACCGATATTTATGTCATCACATGAATATACAAGTTACGAATTTTCAGTTGTGTCGTGTTTGGATTCGTATAATTTCTTTGAGTTCGTGTTGGACTGTTAGGTGACAGTATTTCAAATCATAAAAAATCCCAATAAACTAAAAGGAATGGTACCTTCATATGTCTATAAATAAATAAATATATAATTTGACGCATCATTAACTTAAAAAAGACATTTGAGCAAGTTCATGTGTGCAAGCAAACCTTTCTTTGTACTTAATAGGTAACACAATTATTTTCATACAATATGTTGCACATGACACGCTTCATAATGTCTTACTATATCCTTTGATTATGCTAAAAATAAAATAATCAAAACCACATCTACACAAACGTCCACGTGCCTAGATAGGTTGTTTAAAATTCCCATATATTTGGTCTTTCACCTAAACTCGTGGTTTAGTCTCTGGCTCTCTTTTGACTTTAGACAAAGATATAACTATTTTATACTTGTAATCGAAGCTAATTTATTACACATAATGGCGTTTGGTTTAAGAAACAACCTTTGGAGTGTAAGTTTTGGTTAGCCAAATAATTCATACAAGTTAAAGTACAGTAACAAAAAAGTAAAAATAAACTAAAATAATAAAATATTAAATACACGTTGTTTTTCCTAATAAAAGTACTTCGAATTAATTACACTGATAGTCACCTGGTATGTATTAATTCGGGTTTTGGTTTCCGCTTTTAAAGAATTACACTCCTACTCCACTAGTTTGTTAAAATGTAAAACCAATAATCCCTTAGACCGTCCGTAGTGGCACGTTGTGCCAGACGTTATGGGCTATAACGCGGGGGTACACCGCCCCCCCTTGCGTTATGTTAAAAAAAATTTTTGCGCGTTGTATCTAAAACGCGAGAATGGCACGCAGATCAAAAAAAGTTACCGTTGGTTTGGAGCCGTTGGGGTTTTTTTTAAAAAAAATTAATTATATTTATACTATATAAACAAACCAAACTCATATTTTTTAACACATTCCTTTCAATCTACCAATTTACACAAATATTTATATCTTTTACACTAATATTTCTACCATCATGTTTCCAAACAACAACCAAAATATTCTCGGTTTCGGTCAATATGCCCGTCAAGCCAACCAAAATCCACAACCGAACCAATCTACCGCACCGACGCCAACCGTACCCGTCTCGCAAATGTATGACCCGCAAATGGCCGCGTACTTTGAACTTCTACAAAATTCTATGCCAAATGCGGTGCCCGGTTTCCAAAACCCAATGACAAACATTTTTGCGGGTTCGGGTTCCCAACCCGCCCCGGAGACCCAACCCGAGGTCGAGTTCGTGCCGGAGACACAACTCGAGGGCGGTTCGAGCCAACGCGGACGTTCGAAAAAACACGCAAAGAAGCCCGCCGGCGAACCTCGGGTTAAAAAGGCGGTGATATCGTGGAGTATCGACGAGTGCGTACTATGTGCTCGTGCTTGGTGCCAAATATCAGAAGATGCCAAATGCGGTAGGTTTTTAAAATGCATATATATATTTTTTAAATTTCTTATAACAAACATTAAACTTGTAATGTTTTTATTTTTTTAGCGAACTATCAAAAAATGGGGGTATTTTGGCACAAAATTATAGAGAGGTTTCACAACCTTGGCGGGGACTCGCGTCGAGAAAAAGATTCGTTACTGTCGAATGGGGCGACATAAACACCAAATGCATGGCTTTCCATACGGTTTTCTCTCGGATGAATCGAACTAGGAGTAGCGGTGTCTCGGACGCGGAAGTCATGGATAACGCGTTGGTTGAGTTTCAACATAAGGTCGGCGGGACCTTCAACTACTTTGGCATTTGGAAAGACCTCTTGAGGTTTCACCCAAAATGGGGCTTGGTGTTGGATGTCGATGCCGAAGCCGAAGGCGAGGGTGGTCCGCGTAAAAAAAAGTCTAAAACATCATCTTCGGTTGATCCAGACACGCCCCGTTCCGACGCTCGAAACTTCAACTTAAGCGATAATGACCCCGTGAATACTACTGACATGCCTCGGCCGGGGGGTAGAAGAACCAAAGGCAAAGGAAAGGGGAAAGGGGCCGGTTCGTCGTCGGCAACGGGTTCGAATCCCGAATTGGAAAGCCAATTCCAATTAATGAACTCTCGACTCCAAGATTTACACCAACTTGGAACCCAACGACTTCAAGTAAATTTGGACGCCGTCGACCTACTTCGAAGGAATGAGATGGACAAAGACATCGAGATTTTATCAAACGAGCTATCCGAAGACGACCCGATAGTCCAATCTCTAAAAGCCAATCGACGAGCGAAAATTTTAGAAAAATATAAATGAGTTTTAGTTTTATTAGTATTATTTATGTTTTTTTATTTTAATTTGATGTATTTTTTTTAATTTAGTTTAATGTATTTTTTATTTGGAAGTTTAATGTAATTTTTAATTTTATGTTAATTTATTTAAATGAATTATTATTTAAAAAAAACAAATAAAATTATAATGACTGGGCGCCACGTGGCGCATAACCCCTGGATGTGGAGAGTTATGACTACAGCCTGTTTTTGTACAAAACCATAACTCTGACTGGGCGCCACGTGGCGCATAACCCCTGGATGTGGAGCTTTATGACTACACATGGTCTTAGTGTCGATAGACATGCATTAAGTTGTTTAATAACGGAAATTATAAGTAAAGTTATTATCTTTAAATACTATTAAAGCAATACAATTTGTGCACATAGCCTTCTTCTAGGCTGTCCACATGTGCAATTCAGTCAGCAACTTTCTATTCTCATATTCTTTAATATGTTGTCACGTGTCATGTTCAGCCAATCACCCTATATTTAAACATTAACAATTCATAATTTTTCACCCTAAACATATTTTTCTCTCTTTCTCTATTAGCCGATCTCCTTTCACCCTCTCATGTATTCCGGCTACTCTAGATCTAGATTTGTATTAATCGTTTTCCGGTAAGTTTATATCTTATAATAAACTTTCGATTGTTGATATATGTATTTCCGGCAACATTATATTTTCTTACGGTTATTGTTTCCTCTAACCTTTTTATCTTTATTTTCATTGTTAACTGATTTTATTAAAATCATTTTAGGTTGTAAATCAAAAACGGCGATGAAGCTAATATGTAGACGTATTTACGTTTTCCGGTAAATTTTTCCGGTTATGTGTTATACCTATAACAATTGTTATTTTATATTTATTTGAAGTTTTATATTTTTCTTTCCTCTCAAATATTCCGGCTAATCTAAATCTAGATTTGTATTAATCGTTTTCCGGTAAGTTTATATTTTATAATGAACTTCTGATTGTTGATATATGTATTTCCGGCAACACTATATTTTCTTCTAGTTATTGTTTCCTCTAACCTTTTTATCTTTATTTTCATTGTTAACTGATTTTAATAGGTTGTAAATCAACATATTTAAACTTCTTTTAAATTCGGAAATTGACGAATCTTTCAACCAAGTTTTAAAGGTTTTAATACTCTCCATAATTTTAAACTCATTTTGTAACATCCTACTTTCGGTTATATTAATAAAATAAAGTTCGTTTATTTTATAGCGGGTCGTTATCGGTTTAGTTGAATAGAATATGAGATGGACTTGTGTTGGGTAAATGGATATGGGTTATGGACTTGGGTTATGGAGGAATGAAGGAAAGACCATGGGCTTAAGCCCATGATCAAAATATATATATACCCTTAATCCTCCATTTAATTCATTTACACATATCCCTTACACCTCTCAAACACACACACTTAAGCTCTCTCTCTCTCTCTAGCCTCTCTAGCCGAAATATAGAAGAAAAATCCGATCCCGGCCTAAGGTATGATAGTATTTTGTTGTATGAGCTTAAATCCGTTAGTTATGGTCACTAAACAACGAGCCGACACCGTTAAACCGTTTAAGTCACGAGATCCGGGTGGATTCGGGTATAAACCGAACCTATGATGAGCTTAGGAGTCACCCTAGCTTAGATCTGGATTGAACGGGAAGAAAAACGGTGAAAAACGAGCTAAAACCCGTTTTTCCGGCGAAATCGCGTTTTTCCGGCGGCTTTCCGGCAAAGGCGCCGCCGGAATAGTGGTACGAGGATAAGGAATGTCAGGGAATGTTCTGACATCCCCTTACCTAACCCTAGTTCTCTAGGGAGTAATTGACGAATTAGAAGCGATTCGCTAGCTGATTCGTCTAAGGGAATATAACGAACTAGCTTTGATTCGTGTACTAATTCGTTAAGGAAAGATTAGCGAACTAGCATGTCATTCGTTATGGAAATAAGGGCGAACTAGGCCATTCGCTAAGAGAGAGACGAATGAACCCCCTTCGTTATAGGGTTCATTCATTGACCAGATCAGTTCGTTAAGGTCCAATTCGCTATAAGGACCAGTTCGTTAAGATGCCTGATTCGTTACAAAGGCAGATTCGCTATAATGGCTAATTCGTTATGAATTCCCATTCGTTAAGAACTGAGTGACGAATTAGAACTTTGAAAGAATGTCAGAACAGTCCCTGGACTTAGAAAAGAATGATTTAATTACAAATAAACCCTGAACTTTTAAGTAGCATATTATTCAATGATTCAAAATGCTAATGGAAAATGTGATAGGACAGTTAATGAAAATAAAATTTTTCCAAGCTGACCTGGCAGCTTAACCCCAGCTAGGGGCTCTGCTCCTTGGACCCCGCTAGAGGCTGCCGCCCCTAGAACCCCGATGCCAGGGGCGCTACCCCAGGACCCCCGTTCGTTGAGGGTAATGATTAAACTAGAAAGGCGATATGTGTAGTGATAGTTTACTGAAACGTATAATTATTATACAGTTAGTCGTGCACAGCTCAAAAAGGGAATAACCGTAAACGGTGAACGCAACCGCATTGAGGCGAGTTTCTAGCCCCACTTCCTTGTTATATTTTCGGGGCTGTGTGCATACTCGATGTGATAGTTAATACACTTATCTTAAGTGGTAAGTGTATGCCTTGTATGATTTATGTATGATGATTGTTTGACGGTGCGTGAACGATCTTCGGATATTGCATGTACCGTCAGGTGGTAGTTAAGATATGATTGATAAGTATGATGAAAGATATGATGTATGTATGAATATATGATGTATGCATAATGTATGTATGTTATGATGATGGTACGTGAACGCTCTTCGAGGATTGCACGTATTGTCAAGGAAAGTATGTATGAACAGGTATGGTACAGTTACACGAAACAAAGGGACCATACCCTAATAATATCTGTGATGTTAGGGACCAGACCCTAATAATATCTGTGATGTTAGGGACCAGACCCTAATAATATCTGTGATGTTAGGGACCAGACCCTTATAATATCTGTGATGTTAGGGACCTGACCCTTATAATATTTGTGATGTTAGGGACCAGACCCTTATAATATCTGTGAGGTTATAGGGCGAAAGGCTATTTAAAACGTATGATTATGTATGTAAAGGAAGTATGAAGGTAAGAATGAAAGTATATGCACTTACGTGTGTATGTAAGAAAGTTAAGAGGTTAAGTATGAAATGTAAGAAGGTATTGTATGATTATGTGATTAACTAGAACTCACTCAGCGTAGCTGACTTTTAGTATGCACGAAGGTGAGTAGGATGAGGCAGCTCGCTTGAGGAGACACGTGGCACTGAATAAAGGGCTGGCATCGGAAGACTCAAGACGTTTAAGTTTAATGTTTTATTTATTTTGAAAGACAAGATGTTGTTTTAAGACAAGAGGTGTTTTGTTATGAAATGTTTTATGAAAGCTTTTATATTCCGCGAATGTTTTAATTAACTCTGATATTTAGAACTGCGTTTATGAGTAAATCCAACACGAAAGTAGGGCTACCGGTAACGGGGCCTTACACATTTCAAAATCTTTCCATAATTTTTTGAAGTTTTTAAATTAACCGATTTGATTTTCATATTTTTAAATATTTCTAAATTAATTATTCATATTAGTAAAATAAAAACCGATTCGATTTTAATTTTTGTGATTTGGCATTAACTAAAATAAGTTATCATTTTAATATTCAAAAAACTATTGTCAAACTAAAAATACTTACAATAATTGTAATGTAATCTTACTTTAATTTACGTGAATATTAATTATTATTTAATACTAAAATAATAACCGCGTTATTTTAGTACACAATATTCAAATTGACATAATTTTTAATCAATAATTAATATATATCATAAATTAAATAACCATTTTAGCATCATTCTTAAATATTATTCGGCACATATGATTTAGTGAATAATATTAAACATGACAACTTTTCATAATTTATTAATATTATTATTTCCATGAATCAAGATATTTTAAATTATTTATATCTTTACACGGAAGACCAAATTTAAACTTAAAATTTCGGTCACTTATAAGTTTACCATTCGATATCGTATTCTTCATTGATTTCCATCATAACTACATCCAAATTTCAATATTTTCGCTACAACCATGTAATTTTTTCAACGAATTATTAATATATATTTCACTTTTTTTTCAAAAATTAAATTAATCACATATTAATTTCTTATTGTTATTATTTATAGTAGATTTAATTGATTATGAGATTCTACACCCGAAACATAATTTTCTTTTTATATTCACCGTTTTAAATTTGGTTATGCATGTTCAATTTTTTTTTTTGAATTTTTGTTCACAAAATATTAATGTCACTAAATTTCTCAATAATGTATAATAAACACGTATTATATTTTTACCCATTTTAACTAATAAGTTTTTTAAACATAATATAAATCTTCTAATTATAACATCTAAATAATTTGATAGTCTAAGTTTTCATAATGTTTTCAAAGAATATTAAAAATATTTGATAATTTATTTTTTGTACGTTTATATTTTGTTTTCATTGATTTTGCATCATATTTTTCACTAATTATTTTCAAAGTAAACATAAAATTTTTTAACCTTTCCAAAGTTATTTGAAAATTCATTTATTGTAAAACGTTTTTAAGTTTTCAAAGTTTAACAAAATATTAATGTCAGTGATTTAAAAGTTTGTTGCAAGATTGATCAAAAATCAAAAAAAAATTCATAGTTTTTTAAAGTTGACTAATTCCAACTTTTTTATATTTTGTAACTATTTTGAAAATATTTCAAAACGGGTTGTTTTAAAAGAGTATCAAATTTGTTAGATATAAAATGACGGCCAAAAAAGGTTTTTATTGATATATATTTTCGATTTAATGGTTGTTAGAAAGATGTTTCATGTTGTCATTTTACTTTTTTGTTGTTATATGTTATTTTTTTTTAATAAAAACAACTTTATTAATGTTCAAATGTTACTCATTATTAAATATGTTATCATGGTATATTTAATTTGGATGCTATTGTTTTATTATATTTTCAGGTGGTGAAGGATACTGAGTTTCTTTTGGTAGAATATTTGAAGAAATTGTTGGTGGTTTAATATGAAAGAACATGTTTATGTCTTTTGTTGATGTTTTTTTGTTGTTTGATGTACATTATCTTATTGTAACTTTTAACTTTAATAACTAGACAATGTAAATGGCTAACGTTTTGGTCTAAAAGTTTGAAGAAGTATTGTGTTGCTTGAATTTGTTGTTTATATTTATTATGTTTGTTGACATGTTTTTCTACCCTTGTGTAACACGGGCTATACCATAGTATACAAGTATACCACAGTCAGTGACTCATCTTAATGGAGACCCCCTCCCCTCTCGATTTTTCGCTAAGTGTCTAAATTTAGACAGAAATACAAATTTTGTCATTTAAACATACATGAATCATGTTTAAAATGTTTACTTTCATGCAATGTTGATTTGATTTTCGTCCTTTAAGCTATGTTTAAACTGTTTACTTTCAGATGATGTCATTTACATGTTATGTTTATTTGATTTTCGTTTTTAAGTTAAATGTCATCCAATTCTTCATTAAGTTAATGAAGTTGAGTAACATGTGAGGACTAGGGCTGTGCAACGGTTCAGAACCGCGAGAACCGAACCGGAACCGGAACCGATCCGGAACGAAAATGAGTGAAAAATAGAACCGGAACCGGAACCTATTATAGTAAACTAGTTCGGTTCCAGAATCGCTAAAACCGGTTCTCGCTAAACGGTTCTGGCTAGAACCGGTTCGATAATTTATTTATTAAATGAGTTATGCAAACTTTGCAAATTGTAAAAGTTTATACAATTGTATTGTTGGACTCGGTCTGCCCAAGAGACATGTTAAATTGATGTGGCTAGTACGTTATGATCCAAGTCGGATCATACCCAATAACAAGCTAGACAAACACCGATAATATTCGTTCATATATGATGTGATCATAACAAATGAATATTAACACTTGAGTTATTTGGAAAGGGGTTTCTAAATAAAATGTACTTGTGTAATAAACAAATCATATGGATGATTTATGTTTTATGAAAGAACATTACATAGTGTTATTTAAGTTGGTTAAATAACAATATGTGAGTAATAATAACCAAGCATGTCTCTTAACATATAATAGGTTTTATAAATTATAAGTTATAAACTTATAAAAGTATATATGTATGGATATATATATATATATATATATATATATGTTTAAAGTTTTATAAAAGAAAAAGATAATAACTCTTTCAAATGTAATATTATTATATGTTTGAGTGGAGACATGCAAGGTGAGTGGAGACATGCAATGGTTATTATTGGTGGAGAGAAAGATGTCTTTAGATAAAACCAAGTCTTTCTCTTTCATTCTTTCATAACCACATAATTTCCAAGTAAACTTTTCTCTCTTCCTCTCTTGGGTACTTTCATCCAACATAAGAAAAGAAGAAGAAAATTTCAAGTGCAATTCCTAGCTAGAAGTGGTGTGTTGTTGAAGCTTGGGGTATGCTAGCTTGAGGAGCTTCCATATTCAAGTTCTTACCTTTCAATCATCATCTCTTTCACCCGGTTTTGTCATATTGAAAGGTAGTAGTAACATGCATGGACTTACAGTGACATGCATGTATTTGATAGTGTGTAATTCGCATTTGGATCCGGGTTTGGGTTTTGCATGTTTAAAATTGGTTTTATACATATCATATTAACAAGATTTAAAACTTTTATATCCGCTGTGTTTTTGGTAAAATAGGGATTTAATCACTTTGATAATCTTGTTAAAACCCAACATGTATGTCTTCTTTCACGGTAAAACTAATTTAGATTACAACATGAACATCCATTATATTTTTTATTAAAACCTAAGTATTGAAGTTAAATAAATCATGAGCAACGATAAATTAATGGAAGACCATATCATTTTATATTAAATTACGTTGATAGCTTATTTCAAATTGATTATGGTTGCTAGTTCTTGAACGTAAAGAAAGAAGATTTGAATTAAAAAATGATTAAATGGATGCCGATTAATAAGTTACTCTATACAAAATGGGGATTGGTAAATTTATTTAAAACGTTTTGAATATTCCGGTTCTTCGGTTCCAAGTCTAGAACCGCCAGTTTTAACCGGAACCAAACCGGAAACTGTTTAGTGCAAATTCTGAGAATCGAGAACCGAACCGGTACACACATTAGCGGTTCTGAGGCACCGGTTCAGTTCCGGTTCCTCGGTTCTGATGATTCCGAACCGTTTTTTGCTCACCCATAGTGAGGACGTTTTGGTGTGATAGTTGGAGGTGCAAAATGACATATTTGAGCAGGTGGAGGACTTGCAGCAAAATAAATATTCCTGAAAACCCGAGGGCTGAAGTCTCTGACACACACACACACCGGCAGCAACTGATTCCATATCATATCATATCTCTCTTTTCTCTTTCAAAGATATCTCCCTCCAATGGCCGTTTCTCTACCAACATCCACCAATCATATCACGCTCTTAACTTCATCCTCTACCTCATCGTCCAAGCTTTCCAGTTTATCATCTCTGCAATGTCACTCACACCTTCCTCGTCACACGCTCACTTATCATCGCGTCACATCTAAGCCTCGGACGCTTCACATAGTAATCTCCGATTCTTATCTTTTTCTATCGTCTATATAATAATATTATTTGTCTTCTTATTGCTCTTATTTAGCAAGTCAACTGTAAATTAGGTATCTCTGTGTGATTAGGTTTTTGCTTTCAGAAAATTGTTATGTAAATGAGGATAATATATTTGATAATAAGAATTAATTTAACATTTCGTTTAATAGAATTTGGAATTAATAGAAGCTCAATATGTGCAGTGTGAGTATCAGTTATAATAGGTTATATGTGTATTCAGTAATTTCTTCTGTTTGGCACTTTGATACCATCGAATTCAAATAAACCAGAAAAAGTCAAATGTAAAATGTAACTTCTCTGTCGTGCGAGAATGTTGGAATGATAGTTTGATAAGGTATCAGATGGAATATTGAGGAACTTGATGATTCTCATACATGGTTTGTAAATACAAATTAGGATGTTATTTTAAAATAGCTAAAACTCAAAGGTGCGATGTTATTTGTTTAAAGAGATCGGGAATCCTTGCTTGATTAATAATACCATCCTTGAGACAAAAAAACATTCTTATGAACAGAGGTGAAGTATCATGATCTGAATGATACACATATACAATAATAAATGATACATTAACAAGTATAATCAGGGAAGTAAGCCCATGAGCATTACAACTAAACTATGGGTGGAGGTTTTTCGAGCATTAGTTGAGATTTTAGACATGGTTTTGGGAAATCAATCAGCTTTTATGTCATAAATGGGATTGACAACCGAGGTTATTTCTTGAATATATGACAAGAGATAATTATAATGATATATACATTATGTTAGAAAAGAAATATGATAGTGATAAGCTTTTTTGAGAAGATGAATGTTGTTAGAATATATGCTAGTGTGTTTGAAGATATGATGAGCTCATAGTAATGAGTATGAAAGCATGTGATTATGCTATAGGCTTGCTCCATAGTCAGCATCATTTTTTGTGCTTATAATCGAGCTTACAAGATGATTATGCTTTTCACATATACTTTTTTGCCCCACGATGAAAAGGACCATCTTTTAGAGGCGTTTACTTTGTCTTAACTCAACTGCAAGTGGAAATCATTTTATATGCTAGATTCAGTTTTCTGGACATACAAAAAATGTTTTTTGTGTTATTTTAAACTGAAGAACGCACAACATCATGCACTGTAGTGTTGCTTTTTATTTTTTAGATATTATTTTCCAAGTGTTCAACAGTTACATATTTCACATCTTGTAAGTTTTAAAATCTCAGGGAGATACCCTACTTTAT
Source organism: Bidens hawaiensis (assembly GCF_021521415.1). Classification (NCBI taxonomy): domain Eukaryota; kingdom Viridiplantae; phylum Streptophyta; class Magnoliopsida; order Asterales; family Asteraceae; genus Bidens; species Bidens hawaiensis. The sequence goes on along the minus strand of NW_027492690.1, from coordinate 155,106 downwards.
TAATTTTCTTGTAAATGTTTACAACTGCTCTATGCAATAAGCATTTCCTAGTGGTAGTTTGAACCAAATTTGATCACTATTTAGCATAAAGGAGAAAATTGAATTTTTGAGAGTCAGTGGCAACGAATGCATTGATGATTTGCTGTGACTGGTGGTTGTCTAATTTGATATTTTGAAAAAAGGAAAAACTAACTGCTGACGAATCAGGTTGCAGCAAAGAAGCAAACATTTTCGTCTCTGGATGACCTACTTGAAAAGTCTGAGAAGTCCGTGTTGGTCGACTTTTATGCAACTTGGTAAAACTCTTATCTCCCTCTGTATGCATTCTTTTTTAAGTTATGTGAAAATGAAATTATAATTCTACATGTTACCTGCAGGTGCGGGCCGTGCCAGTTTATGGGTCCTATACTGAACGAAGTGAGTATTAGCATGGGAGACAGTCTCCAAGTGGTGAAGATTGATACTGAAAAGTATCCTGATATTGCAAACAAGTATAGCATTGAGGCCTTACCAACTTTCATCTTGTTCAAGGATGGAAAACCATGTGACCGTTTTGTAAGTTTTGTTTTTCTTTTTTATAAAACAAACCCGGCCAAAATAATAGTAACACATCAAATGTTATATTGGTTGGTTTCAGGAAGGAGCAATGGCAGCAAAGCAGCTCATCGAGAGAATTGAGGCTACCCTGGCTAAGAGTTAATGGAAGGAGCTTTACATTTCAAAATTGCTACTTGGATTGAATATTTTTATTAGTGGTTTTTCAACTCCATTTCTGGTTAATAGAAAGTTTGTTTTTACATTTATAATCATAATCATGTATGTTTCATTCAAACAACTTTAAAAACAGTTGACTCTTGAAAGATCTTTTTTTTATATAGGTTTTTGAAAACAAATTTGTACTTGTGGGTCTTTTATGTTTAACTGATACGGGGGTATCTCATATCGGACAAGTGAAAAAAGTTCGTAACTGGTTCAAATAGTAGGGTAGGTAATATAGTGGGCTTTGATGGTGTAGCAGGCAACTAGCAGGGGCTCCGTCAAGAGTTTAAATCCTACAGTAGACAGGTTTGGTGGATGTAGCTGTTTAAAAACGGAGGATTTGGAGCCTGGAATCTGGATTGTCAAGTATGTATGGCTCATTTGTATATTAATGCAAAAGTAGTTGTAGGTTCGAGGCCCATGACCCCAGGCTAAGAGGTTAGTCACATCTAGGGCTGTCCAAACCGCTCGTCACTTGAACTCGCTCCCCGCTCGCTCAGAAATTGCTCGAAAAATGCTCGCTCGTTTTTTCGCTTGATTGAAAATGAGCCGCTCTGCCCGGTTCGGTTTGTAAACGAGCCAAGAAACAAGCAAAGGTCCGCTCGGTTCGGTTCGGCTCGAATATTTTTAATTTATTTTATATATAACTATATATGAACAAATATATAAATATATAGGCAAAACACGTAAATATAAGCTTACAATTATATTCACCCCTTAAAATTTTTCATATTCTGTCTTTTATAGTTTTATTTGTTCGCTTCAAGTTTTTAGATTACTAGAAGTTTGTTAACATGATTATTATATCTCACTTCAAACTTATTTTTAATAAAAATTTACAATCTATTACACGTTTGTCTAAAAACTACTAATTTATTTATAAAATATATTATTTACAACCTTCAAATTTGTTTCTTATTGAAAATTTTAAAGTGAAAGTGAAACAAATAATGCTCGAAATCGCTCGATGTTCGATCGAAAAATGCTCGATTCGATTTTGGCTCGTTTCGGTTTTCGCTAGGTTCGAATTTCAGCCATTCGTTTCGGTTCGATTATAAACGAGCAAGGCTTCGCTCGGTTCGGCTCGGCTCGTGAACAGCCCTAGTCACATCTAGGAGTCGTAGTCAAGCCCTTTAAAAGCAACTCAACGTAAAAGTCTTTACAAAATAGCAGATGGTCTAATAATTAGGAAGAGGGTGGTTGTTGTGGGGGACTTAAAAATCAAGTGTTATGTCATGTTTAAGCTCTACTTTTTTAATATTGTGTTGTGATTCAAAGTCCTTTATCACTTTAAAGCCCTCACTTTATGTTGAAAATATACCTTGTCGTCCGGTAACATGTTGAAGCCCCTCCCTGACTGCCGGTATGCTAATATTTAAAGCCATGCTACATTAGCTTTTAAAGCTCCTTTTTCCATCCCACAACAAGAAGTCTAATTAGATACCTAAAGCCCTTGAGCTTCTGAGTTGTTTTTATAAGCTTGAGCTTGTGTGTGGTGCCTTAAACGAGTGAAGGCTCGAGCGTAGATGTAAATTGTGAAATTAAAGTTCGAACTTAATAACGTAAAGCTCATTAAGACTCAACAAGCTTAAATAAAATTACTCATACAAAGTTAGAGCAATGGCGAAGCTTGTATTGTGCTCAGCTAGCTCCAGCCACCCCCGTTTTTTTCTCAGTAGTGTAAATTTATGCGTTTTCGTTCAAAATCTTTTATACGTAGTGTAAATTTACTCGTTTTCGCTTGAAAATTTGAGCATAACAACCCTGGTTTTTGAAGTTTTTATACGTATTGAGTCTGGCCAGTGGCCACCGTAACATTTTTGTCCAACCTTTGTCACCGGCTTGTTTGAGCTTTATCTCCGTCCATGGTGGTATTTCTGCTTGACCCCTTTGTTGAATGCGTCGGTTGGGCAAGGAGAGACATGGAGATGGTTGCAGCAGAAAGCATCGAAGCCGGAGTAGACCTAACACCACCACTCTCACCAATCTCCTACTCCCTCCACGACTCTTTCCTTCAATCCTCCGACCGCCCAACTCTTACTCCACCAAACCAAACGCCCATTCAAATCTCACCACCGTATTCACGGCCTCATGACCAACCGTCACAGTCTCCTTACATCCACCCTTCACGACGACCTCTCTACCTCAATCAAAAACGACGCTATGGCCATTGCAAAAACAGAGGTTATAACATTACAAGACGCGGAGGCGGTATTGTGCGTGGTGCTAACGAACGCCGTGGAGGTGCAGGATAGCACCTGGGATTGCGGTGTACGATACTACTTTCTCCTGGATTAACCATAGCTGTTCTCCAAATGCCTGCTACCGGTTCCTACCGCCCGAGGCTCCGAGTGGTGGCCAACGGTGTCTCATCGCTCCAGCTTGTTCCGAACCGATTGACGATTCTGAGTTGTTAACTGGTAAGGTGTCTTGATTGAATTGGTACTGTTGTGTGGATGCTGAATTTGTTGTTTGTGTGAAATGACACAGGATCGGGTGGTGGTCCGAGACTAGTTGTTAGGAGTATAAAACAGATAAGGAAAGGGGAGCTGGTTACCATTTCGTACACAGACTTGCTGCAGCCGAAGGTGAACAGACGTGACATAAAATGATTATTAAACAAGCACGCAATCGAACTTAGTAAAATAGTACTCATAGGCTCATAGCAAAGCTTTTGGTAGAGCTTAAAGGATGGCAATGGGACGGGTTAAGAACGAGTATTACTAATCCCAGTATTATACTTGATGGTAAACTGTGTCCCGTGCCAGGCCTAATACAATCAGTGAATAAGATATAGTTTGTTAAGAAATACAAGGTTTTTCTTATTATTCTACTTCTTATATTTATAGCAACTAAAACATATTATATATGATAAATTACATTCAAATTAGCATCATCATAAAAATGTTTGAAATATCTAGAAAATGTACATTTTATGATGATATAAGTTCATACTTACCCTAAAAAACCATCACATAATATGAAGTCTTTCTGTTCTGTTCTAGGAGTTGAGGCAATCGGAGCTGTGGTCCAAGTACCGATTCACATGCTGCTGTCATCGGTGTGTTGCAAATCCTTTAACATATGTTGATCAGCGTCTACAGGTAACAAGTTTTGTGATGACATTCAACCATACAAGAATAGATTCTGATGATGAATATATTCTCTATGTTTTCTAGGAAACTTGTGGGAGCAATGAGTTTCTTACAGAATACATAGATGATGCAGTTGATGATTATCTATTGTATGATGATGCTAACTCTTGTTGCAAGAAGCTTGAGGACACTCTTTTAAATCATGAACTTAGGTTACATCCACAAAACCATTTGTGTTTAAACGTGTACACGACTCTTGCTTCCGCATATTCGAGTGCAAGTGCAACCGCAATGGAGGATGAAGATGGTTTAAAAATTAAGCGATTCAGCGCTGCATACTCTCTCTTACTCGCACTACTAACTCATGATCTCTATCTCAAGGAATCTAGTTTAGTTGTTTTGGTGTCAAATTTTTGGGTCGGTGCTGGCAAATCATTAATAAATCTCTCTAAATGTTTAGTGTCTTCTGGTTCGAGTAAATTGGTTTTAAAGTGTGAATGTGGGATTGCTGATGTATTTGAAGAAGCTAATTTTGAGGTATTGAAGGAGAAGGTTTTCAAGTGTATGATTGACGTAACAAGAGGGGTGAATGTGTGGAAGTTTTTGGTAGTTGGAAACGATTATTTAGAAGTTGTTAAAGATCTCATGGATTTGAGATGGTTTGAGTCAACAAAGACAGTGGCTGAAAATGCTTCATCAGTTTCAAATGTTTGTGACTACCAAGATGTTTTTGGGTTAGGTGCTCATTGTTTGTTATATGGAGGGATTCTGTCCAACATTGGTGGTGGACACAATTCACATTTGAGTTGTTATGTTCGACAGCTTTTGTGTGAATTATCGATTATGAAGTATGATGGGAGAAGTTAGGGGCTGTTTGGTAGCTCTTATTGGTGACTATGTTAAGAGACCATCTCTGAATCAGTCAGAGGTAGAGTGTGTTTGGTTCATTAAAAAGACACATCTCAACGGTTCATGGATCCTCTTAATGGGTAAGTTTCAGAAATATAGCGAGTTTACGTTAAGTTTTACTATGACCAATCTACTGTTATCCATTATATGATCTTTTTTACAACCTTGTCGTCTAGTACTTTAGAATTGCAAACTCAAACCCCTCGTGCCTTAAGCATAGACGCAAACCCTTGTGTAATTTTTGACATTTTCGTACATGTGGTCATATTTTAGCTGTTTGAAGTTCGAATTTTCTGAAATTCTTTTGTGAATTTGTCTTATTTAGGGGTCTAAATACACTGTTTTATTTGGAGAGCACCATTGAACTGCTTACCACAAAATCTGCTTTGGCAGCTAGTGGTATATGCATTACTATCGACATGTATGCAATGTGCGGATGTTTCTCTGAAACCGTGGATCATCTGCTAGCAGCTTGCGTCTCGGCTCGATTGATTTGGTCAAGCTGTCTCAAGCAACCTTAGGTTAGTGTCAAAGTTAATACTTAATACCCACTATGGGACGACCAAAGAGTTGATGGAGCTCCCTGAAAAGGCACATTTTAGTTTTTACCTTGGATAAAAAAACAGGTGTTCCAAACAATTGTTGCAACTACATGCTGGCTTATTTGAAGAGTATTAAACGAGCTTATTTTCCAACAACAAATCGGTCTCACTAGTAGAGGTAATTTTCCCACTTTGGATTGGAAGAAGTGACTCGGTTTTAATTTTATCGTATTTTGTTTCTGTTTTATATATTTCTTATTCTTTGCAGGCACTTTGCTTGGTTTTCTAATGTGAAAATAAAATGATGTGTGTTAGGATGAGCTCGGTAATAGAATAGTATCAAAAGTACTGATCCCGAAATTCGCTAAGATGAGTACCGGTACTGAAAATGCTCGCTATGGTATGGTACTGATGTGGAATGCCAAAAATGGGTAAAATATCAGTACCATATCGATCCCAAAAACCTCAAAAGTGGGTACCGAAATACTCAGCTTTAGTAAAGCTGAGGCAGATTCACAGGGATTGAAGGGTGAGGCTAAGGCCCACCGTCCAACCCTAATTTGTAGCGTCCAGTCCTAATTTGTGATGTAGTTAATGACCAAAATTTCATGTTTTAGTGTAAGTGCCCATCCTCAAAAACTTCAAGCTTAAAACCCAACCCAATTAAAATTTTGTTCTAATTGGTTAATTTTGATTTTTGAATGCACTATGCCATAAAGAATCTAATTATGCCTCCTAGATACCGTTCCGGCTTCTCGGATTTTGTCTCATCATGTCCACACACTGCTGCCGCCCGTCGTTGATCCATACCGTACCTCTCGTACAAAAGTTTTATGTATTCAGTTTTAAACGGTATTATATCGATACTTGGTATCATTTGCTCATCCTTATGTTATGTTATATGTTAGGAGGGGAGAGGCACATTCATTGCGGATTGAATTGTGTGCCATCAGCCATGTAATTTAAAGCATGTAAAATGCGGTTTTGTTTGTATTTCTTTTATTGATGTCAGAAAAGATGATTATTAATTTATTATATTATGAAAGAGGAATTCTAGCAACACATAAACTTAAAAGTACATATAATTTCTTGCACCTCATATGCTAGGATAATGTAATCAATATGGTTAGCCAAAAGTAGTCACGCTTAGCCAAAAGTAAAGAAAGTACAAATTAATGAAAATTACAGTTAATATTAAGAGGCGGATTTTGACAAACAAACTTATGAGCACTTTTGTCCTGTAGATGGGACCACATGATGAGTTATTGAAAAGTCTCGTGTAGACAACAAAACAAAATTGTCAACTTAAAAAATAAAATTTGGGATTTTCTACTTGATAAATCACCTAGAATGTTGGTTTAAAAAAGAAACAAACAAACAATTTTTTTTTTACTAATATCAGTTCTAGTATCAAAAATAAAAATGTATGTAAAAATCACCGGACTCTACTAAAACTCTAAAAGTGAATTTATATGGTCATCTTAGTAGGGGGGCGCCATGGAGATGTAAAAAGGCCCTATAACGCCGGGAACACTTTCCCTCGCGTTTTTGGCTTCAAATTCTCTCCCAGCGCTTTATTCAAAACGCCTCAAAAATCTAATTATGGAGCCATTATTCATGAGAACCGATGGAATTAAAAGAGGGGTGATTCCCGCTCCATCTATTACGTTCGGTCTAAATGTATGACAACTCTTAGGCTGTGTTTCGTGAAGACGCCATCCATACCACATGGGTATGATGGCGCCATGAACACCATACCGCCAGGCGCTATGCGCATAACGGTGTGAAACGCAAATTATTAGTCCACTGACGACCAATAACAAATTGTTATAATTGTTATTGTTATTATTGTTTTGTTTTTCTTTTCTTTTAATATCTAAATAAATCTAGTTACCCCACAACTCTTAAATTAAAAGGGTGATTAGCTCATGTCTCACTACGTACGTGGTAGCGATGTGACATAATAACTAGCTCCTACTAGTTAAATCACAACACGCAGCCTTATTATACTTGGTCTTTGACATGGGGCGGGCCGGTACCACCTACATTAATCAACAAAAATAGTTGTCGCAAGTCAATTAGCTTGATGGAAAAAATGGCACCGGGATAGCCGACACTTTCATAATTTCTAATTATTAATTTTAAAGGGTGGTTGGGGATAGTAAAAGCTTGTTTAAAATTTTACAACTGTTACTTGCAACAAACATTTGGAATATAGCCTGTATGAATATTTCTGAAGTTATTTTGTAGTACTCTTTTAATGATCTTTTATAGTTTATCTCATTCACCTAGTGTCATAAAGTGATAAAACATTTGGCAATTAACTGGTCAATGATGTAAGTTCCTTTTACTGAGAATGAGCCGGCGACTCATAGGCTGTATATTTATGCCTTTTCTTTTAGTGACTTGTTAGATGTCCATAAGACCTTCCTCCCAACTCAGTAAGTAGTAAAGTTGCTATGTTCCTCCCAATAGCTCATTTCCTTTCCAACCTATTGTATTCGTCATTTGGGCAAATATGAATTATCACCACGTGCTCATACGTTAAGTATTAAGTCCGTCGAGAACTTTTAAGGAGATGTAAATATGTAGATGCATTAACTGACTAGCATACAAGAAAATAAAAATGTTGATGAATGATATAACATCCGTATAAGTTAGGTTGGAATTCATCTTGCCATTTGCTAAATTTAAAATGTCGAGATATATGATATATATTAGTTAACTACCACCGAAAGCACGACTTAAGGTTACGTGAGTGATAGTGTGACACAAGATTGTTGGCCGCATATATGTAGTAATAGACAGTAAAAGGTGTAATACATTTCTAAAAGTGTATACGTGAGATTGCGGTCACATAAAATATGGACACATGGTTAAAGGGGTAATTTTACTATTGACTAATAATTATATGTGTAAAATATGGGAAAAAGAAAAAAAAAAGGATTTTATGAGTTTCTCTATCGACCACCGACGGAAAAGATTATATGCCTCGTGGTTAATGCTTAAAAAATAGTTTACATAAAACTCATGAATAATTATATGAAGATATTTTATAGAGAAAGGTTTAGATATTTGAGTGACAGAAAAAAGGAATTGACAGGCACAACCGACAGCTAGTTCAGACAATACCTTGTGTGGCACTTTCATTTCCACGTGTATCATATGTCACAATCGCCATTTGTTGAATCCTCCCTCCTGTACTTGTACTTGTTTTACAATTTTACCCTAACGCTCAAGAATACAAATATACAATTAGTATATCAACTTATTATATCATATATATTATATTATATATAATGAGTTTGGATAAATAACAAATAATTTTTATCGTGAAATGTATACAAATAACTATAGTAATTATGTTAATACTAAAGTAAATATTATTACACTATAGCTAACTTTTAAAGTAAAATAATTATTATTACACTGGTTATTTGTATGTTTAGTATGTTAATTTTATTTGTACCGTATTACTCCCCTATAGAGTATATATTAATAACCTACAACATAAACTACTAGCATTCGGCACAAAATGCAAATAATCAATGCCAACAGAAAAAAGTAATATTTATCATCCCACAAATCATGAATAGGATTTTCAAATGAATTTTTATCATATTTTGAGTTTAATGTTTTATAACATACCATTAATGTGAGGGAAAAAATATTAACTGGACCAATAAGTTACGTATGAATAGTCTTGATGATATGTATGATGACAAACAGGGGAGTAGGCATGTAAAGGGGAACGGGGAATGGGTTTGGAACCCGTACAGAAATTTTATATATTCGCGTATTTTGACATTGCATTCGTATAAATTTTGACATCGAACCCGTAGAACTCTTTGTACCGAACCCTTATAAAACCTTCACTACGAACTATAACCCATTGTCCCACACTTCAACTAAGAATAATACCTTGTTAAGCCCGTGACATTTATTATATTAACATAGCGCATAACCATTTAACATAAGACCAACAACCATTTAACATGATTCATGACTGTTTTCTAACTTTTTGCATTTTAATTTAATTTTTTTCATTTTCACTGTGTGACTCGACCTGGACTGTTTAACCTGACATGACAGAAAAAAAAAACCCAAAGGTTACTGGTGTACCTAAAAATTTTCTAAACTCAAAGTAAAAAGGTTTTGACTGCGCCACTTAAGATAAACCTTGTTTAGCTGCTTCACATAAAGAAGGGAAACATGTTACTTTTGTCCATTAACATGCGTGTGTGTTTTTATGTGGAGTCAAGATATTTAATTAAGAATAAAAATAAATTCCAAAAATATCAAAAGCTAGCGAGTACGGTAGAATTTTGGTTTAATTTTGCAGCAAATATACTTTCTATTGCACAGAAACAGAACAAACAGATCCACTTTCGTAACCTCCAACTTATAGGTCACAATCAATATTATATTCGGTGCTTCTTTGTTTTTCTAATTACATTCGTAAGAATTTTTTTTTAATATGTTACTAAATGTTACTTTTATTGCGGGTAACTTTGTGTAACACCTCTTTGAATATAAACTTCCTTTTTCATCCTCTACTAATTAAAAACCGGGGGACTTCAGAAGCTAAACAATGTCTAATCCATCTTCGATCTCTAGGTATGAGGTAAAAACGTTTGACTTGTTATTGAGTTGCAGAATTCCCAATTCGAAGCGTCAAAAACCTTTTAAAATCCACGTTAATAAACATGGTTTTTATCTTAGCTCCTTTCAAACAGGCATAAATCTTATTTGTGATTAACCAACTAACCAATATATCTCTTCCGGCTGTAAGTACTGATGGTGTGTCACTACTAATTACCTTGGAAATAGTCTTTTTAATATGATTAGCGAATGCCTTTGCTAACAACTTGTAAATACATTCAAGAAGGCTAATCGAGTAGAATTTTGCAAAGTTTAGGTCATTGTTTTTGGCAATTAAGAGTAATATTAATATTTTTATTGATCAATTATATGGTCATTATGATTATTCATCTAAGGAAAATTGGATTTTAATAATCCCAACTTAATGCAGTTGGCCAATAATAATTCTAACTTTGAAAATAGTTGTCACCAGTCCCAACTTTCACACTATTTGTTTTCATTAAACATTCGTTAAAAAAAACTTAACGGCGTTAAGTTTTTTTCAAATTTCAAACTAATATTTTAGGGCTTTTGATCAGAATGAGGATACGAGTCGATTGATGTAAAAGTTAACTTGAAACGACGTTTCAAACAGCTTGATTTTTGTTAATTAATAGTTTAAACACCGGAATTGATGCGTCCTTTAGTTGTTTGGACCAATGTTTGGAGGTAAGTTTTACATCAATCGACTCGTATCCTCATTCCGATGAAAAGCCCTAAAATATCAGTTTGAAATTTGAAAAAAACTTAACGCCGTTAAGTTTTTTTTAACGAAGGTTCAATGAAAACAAATAGTGTGAAAGTTGGGACCAGTGACAGCTATTTTTAAAGTTGAGATTATTATTGGCCAGCTGCATTAAGTTGGGATTATTAAAATCCAATTTTCCTTCATCTAATTATAAAATAGATCGTTGACTTAAGTAAATCTTTTACAGCGTACTCTAATCTAACTGCATCTATCACCATGAAGAAATCGATTTTTATCTTTCTCACCTAAAAACCATCTTAATGGTACCCTAAACGAAAACTCGTTCATCTTCATCATCAAGATAAGAATGGGATGAAGTGATTTTTCTAATAAAAATACATAGAAGATTATAAAGAATAAGATGTGAATGCTCTAAGACAAGAGGACAAATATACGAGTACTTTTTCGATGTCGCGGTAAGCAAAGGAGAATGTTGTCCCCTTATAAAAGTGAGATCTACCAAGTACCAACATTCTATATAATAATATATATATTTTTGTATTTTTTTAAAAAGTATGTAAGTATATTTATTTATTCTTTTTAATGACAAATGTTACGGCTATTCTTTATACCGATAAATATAAATTTCTATTTTTCTCGGATTTGAACTTTCGACCTCAAATTTAAAAAGCACATTCTTATATCAAGTGAGCTAAATAATTATATACGGTGTCGGTGGTTAATTATAACTAAATAATTACAAAGAATAATGATTTAAAGTCAAATCCACCCCCACCTAATTCCATTTGCGTTTGAGTGTCGTGATGTTATCATATACGAACTTTTCAATATCTTAATACAATTGATCGAATAAATAATTCACACACTTAAAGTGAAGAAAACTTTTTAGGCAATTTTTCATTAAAAAAATGAAATACAACATTAACGGCTAATTTTTTTTTGTGGTGGCTTAATGGCTTTGACAATCACATACATAAAACACATACGTAACAAAAGCTATTTTTGTTTAAATAATATATCAAATTTATTGTTATCGTTTAAACGATCAACAAAATAGTTTATATATCAGCAAGGGAAATTGGTATTGTATTTATAATAACTGAAATAGAAGAGAATTTTAGTTAAAAGATAGTTAAATAAAACATGATGTTAAAAAACCACTGTTTAAGTTGTTTAATGTGTGTTCAAAGAAATGTTGGATGAAATATGCCTAAAAGGCCACTAGTGGAGAACCCAGAAACCTTTTCATGTAGTCAAATTTATTGGAAGTCATTATCTATTGCTAAACATAAAAAAAAAGTTGGTTCGATTTGGATTGGGTGGGGTCACGTAATAAAAAATCTCGATAGGTGGCGGTGGCTGATGGCAGCAATGGCAGGTGGAGGGTGGTAATGGTGAGGTGAGCTTGTGATGAGAGTGCGATGTAGGTAAACTACCTTATCAAATTACAAATGTTTGTGTCAACTCAGCGTCCATATAACCAAAAACTAACTGGGTTAGATCATGCTTAAAAAGGCTCGGTAGAGAAAAATACTTTGCAAATTGGAATTATAATTAATTAATACTACCAAAAAGTCAAAATTAGAATTATTACTCATTTTACTATTGTTTTCGTTAAAGAAGGAAGAGTAGATGACGTTGAAAGTAACAAAATGACACAAAATCCCACCGCTTCAATAACTGGCACACTAATTTCCATAACATAAATATATGAAAAAATATATAAAAAGTTGCCGACGATTATCAAATTACCATAACACCCTCGTGTCCTCCAGTCCAAGGACCACCGTCATCCACGGTACAGGTCTTCCCTCCGGTAGGCCCCACCCACTTTCCAATTTACAGCTCATCGAAGACAGACCGTGTCCCTTCTGTAAAACATTAACCTTCAACATTAAAACATTAGTATAACATTACATACGCGTTCAACTCTCTCTCTCTACTTTTATTATTATTATTATTCACACTCTCTCTCTAGAATTTAACACCCACTAGCTGTCTATCGTTGTCTTCTTCTCTTCTACATCTTCTTCTAACACCACACACACACACACACACACAGTAATTATAATTACACCTCTTACACCTCACTCTATCTTCTTCTTCTTTTTGATGATTCAATGGATACCAAAGGACGACTTATTGCAGGCTCTCATAACCGTAACGAGTTTGTTTTAATCAATGCTGATGAAGTCGGACGAGTAAGTCAACTAAACTAAACCCTAATTTTATTATTATTAATTTAATTTCTGTCGGTGCCGTTACTATTTCATATTCGATTTAGGTTTTGACTATTTCAACACCCAATTTAGGATTTAATGTGAGTCTTATTGATTAGGTTACATCTGTGAAAGAATTGAGTGGCCAGATTTGTCAGATTTGTGGAGACGAGATCGAAATTACGGTCGATGGCGAACCGTTCGTCGCGTGCAACGAGTGTGCGTTTCCTATTTGCAGGCCTTGCTATGAATACGAAAGACGAGAGGGGAATCAGGCTTGTCCTCAATGCAAGACTAGGTTTAAGCGGATTAAAGGTAGTGGAAGCTAGCTCTCTTTTTGTCGTTAATTTTGACCGATTTTGACCGATAAAATGTGTTGCAGGGAGTCCGCGAGTTGACGGTGATGAGGAGGAAGATGAATTTGATGATTTGGATAATGAGTTTGAGTTTAGGAATAATGATCCTCATAGTGTTGCTGAGGCTATGCTTTCTTCGCGTCTTAATGCTGGGTCAAATGCTTCGGGTTTCGCCACTCCTTCTGAGGTTGATGGAGCTGGTTTGAACCCGGAGATTCCTCTGCTTACTTATGGTCAAGAGGTAATATTATTATTATTATTATTATTATTATTATTATTATCAAGCTGTTAAATTTAATTTTAATTGACAGGATGAAGGGATTTCGGCCGATAAGCATGCTCTAATTGTCCCACCGTTTATGAACCGCGCAAAACGCGTCCATCCTATGCCGTTTTCCGACACTGCTTCATCGGTTTCTTGTAAGTTTTTGTTGTGTTTTTACTTTGGAGTCTTTATGTTAATAATGCATGATTATTGGATAAAAAATGACTGTTGGTGATGGTGTGGTGCAGTGCCGCCAAGGCCAATGGATCCTAAGAAAGACCTGGCGGTTTATGGTTATGGAACGGTTGCATGGAAGGATCGAATGGAGGAATGGCGGAGAAGACAGAATGATAGACTTCAAATGGTGAAACACCAAGGTGATGGTGGTGGGAATGGTGGTGATGTTGATGATCCCGATTTGCCAACGTAAGAAATTCTTGTTATCATTGTTATGATGAATACTAATTATTAGAAACAAATGATGTGACTTGCTTTCTTTGTGTGAAATATTTTCGTGTGTAGGATGGATGAGGGGAGACAACCGTTGTCAAGAAAGTTACCGATACCTTCAAGCAAGATAAGTCCATATCGGATGGTGATAATATTTCGTCTCGTGATTCTCGGACTCTTCTTCCATTATAGAATCCTTCATCCAGTCAATGATGCGTATGCTTTATGGTTGACTTCAATTATTTGTGAGATATGGTTCGCGGTATCATGGATCTTTGATCAATTCCCAAAATGGTTCCCAATTGAACGTGAAACATATCTTGACCGTTTGTCACTGAGGTATGAAAAAGACGGGAAGCCATCTGAGTTAGCTCCTGTGGATGTTTTTGTGAGTACGGTCGATCCGTTGAAAGAACCACCGTTAATCACTGCAAACACGGTGTTATCGATCTTAGCGGTTGATTATCCAGTGGATAAAGTTGCGTGTTATGTCTCTGATGATGGTGCTGCCATGCTTACATTTGAAGCTCTGTCTGAGACGTCTGAGTTTGCTAGAAAGTGGGTACCGTTTTGCAAGAAGTTCAGCATTGAGCCACGTGCTCCCGAGTGGTATTTTGCTCAGAAGGTTGATTATCTTAAAGACAAAGTTCACCCTGCGTTTGTCCGTGAACGCCGTGCTATGAAGGTAATTGAGTTGACGTTTATGGTCAATTGTTGAATCTTTTAGTTTTATGAAACCTGAAATTGGTATGGTTTGCTACACAGAGGGATTATGAAGAGTTTAAGATACGGATAAACGGGCTCGTTTCAATGGCCCAGAAGGTTCCGGAAGAAGGATGGACAATGCAAGATGGTACCCCGTGGCCCGGAAACAATGTCAGGGATCATCCTGGAATGATCCAGGTGTGTGTGCATGCATACAATTTCTCTTCTCGGTTTCCATGACCATTTTTAAGACCTTTTTATGTATTTAATGTAGGTTTTCCTTGGGCAAAATGGTGTACGTGACTTGGAAGGAAACGAGTTACCACGTCTCGTTTATGTTTCTCGTGAAAAGAGGCCGGGATTTGATCACCACAAGAAAGCTGGTGCTATGAATGCTCTGGTATTACTTCATTTTCATTGATGTAATGTAATTTATAACTTAAAAGTATTTCTATTTTCATAGTTGGTTATAACTTGTATTTTCTTTGTTTTTCAAGATTCGAGTGTCGGCTGTGGTTTCAAACGCACCTTACCTGCTGAATGTTGACTGTGATCACTACATAAACAACAGCAAAGCATTGCGCGAATCCATGTGTTTCATGATGGAACCCACATCCGGGAAGAAAATCTGCTACGTGCAATTCCCTCAACGGTTTGATGGTATCGATCGTCACGATCGATATTCCAATCGCAATGTCGTCTTCTTTGATGTATGTACATATAATTCAAATTTTTATCTTTTTATGAATATTTATTA
Organism: Bidens hawaiensis; assembly: GCF_021521415.1. Lineage (NCBI taxonomy): Eukaryota > Viridiplantae > Streptophyta > Magnoliopsida > Asterales > Asteraceae > Bidens > Bidens hawaiensis. The sequence continues at coordinate 139,699 of NW_027492690.1, read as the reverse complement.
ACATGCTTTTTGTTTTTGTTTTCGTTAAGATAAACATGAAAGGGCTGGATGGAATCCAAGGACCTATTTATGTAGGAACCGGGTGTGTCTTCAGGAGACAAGCATTATATGGATACGATGCACCAACCAAGAAGAAGGCACCTGGCAGAACCTGCAACTGCTTTCCAAAATGGTGTTGCTGTTGTTTTGGATCAAGGAAGAAGAAGAGCAAAGGGAAAACAAAGGAGAAGACCAAAAAGAGTAAGAAGATGAAGGAGGCTTCAACTCAGATATATGCACTCGAGAATATTGAAGAAGGAATCGAAGGTAATTATAACTTTCAGTGGTTGCTATCGTTATTGCTGTTATTCTGGTTCTAATGTGAATATTTTATTATTTTTGTGACAGGAATTGATAGTGAGAAAACATCATTAATGCCTCAGATAAAGTTTGAGAAGAAATTCGGTCAATCTCCTGTGTTTATTGCATCGACACTCGTTGAAGAAGGTGGTGTTCCACCTGGAGCAACCTCAGCATCACTACTAAAGGAAGCCATTCATGTCATAAGTTGTGGTTATGAAGATAAAACCGAATGGGGAAAAGAGGTAAATAACACTAAAATATAAACTAAAAAACTTAAAATTACTATTCATTTATGCTGCAAGTTTTAAAGCATACTACAAGTTTCTTTTGCTGCTTAAAGTCATATTTGACTTATGATTAATGATGCAAGCTGGTCCCCACTCACACATACAATCATTTTCTTATCATTTTTTTATTCACATGACTATATCTTATACATGTAATTATCTAAATGATATTACATTCTTATAGAACTTAGAAGTATTGGAAGAATTTGAGTTTGTTTCTTGGCTTCTTGCAACTAATTCGGGTTTTCTGTTTACCTTTTTAACATAAGGTTTTGAATATAAAAAAATGTGGTTTTTTAACATCAATCTTTTCAACGGTTTATGTCTTTTTAGCGTCATTTTTTTAACACTTGACTTTTTTTATGGTTTTGATGTGCCTTTGTTTTCTGATTTTATTTTTAAACAGTTTACCTTTTCTTAACAGGTTTGCTTTGATTTTGTTTTTATATGATTTTTCAAGTGTTTACTAACTATTTTGCTGCAACACATGGATTTGTGTTAAAGGTTTTATTATTTTTTATATATAAAGCTTCGAAAACGGTTATTTATTTTGTTAGAGATAACTTATAATTTCTGCACATTACATTTGCTGAAAGCTTATATTTAAACAAATAGGTCGGATGGATTTATGGTTCGGTTACTGAAGATATCTTAACGGGGTTCAAAATGCACTGTCATGGTTGGCGATCGGTGTATTGCATGCCAAAGCTAGCGGCATTCAAGGGTTCGGCTCCTATCAATCTTTCTGACCGTCTTCACCAAGTTCTCCGGTGGGCCCTGGGTTCGGTTGAGATCTTATTCAGCAAACATTGCCCAATTTGGTACGGGTACGGGTGCGGTTTGAAGCCATTGGAGCGGTTCTCTTACATAAATTCAGTCGTCTATCCTTTAACTTCCATTCCTCTAGTCGCTTATTGTACCCTCCCCGCAGTCTGTCTTCTCACTGGAAAATTTATCGTCCCTGAGGTAAATTATTAATATTATGAAGCTCACTATAAAAATAAAAAATGATCATACATTCATACATAACAATACATGATGTTTGTGCATGCAGATAAGCAATTATGCTAGCATTCTTTTCATGCTGATGTTTTTATCGATTGCGGTTACTAGCGTCCTCGAGATCCAATGGGGACGCGTTGCAATCGACGACTTCTGGAGAAACGAGCAATTCTGGGTGATCGGTGGTGTGTCGGCTCATCTATTTGCATTATTTCAAGGTCTTTTAAAAGTGTTGGCTGGTGTGAACACTAACTTCACCGTGACATCAAAGGGTGGAGACGATGGTGAATATGCAGAGCTGTATCTGTTCAAATGGACGACCCTGTTGCTCCCGCCATTAACCCTGTTGATCTTTAACATAATCGGTGTGGTGGTTGGGATATCGGATGCAATTAGCAACGGGTACGAGTCATGGGGCCCACTGTTCGGGAGGCTGTTCTTTGCAATATGGGTGATTCTTCATTTTGTATCCTTTCTTGAAAGGTATGATGGGGAAACAGAGCAATGTGCCTACTATTCTTATCGTGTGGGCGATTCTTCTAGCGTCCATCTTGTCGTTGGTGTGGGTGCGGATTAACCCGTTTCTGGACCAGGGTGGGATCGTGTTGGAGGTGTGCGGGTTGGACTGTGACTGATATATCAATTATAGATGTAGTAGTATATAAAATATATAGCAAGGAGATGTGAAAAACGAATGTGTAGATACAAGGAAGGACTTGTGATATTTGTATTTTTTTTGAAGTGGTTTTTTTTGTATTTGATTCATTTAGATTTTTTGTGGAGTCTGTGTAATGGAGTCTCATGCCGTGGAAACTTTACTTGTTCTTTTTCATATATATAATTTATTATTAAATTATCATCCTCTGTTTCAGTGAAAGGATGGGTAATTTACTTTCTGATTAAATTCTATTCTTAAGCTCTTATTTAAGTGTTAGCATTTCCAAGAAATTTGGGTCATCATTTGTGTAACACGGTTCAAGTATTTGTGGAGCACGATTTAAGCATTTGTAGATGCAACCATGACACGATTCAAACATTTATACAATCAATCAACAATCATTAATGTATGTGTCTCAAATCATATGTTCATGTTTTTAATGTTTTTTCTTTTCAAAGTATCTTCACAAATACTATTGTATTTTTTGTAATAGCATTCGTAAGTAAATATAATAATAGAAGTTTGTGTTGGTTATTAAAATATGTGCTCTGTTTTGTTAGTAAGAAGTTTGATGTTCATTGTTAACTGTTAAGTCATATAAGAACCTATCAACTTAGATGACTAAGGTATCAAATATATAAGGAGTGCAACATGTCTTGTTAACTGAGTTTGTAATACTAGAGAACAAGCAATCACTTTCGGTTTTTGTAATTGTCAAAACTATGCATTATACAATATTCAATCAGTTGCATAGACATTCCCTAATCCCTATATTGATTAGTTGATCTAAACTTTGGAAAAGATTTGTGCAAAACAACACAAAAGCTAGCTATGGTGGAATTAGCATGCTTGAGCAATCTACAACAATCCATCTTATCATCCAATAGATCACACAACACATGTTGCACTCCTTATGATGGAATTATCCGGACATGGTGTCTTAAGTAGATGTAATCATGATGGTGATATTCACCTAGCATCTTAAAGAGACTATACACATGTCTTGACTACTTGTTATTCCCATAATCTTGCTTTATGCTTATGATAATGCTGAATAGACAGCTTATCTATGTAATCGACTATCCACCAATGGACAATGTGTGTTTGTTGGACCAAATATCAACTAAAGTTCTAAAAAATAACATTGTGCTAGAGTTGAGGTCGAGTTTAATGCCTTAGCTTATAACAGGCTAGGTATCTAGCTCATAACATGCCAGGTATCTGCTTCATGAATTATGTTTATGTCGTCATTTTTCTCATACTTTATGGTATGATAGCATTAGAGCTACACAATAATCAGTCATTTATTATTATTATTCTTATTATATTATTATAATTATTATTTTATTTTGAATTCTTTATTTATTAATAAATAAGCAAGGTAGTCATTTATATGTTTGTCAACAAAATAAATACCTTGAAATCGAACAATTTATTCGTGAAAACTTTTTTTAAGGAATAATTTACTTGTGTTTAACGTAGCTCTTAAATTGCTAATATCTTAAGTCCTAACCACAAGTTATATGTAATGAAGTGTGCTAGTCATTGGTTTAAACTTCACATCCTCATGATCATTGGCCTTGAGGGATGTTAAATTGTAGTTGGGATCTAAATCGGAGTTTAGATGGGTGTTTTCATAGGGTGAGGTGAATCTGAAAGCCAAGAATCTAAATTAGTGATATGAATTTGCAAAACTAACAACGTTGTTAGCATCGTTATGGGAAAGAGGGGGGGGGGGGGAATGCAACTGCTATTTGAAGTGAGGATCAATATGATAAGTTATGAGTAATAAGGAGTGAGAGCTAAGTTATCATAATCCTTTACATGTTGGAGGTGCTCGTCTATTTAATATTTATAGCCGAAGGGATGAAATATTACTGGGCGTGTGTCACAAGAATATTTTGTTGGACCCTTTGTGACCGACGTAGTGGAGAACGTGGAGGCTAATTTGGCGGGTCCCATTGTGCAGATGTGTTGTCTCCTTTGTACAATTGTCTGGACCCGTTGCATGGTCCCCGCACATACCTTTTGTACAAATTGCATCTCCCCGTTTGGTTATCCCCCCTGCCTAATTGCCTAGTACTGTTGCGGTGGTCCCTACGTGTACCTTCTATTTAGATGACTTCTCTAGGTTGGTCTTTTGAGGGTGGACGCCTGTAAGTTTGTTCTTTTATCATTTTCCTTCCAATGATTTGGGCTTTTCTTGCTCGAAGTGGTTATTTCGAATCAAATCTGATACGGGTCCATGTGTTTCTTAGTTGTTAACTAGTTTATTACTAGCTTAGTTTCTTATTTTTCAGTTATAATAGTAACAAACAACACCCCAAGTAATCTCTAAAAAGGACGTTATGTTTTAAATATAGATATAGAAAAACACACATCTTTTTAACTAACTTACAAAAAATAAAATAAAAAAAAGCAGGTTAAGAATAGTAAAGGGGCCATTTATGTTATAACACAATACTCATAGAAAGTAAGTAGGGCAGAGACATCAGCTATATATATAACTAGGGTTTCACTGGAGCTACCCTCGCCGCACACACTCATCTTTGAAACCTCAGGTTCATCTCTATCTTTTCTTCTTCTTCTTCTAATTGCATTATCACTCTGTATGTTTACAATCGATAGCTCTGATTATTTGCTATCGTTAATTGGTTCTGTAGATTTCATAGCTTGCGATTATCATATTTTCGTTTAGTGTGTGGTTTGTTTTAAGCTCATTTAAGCTTCAAAATTAGTGAATCTGTTATTTAATATTCTAACAGATTCAATTGAGCGTATTTTAACGAAATTGTTCGAATCTATCCAGTTTCCAGTACCTAAAATGAGTTTTCTAGTGTTGTATTATACGTGTTCATGCTTTGATATTCAATTTGATCACTTGTAGAAGCATTTATAGTGATGAACATTTGAGTTTGTGAGCTTTGTTAGATTTACACAGTTCATTTGTAAATGCATTTATTTATATTTATAATTATTTTATAGCGATGATCGATTGGGTTTTTGAGTGTTTTGTAATGTAATTCATTTGTTTCTGATTGAAGGTGGAGGATAACAAGAATGTCGCACAGGAAGTTTGAGCATCCCAGACACGGTTCTCTTGGCTTTCTTCCCAGGAAGCGCGCCGCTCGCCACAGAGGAAAAGGTATAACTTCTTCGTTTATTACTTATCTATTTGCAGTTTTTATTGTAGTTTTATGTTTGAATGTCTGTAGTATTAATAACAATTATAGCATTAGGTTGTGTTTGTTTTGATTCTGTTTATTTGTTAGCTATTTTTTATTTTTGCACCTCAATTTTAAGCTTTGTTCATTTATATGTATCTTATATCTATACACATAGTTTTCAGTATTTCACTTCTTAACTCTTGTACTAATTTTTTCTATTTGTTTTGATTTTTTATTCATTGTTTTTTTGAGTTTTGGCTACAACTGATTTTTGTTTTATTGAGTTTGTTTGTTTATTTGTACTTATTTAATTATACATTAGCATGAACTATGAAGAGCGTGTATTTTTGCTACAAGATATTTAAAATTGTGTTGATGTATGCAGTGAAGGCTTTCCCCAAGGATGACCCAACCAAAGCCTGCAAGCTCACAGCTTTCTTGGGCTACAAAGCTGGAATGACCCATATTGTCAGAGAGGTCGAGAAACCTGGGTCAAGTAAGCAAATTGTTTCAGAATTTATAAAAAATGTGATGTTTGAAGTGTTTTTTAAGCCCGTTTTTACTAACTGTTTTGTTGTTTAAAACAGAGCTGCACAAGAAAGAGACATGTGAGGCGGTGACCATCATTGAGACACCTCCAATGGTGGTTGTTGGAGTTGTTGGTTACGTCAAGACCCCACGTGGTTTACGTTCATTGAACACTGTCTGGGCTCAGCATTTGAGTGAAGATGTGAAAAGAAGGTTCTACAAGAACTGGTGCAAGTCGAAGAAGAAAGCTTTCACCAAGTACTCCAAGAAGTTTGATTCTGATGAGGGCAAGAAGGACATCCAATCACAGTTGGAGAAAATGAAGAAGTATGCAACTGTTATCCGAGTCCTTGCTCACACACAGATAAGGAAAATGAAGGGATTGAAGCAGAAGAAGGCACACCTTATGGAGATCCAAGTGAACGGTGGAACTGTTGCTCAAAAAGTTGACTTTGCTTATGGCTTTTTTGAGAAGCAAATCCCCATTGATGCTGTGTTCCAGAAAGATGAAATGATTGATATCATTGGTGTGACTAAGGGTAAAGGTTACGAAGGTGTGGTTACTCGTTGGGGTGTGACCAGACTGCCACGTAAGACTCACAGGGGTCTGCGTAAGGTGGCCTGTATTGGAGCCTGGCATCCTGCTAGGGTTTCCTTCACTGTTGCCCGAGCTGGTCAGAACGGTTACCATCACCGTACTGAAATGAACAAGAAGATTTACAAGCTTGGAAAGACTGGTCAGGAGTCTCATACTGCTCTCACTGAGTTTGACAGGTAGATATTGTTATTATTATTGTTATTGAGCGTGTTGTTTTTAGTTATCAACGTTAATATATGATTTGAAATGAATGAATGATTGTAGGACCGAGAAGGACATTACTCCAATGGGTGGGTTTCCACATTATGGTGTGGTGAAGGATGACTACTTGTTGATCAAGGGTTGCTGTGTTGGACCGAAGAAGAGGGTGGTTACTCTTCGTCAATCATTGCTTGCACAGACCTCTCGTTTGGCTCTTGAGGAGATTAAGCTCAAGTTCATTGACACATCATCCAAATTTGGTCACGGTCGTTTCCAGACCGCAGAGGAGAAGCTCAAGTTCTACAACCGTGTTAAGGCTTGAGAATGGATGTCTTTTAAATGTTATTGTTGGATTTCAAGTTTTGTTTTGTTCTTTGAAGACATTTGATTTTGGATTTTTGGTGTTCGATTTTAAGATACTTTATTTACATCATTGGCATAACGGTCTTAGTCCCAATATGTGTTATTTACCATGTTATCTTCTATTATAAACAACTATCCAAAAAATTGTAACGAAGATTAAGCAATTGAACTTGGCATAAAACAGCACCTAATTAAGTATGACATTATTTTAGTTTCTTATTGAAAGAGGTTTGACCTTTGAAGAAAGCATAAAATTATATTAGAGAAATCAAAGAACAATCACATTCACTTTAAACAGATAGGATTACTGACTTTTTTTCACCCTCATTTCTTATAACATATATTTTGCCCAAATCAAGTTCCAGACTCCCTTGTTCTCATTCAAATACATTGGTGCAAATTCAAAGCTAGGGATGATTAAATAGTGCCTGTATAGTAACAGTATTTTGGGTACCAACTCAATACATATTTATTTGAGTTTTTTTAGGATTGGTATCTTTGGTTCCGGTTTGATATGACATCGGATATTTGGGTGATTTCCATTAGAAAAACCGATACCGCACCAGCACTCGAGCATTTTTGGCACAACTGTACAAATATCGTGCTCATCTCCATAGCTTTAGATGAACACTTCGAGAATATTTGATTCTACTGGACAAAAGTTTGACAAGGCAGTAAAAATGAATATTTTAAAAAAAATTTCAATCGATTAGTTTAACAGTATTCCACTCATCTTTTCCTATAACAATTTGGTCCGAATCATAAATTTATGAAACTTTTAAGTTCTCCGTGCTAGTAAAGTCAATTTTGTTTACCTGGGTGTTTTAGGATTTTTTTTTCTAAACACATTAAAAAGAAATTAACATCGAGCATTTTCTGGAACGAATGAAAAAAAAGAGAGAAAATATATGATCGAACAAACTTGATGGTGATTTCCGGTTCGAGCGATGATTAGGTGCAACCGTGCAAGGATATGACAATTGTAGACTTTAATAGTATTGGAGATAGGTTATGGATGTTATGTACTTTCTTTAAATGTGTATTCTCTTTTAAAATTACTAATTCAATTTGTTTATAATAAACATTTTTAAAATAAAACTCTAATAATTTCATCACCCTAATATACATGAATATAAAATATATAAATTTCTTTACTTAGTTTTGTAATAAAACAGAGCTAAGCTAACGATGCAGATTATTATCCGTTTGTTTTACATTTGAAGCTCTTTATACACCGTACTTTAAAATATATATAAAAAAAAGTTAAATAAAAAAACGATTTATTTCCGGAACACTCTACTAAAGTCGGGTTGGGGGTTTAAGTTTTAACCCATTTATTCGTAAACCAGCAAAACCCTACTTCTTCTTCTTCATCACATCACACCCGCCGCTACCAGTCACCGGAAACAATGGTGGAACTAAAAGTCTCCGAGAGCAGAGACCTTACCAGAATCGAGCGTATCGGCGCTCACTCTCACATCCGCGGCCTAGGCCTCGACTCAGCCCTAGAACCACGCTCCGTATCCGAAGGCATGGTCGGTCAAACCGCCGCCCGTAAAGCCGCCGGCGTCATCGTCCAGATGGTCAAGGACGGCAAAATCGCCGGCCGCGCCGTCCTCCTCGCCGGCCAACCCGGCACCGGCAAGACCGCCATCGCCATGGGCATGGCCAAGTCAATCGGACTCGAAACTCCCTTCGCCATGGTCGCCGGTAGCGAACTGTTCTCTCTCGAGATGTCGAAAACCGAAGCGTTGATGCAAGCGTTTCGGAAGGCGATTGGTGTGCGAATTAAGGAAGAGACTGAAGTGATTGAAGGTGAAGTTGTGGAGATTCAGATTGACCGGCCTGCGGTGAGTGGAGCGGCGTCGAAGACGGGGAAGTTGACGCTGAAGACGACGGAGATGGAGACGATGTATGATTTGGGGGCGAAGATGATTGAGGCGTTGGGGAAGGAGAAGGTGCAGAGTGGGGATGTGATTGCGATTGATAAGGCGTCTGGGAAGATTACGAAGCTTGGGAGGTCGTTTTCGAGGTCTAGGGATTATGATGCCATGGGGCCGCAGACTAAGTTTGTGCAGTGTCCGGATGGGGAGTTGCAGAAGAGGAAGGAGGTGGTGCATTGTGTTACACTTCATGAAATTGATGTTATCAATAGCAGGTCAGTCGGTGTTCGTTTTAGGCATTCTTGTTTTCAGAATATAATTTAGCATTTAGAACTAGTAACAAGTTCGCAAGCTATGCTTCCATTTAGGTTCCATCTAGGTAATGTTAGGGTCAACCGACTCTGAAAGTGTATTTTTAACACCTCTTTATGTGAAGAACAATGATATAACACCTCTTTATGTCATCAAAAAGCTAACCGGGCTACTTTTCAGTTAGTATGAGATAGCTGTGGGAAAATAGGTTGAAAGTTGGGAGAGTCAGAAGACATTTCTTCAGTTGGGGTTAATCCCGGTAAATGGGTTAAAGTTGAGATTAATAAAATCCAATAACCAATAAATAAATGAAAAAGTTTGCAACAATGAGGAAGCCTATTAAACTAATTATTTTAATGCATTTACATTTTTTTAAAACACAAGATACAAAATATGGTTTTATTTGATACCTGATCAAGCATGTCGATATGAACTGACAGAAGTGACTGATCTCGTGATGGATTTTGTCATATACCCAAGTATAATTGAGAAGGATAGCTTCCTTTTTGTTGAAAAAAAAGTCAGTGTATTGTGGCTAAATGTATACTTCTACCTACATCTGCCCTGTCCAAGTTGATCATAACACCGCCTTTTGTTCCACTCCCTCGCCTATATTTTATCATTATGGACTAAATTCATATTCATGAAAAGTAAAATAGAGATCATGAAAAAGACCACACTTAAATGCTTAACAAATGTTGAAAAAAAGAATTAAACTCGTATGTAGTTATATTAACAAACCTGGAGTTGTAGACTTGTAGTTGTCTTCTGGAGTCAGTAAACCCTGACATCACCTTCAGGAGCTTGATGCAAGCTGTTCTTTAAGTTTGGTAATGAAGTTGGAATCAAAATCTATATGTATGAGACTAAGTATAACAATAAGGTGAGCAGGTTTTAAGATACAAAACTAACTTACAAATCAACGAGAGGCATGCATTTCATTTTTCATAAAGGTTAACATTATTACAGAATTGTTGAATCTTAGTAAATAGTTCCATGAAACTGATATAAGTTCTAACTTTAAATTGTTCTCAGCCAGAGGGACAGGACTGCAGTTTCATCGATTGTCAGAAAGTAAAACCAGCTGTGAACACAATCTTAGTTTGAAACTGCCCTAATTATCACTGATTTTGATGCAACTGATTTAGTCATTGTATTAAGATTGCTTTTGTATTTGAATAGAATTCTTCACAGATGATAAGTTTTAAATTTTGTTTTTGGCTAAAATTGCAGAACACAGGGTTTCCTTGCACTTTTCACTGGTGACACTGGTGAAATACGAGCTGAGGTGCGAGAACAAATAGACACAAAGGTAGCAGAGTGGCGGGAGGAAGGAAAGGCCGAGATCGTGCCAGGTGTTCTCTTCATAGACGAAGTCCACATGCTTGACATCGAGTGCTTTTCATTTCTAAATCGCGCCTTAGAAAATGACATGGCACCCATACTAGTAGTTGCCACTAACCGAGGAATCACAACCATCCGAGGCACAAATTACAAATCGCCACACGGGATTCCAATCGATTTCTTGGACCGTTTGCTCATTATTTCCACCCAACCCTACACGGAAGATGACATCCGCAAGATTCTAGATATTAGGTGTCAAGAGGAAGATGTGGATGTATCAGAAGATGCAAAGGTTTTGTTGACCAAAATTGGAGTTGACACGTCGTTAAGGTATGCTATAAATCTTATTACATCGGCTGCATTGGCTTGTCAAAAGAGGAAAGGAAAGGTAGTTGAGATGGAGGATGTGAGTCGGGTTTATGAGTTGTTTTGGGATGTGAAGAGATCGACTCAGTATTTGATCGAGTATCAGAGCCAGTACATGTTTAATGAGGCTGCGACTGGGGATGAAGACGATGTGATGGTTTGATAAGGTAGGTTGTAATTGTTGAATTTTTAAGTCTGTTTATGGTTTAAATTCAGAATGTTGAATGATTCTTATTAATTATATTTGATCCCCACTGTCTTGTTTATTCTAAGTTTGAGTTTATGCTTTATGAATTTGTTTTTTTATATGAATCGGTAGAGTGATCTGGTCTTGTTTGCGAATGTTAAAACCGTCAACAGAAACCCATCTGAGCATGTTGCGATGCTGGTTAGACTGTTGTAGATTCCAAAGTTGGCGTTGTCTCTCTTGTGGTATGTTTTACATAGTGAGGCTAGAGGCAAGTTAACTTGTGTTTATTTTAATTTAAGGCAAATCCAGGTCTGTCTTTGTATATACGGAGATATATTAAATATCAACATTTTGATTATTCAATTTTATATTATACTGATGATTGATGAGATTCATAAATGTGAAAGCCAAATCCAGCCCTTAAAAACCGAGTATATAAAGAGTTCAAAAACTAATATGCCAAATAAAGATAAAAGATTGAAGTTTATGTTGTAGATAATGTTGGATCCTCTTACACCATACTCCCCGTTTTAGCAAAACTCGACTCAAGTTTTGCGTTTAGAACAACCTTATCTGGATTAAAAGGAACATCAACTCGATCTATATGTGATACCACTATAACCCGTCCAAATAGTTCAATTTCACGTGTCGTTTCACTCGACTCTAAACTGATTGGCAACGTGGTCTAACCAAACCTGTAATAACCCGAATTATTCAGATAATAATTATAATAATTGAATTTTAAGAAAAAATTATAATAATAATAACAATAATAATAAGTATAAGAATAATGATAAGTATATTAGTTATGGATTTAACAAGAATTTGTAAATTGAAAAAAATAATATTTTGTTTGGAAATCGAAGCACATTACAATTCATTCTCACGCTTTGAAATCCCTTAACGAACTATATCTCTGATGGTTAACTGATGCAGCGTACTAATAGAGAATGAAGGCTAATCACGTTGATTCTATGAATATTCGTGATGATCATTCCCCAAACCCTCAAATTCGACCCAAAATGCTAGAATTCGAAAAGGCAAGTCGTTTTTTATTATATTCTGATCAATAATTAGTCACAACTTAACATATTAATAGGAATCAAAAATAGGTTTGGCCAACACAAATAACCACAGGCCCAACAACAGCCCAAAAAAAACCAAAAAATTAGACAAAAAACTCAAAAGTGACCCAAAATTGTATCCGGAAGGCTTATTTCGGAAAAATAATACGGATAACACAAAGTGGCCCACGTTCCAGCGGTCGTTTTGACTGGTAGCACGCTTGAAACGGAGGCGCGTAGCCCAAGTTATACCCATTTTCGTGCATCACTTCTGAAACACGATCTTGGGCCTTCAGAAACATCATTGCCCGGTCTTCTACACTTGGGCCCACATTAACTTACCACACTATTTAAACCCTTATAAAAAATCAGTCTCAAAATCCCTGTTTCCAGACCTCGACAGCCGCACACCACGTCGCCATTATTTTCTGATACGTTCAGTCTTGTTCGGATAGTGAGGTAACACCCAGCCGTCTTTGTTGTTTAAATATATATCTATCTGGTTTAATATGGATGCTTCTTGAGTCTGATTCGTTTCCGGCGACCAAGAGCTTTAAACTGTAATCAATTCATTTATACCAACTAGTTTTTTACTTTTATTTTAACATTATTAAATTGTTTACATGAAAGTTCAAATTCATCTCTAATAACTATATGTAATGTAAGTCACCAGCTTCGAATCCTAAAGCCTTTGTCGCCGGAATATGTAACAACTTTGCGGATCACATAAATAAAGTTAAGTTCATAAAATTTATTCTATCCTTAAATAGACCGCAGGTTCCCATAATTGTTGAAGACAAGCCAAGTTGTTTACTTTTGCTTCCTTTTGACCCGGGTGGTACAATTCAATAGTCAAGCGAAATGACCCATGAAGTTGAACTGTTTGAGCGGGTTATAATGGTAGCAAATATGTAACGGGTTGATGTCCCTTTCAATATAGGTGGCTTTGGGTAGAAGGCAAAACTCGATGACGAGTTTCTCTTGAAGACAAGGAATAATGAGATAGTTGAAGGACCATCTAAGATATTGCTAAAGTGCCCCATAAAATATCCTTGTTAAGGGGTACATATGTAAACTTTTTTTGTGCTTTGATTTCAACAATTACTTGGGAATGAACTCAAGAACACCACTGAGGCGTTTTCTCCATTGTAGCTGATCAGTCTGCTTCGCTGACATTAGGATTGATCAAAGCATGGTCAAGATCTTAAAAGAGGTTGGAGAAGGCGTTTCTTTTGTGGAAATATTAGACGATGATTCATGGCAAGCCGTCACTAAAAATATCCCTAAGGCAATGCATCATTTGATTTTTTTGTATGCTCATTGTTAACGTTTTTAGTGACGGCTTCCCACGAACTATCGCCTGATATTTCCACAAAAGAAACGTCTTCTCCAACCTCTTTCAAGATCTTGACCATGCTTTGATCAATCCTAATGTCAGCGACGCAGACTGATTGACTATAATGGGGACAACGTCACAGTAGTGTTCTTGAGTTTATTCCCACGTAATTGTTGAGATCAAAACACGGAAGAAGTTTACATGTATGCCCTTTAACAAGGATATTTTATGGGGCACTTTAGCAATATCTTAGACGGTCCTTCAACTATCTCGTTCTTCCCTGTCTTCAAGAGAAACCCGTCCTCGAGTTTTGCCTTCTACCCAAAGTGTAACAAATTGAAATTTTTTTTGCCTTTTTCAGATAGCCATCACGACATAACCCAATTTTCGGGATGAAAATTCTTTCAACAAGGGAATGATGTGACACTCGTCAATTTCAGGTTAACTTCGTTAACTCGAACTTCGTTAATTCAAACTCAAGATCACACGAACTATGTCATTCCGGTTAACGCATTCCTCATTGCATTTAATTAGAGTTTAAATGATACGTGACAATCATTACACAAGTAGTCTTTCGGAATTTCATTGAACCACACACGAGTCGACTCAAACCGTTGGTGAACAAAATCAAATTAATATAAACAAGTAATTGGTATAAATACGTGATATGTGACTATGTGTTTACATGTATAACATCATATTATGGATGAAATGGACTAGTTGGACACCTAGCAACCCCTAGCAACCCATGAGCATCGTACGCGGCTCCAGATGGACAGTGCCTCTTCGGTGCGGGGGCTACTAGTGCTGGCCTGTTCGAGGTGGTGATGGGTTGGGAAGCTGCGATTCCTTTTCTGGGGCGTGGGTACCGGGTCGGATGATGATGATGGTGTTGACATCCCCACAGAATAGGTCGTATATGGTTTACGCGTGTATGAGGAAATGAATAGTTGAATAGATTAGATATATATTAGAAATAAATAGATAGAGTTATGTCAATATATATCAATAGGAAGCTAACCTATCAAGCATGTATTACTAAGTGTTCGAAACTGAAGCTGACTGTTTATACGTTGCCTTGCCACCATGTCAACCACGACCATGGTAATGTGTTAGCCAAAATTACTCCCACTCGACCTATAGTCGAGTTTAGAGTTGGGTGGGGTTTGTCAAACCCAGTAGTACTACTCAACACTGACTCGCTATTATCCAATATTAACCGGTTGATTGTTCAAAAGGACTTAGTTGGTTTGTTGCTACTTAGCCTTACAACTAATATATATAGAATAAACAAAATCTAAAGCGTTAGAGTATGTTATCTCCCCATAATAAAAGCGTTAAAGAGTAAAAGGGGCCGTGAAACTCACTGTTTGCGAAGTTATCGAAATCCGACAAAAGCGTGCGTTAAAGAAATCCTCACTAGTGCTCTAAAACAAAAACGAGATTTCTAAGTGTTTTGAACCACGAGTGTGTCTCTAGACTCGACACATAATTTTTATGCATGAGATGTTACGTTTGTGAAACAAGTGCGACTTGACAACACGTTGCTGATAAATTACGGGTGTGATTAAGTATGGTATTTAAATGTTACTACGATACATTATCAGTAAAACATCTAACACAAGGGCAATTAGGTCAAACATCGATCAAACAATCATTTTTCACATTTAAATCAAGCATTCAGCAGCTAAGTTACCAAGTCATAATTTAACACATCAAGATTACTCTATTTCACTATCCATAACATTTGATAAAATCACCAAAATTTACCACAGAAACACACGTGAGTTAGGTTTCTAAAAATATTTTTATTATATTTTTAGCATACACGGTTATATCACAAGAGTCAAAACAACACAGTATGTACATAGCATTCATTATCATGCGCAACAAAAAGTTCTTGACTAGTCCCGTTACATGGTTAATCCAATTAACGCAAGAACAATTGGGTTAAATTTCAAACTCAATTTCTTAACTTCCAGAAGTGGAATTAAATCAATTGGTCTTGTCGTTTGTGAGATATACTATTAGCAAAACAGCCTATAAGAAGGCTTCCCGAATCAGAACTGCACAACTAATTTGTAAATTAATAAAAACTAACTTCCACACGTCCAAAAATTACAAACTTGGATTCTTTAGAAACTAGACTATACCCACTACATCATAGAATCGATAATAACTTCAAAACATATCATTAACATCAAGTTATAGCTGTTTTAACATGCATTTATGATTCTGTCCAGCATCAGTTTTCACCAAACTTCAACAAACTACTAATCTATGAACAATTAACCATGCATGCAACCCTCTAGACTCATAATCTATCAACCATGCATCTCAATTACACTGTTCATGCACATTTAGGGTTTACTCAAAGATTCAATTTCAAAGAAACATGTGATTAACAATCAATAATAATACAACTAGTCATCAATTCACTAGTGTTCATCAACAAATACAACAATAAACCATAACTCATCAACAATCAATAACTTTAATATATAGTGTTTATGATTAATATGCTTAATGATGCAAATAATTGATAGAATATATTAGATAGGGTGTTTAATTTACCTAGCTAGCACCTTGGATCTTCAAACAACTTGTAATTAATCTTGTATGTATGTGTGTGTGTGTGGTTTCGGCCGAACAAGAGGGGGGGGGGTTGCCGTCGCAAGGGGAGTGGGAGAGAAGGGGATTAGGGTTTGGTTTATAGTTTGTTAATATATTAATTAATTATATTACATGTTACACATTGCACCCTAAACTTCTAGTTAGTTTAATTCTAGCACAACTAGTCCATTTCATCCATAATATGATGTTATACATGCAAGCACATAGTCACATATCACGTATTTATACCAAGTACTTGTTTATATATTTGTGTTTGTTCACCAACGGTTTGAGTCGACTCGTGTGTGGTTCGGTGAAATTCCGAAAGACTACTTGTGTAATGATTGTCACGTATCATTTAAACTCTAATTAAATGCAATGAGGAATGCGTTAACTGGAATGCCATAGTTCGTGTGATCTTTAGTTTGAATTAACGAAGTTCGGGTTAACGGAGTTAACCTGAAATTGACGAGTGTCACACAAAGCCACCTATATCGAAAGGGACATCAACCCGGTCCATATTTGCTACCATCATAACCCGCTCAAACAATTCAACTTCATGAGTCGTTTCGCTTTGACTCTTGACTTTTACCACCCGGGTCTAAGGGAGCGCTTAACCATGTGAACTGAACGTGAGGAACGGAAAAATAGACATCACTCGGTTTCTCAGTGCACGAAGTCAAACCGGTAATATCCACTGGTTCGTTAAAGCTTCATCTTGCCTTGAAATTAGAGGACTACCAAAGGTATAATGAAAAAATTGTATTATTTAATCTCTTTGTTTTGTAAGTTACACTCTTAAGTTTGTGTTGTAGGGAACACTTGTTAAAATTTATGGGCACGGGGCGTCATGCAAGACAACACTTGCTTTAATGTAATCATGGAAGCTTTGAGGTGTGCTAAAATACTCCCTTTTTCCTTTTCAACATAATATAGTTATATTTTAGAAATTTAACCATTATTCATGCTCAGAAACAGATGTCTTGAGTGATGACTTCTAACAAGTCCTAGAGGTAATCTCTTCAAGTTGATGTCTTCCATATTGGCTTCAATTTGTTTTGACTCGAATGTTTTGAATCTTTCGTGACAGGTTTTTCTTGGCAATGGAGTCCAGTTGGTACCTCCACTGATCCTATTTTTGCACTTTCTGTTCCTCAACTTGATGGCGGAAATCAATTTGCAATAGTAAGTTATGAAGCTTCATTTAACCTGTAGACTTTATTTTTCGTTTTGGGTAGTGATGGATCATAGAAATGGCATGTTTATTTTGCTCATTATGCAGGAGAGGTTATTTTAATAATTAGTATTAACATTCAGCTTATTTTATATTAGAAAGCCTCTTATGTCTACAGATGTTACAAATTTGTGTGTTTATTTATCTTCCAACTTCAATACCAATCTGAGCAATTTCTAGACAAAAACAAAGATTATGCTTTTCCTCGAAGCACTTCGGTCAGCTGTGCTAGCTATCCTACTCGCAAGAGTTTTGCTGGTTTTATTAACCGGATCCATGTAAAAAGATCCTGGACAAGGCAAGGTCTCAGGTATTAAAATTTTCGTTTTATATATATACTTTGTGTAATGTATATGTATAGATATACATATATCTTATATCTTTATTCTTTCTGCTGCTTACATGTCAATGCACTAAATAAAGTATTTATTTAGTTTGACAATTGGAAAAACCAAAGTTTATCTTAGAGCGGGTCAGACGGCTGAATTGGATGCACGGAAGCACAACAACTTTGCGTGCAACCAAACATATTCAACAAAAGACAAGAGCTCACATTGCTAGAAAACATTTTCTTGCTTTGAGGAAATCTGCTATAGTTTGGCAAACTTTCTGCAGAGGCCAGAGGTTGGCTTTCTAGAAGACTTTTTCACATTAAATGTTAACGGTTTGGGTGGGTTGACTAACTTGCCAAAACGAGTTCTGGTTAAAGGGTTCGTATTTGATTGGGTTGTGTACTTGTGTTTGGTTGGACCACAAAATACTTCTTGTCCATCTTTATTGATTTATAAATAATAATGTTGTATTTATGATTAAGAAGCAATATTATTACTATAATAATCTTTAATCCTTGAGGAAAGTAAGGGGTTTTATGCGTTAAATGCACTGGTTGGTTTTGGGCTCGGACCAAACACTGAAAATTCAGTTTTAGGGTTTCTGGAAACAGTTAAGAGTTTTGGTTATAACAATGGGACTCATTTATCAATTTATTTGAAAGTTTAATGTAACATTCCTAGATTTTTACTGCATTTGTACGCGTGTGCCACCACGAGTGTGGTTTGGTTTATTTTATTTATATAATATTACACCTTTTAATGTAATGCCTAGAGGAAGTTGAGTTTATACAATTTGACGAAACTTAAAATATTTCAAGTTTTATGTCGGTTAGATCAAGAGTTTCGAGCGAGGAACAAAAAACGATTTCGATGACCAGAAATTAGACGTGCAAATCGGGTATTTAAAAAATCCGGAACCGGTTCCGGGTATAGTCGGGTATTTTACCGGGTTTTGACCGGTTCCGGGTCAGGTTTTTTCCGGGTTTTTGACCGGTTCCTTCAGGTTTTTTCCACCGGTTCCGGGTCGGTTCCGGTTCCGTCCGAGGAGAAATCCTATACCTGGTCCTACCCGCGGTTAGGAACCGGTTCCGGGTCGGGTCCGAAACCGGTTATTTTGTGCACCTCTACCCGAAATTACTTTTAACTCAAGATGATGAACCGGCGAGTTATGTCGAGACATCAGGAGTAAAAGAATGGGAGAATCGAGACAAAAGAGACATGCTCGGAGTTGATGATCCACCTGTTTTCGAGTCGGAAATCAAGGGGGTGATTGTTGGACTTAATTTCTGTCCTCGAGTCAATGAGGCGGTTGGGCCGAGTGCCTATGATGGATTGGTGTTTTGTTGATCAAGTTGAGAACATAACTTGGTTTACACAGAATAATTACTTGGTGAACAGGTCGAGTCAATGACTTGGACAACAAAGAATTTATTTATTAATTATTGTTTAAATATGTTTTTACTAATTAGTGTTTGAGTATGATAAAGAGTTTGTATTATAGTCTAATTAGGTTTTCATATTTAAACTAGTATATATACCCGAGCTTGTGGGTTATATTAATTAAGAAGAAAAAGAGAATTGGTATTTTAATTTTTCGAGTTAATGAGAATTACAACGATCAAGCTTGTGATCTAAATTTTAGTTTTTGTGTTTATCGATCCTGGTCACCAAATTTCAGTTTTGTCATTCAAAAAGGGATAACGGCGCAGTTTGTTGCCCGCTTACCTGTCTATCTATGTAATTAGATCCTTTTATCTAATATATAACAATCTGCTTAAAAGAAAAGAGAAAGATAAAAACAAATTAGGATTCAAAAATTTAAGTTGTAGATAATGTCGTCGGATCTTCCTGCATCAAAAAACCTCTGGCTAGCGTAGTTGACTAGAGACTGACAAGGAATACTAATGTATTTTATCTACTTCTTTAATTCTGAATTTCAACAGCTAATGTATTTTGATCAAGGTGCTTTAGTAAAGTCATATTGAATCAAGGCAGGAAACACTAAGTGGTATGTATTTACGTAAATGTTTTGTCTTAAAAATAACCATATTGGCTTGCGGGTTCTGATTATGGGTCAAATTTATGCTAATAACTTTATTTATGTAAGTGGTCAAGCATCAACAACATGATCTTACAACTAAGGGCATCCATAATGGAGTTTTTCCATTATGGATGCCCTTTTAAGTCAAACTCAATATTCGAATCATAACACTAAGATCATGAGTAATCATAAAGCCTATGACTCAGACATTATGCATCACGTGGCGCCCAGTTAGAGTTATGGTTTTTTACAAAAACATGGCGTAGTCATAAAGCCCCACCTCCAGGCGTTATGCGCCACGTAGCGCCCAGTCACTATTAATTTTATTTGTTTTTTTAAATAATAATTCATTTAAATAACTAAACATAAAATTAAAAAATTACATTAAAATAAAAAAAATACATTAATCACGTAAATAAAAACTAAATTAAAATAAAAAACATACATTAAATAATACTAATAAGACTGCATGTTGTATTTTTCAAAAGTTTTCGCTTGCCGAACTGCTTTTAGAGATTGGATTCTCGGGTCGTCTTCAGATAGCTCATTTGATAAAATCTCGATGTCGTTGTTCAATTCATTCCTTTTAAGTACTTCGACGGCGTCCAAATTTACTTGAAGACGTTTAGCTCCAAGTTCGTGTAAATCTTTGAGTCGAATGTTCATTTCTTTAAATTGACTTTCCATTTCGGCATTCGAACTCGTTGCCGACGATGAAGCGACCCCTTTCCCCTTTCCCTTGCTTCTTCTACCCCCGGCCGAGGCATCTCGGTAATATCCGCATAAGGATTCGCGGCTTCATTGTCGTTTAGGTTGAAGTTTCGAGCATCGGAACGGTGCGTGTCTATATCAACCGAAGGCGATATTTTAGACTTTTTTTACGCTGACCACCTTCGGCGTTGGCCTCCATAACCGGGCCCCATTTTGGGTGAAACCTCAAGTATTCTTTCCAAATGCCAAAGTAATTGAAGGCCCCCGCGGCCTTATGTTGATACTCTGTCAACGCCTTATCCATGATTTCGCGTCCGAGACAACGCGACTCCACGTTCGAACCATCCGAGAGTAAACCGTATGGAACCCCATGCATTTGGTGTTTATGCCGTTCCATTTCGACTGTAAGGAATCTTTTTCTTGACGCGAGTCCCCGCCAAGTTCGTGGAACAACTCTTTAATTTTGTTCCAAAATACGCCCGTTTTTTGATAGTTCGCTAAAAAAATTAAAACATTACAAGTTCAATGTTTGTTCTAAGAAATTATATATATATAT
Organism: Bidens hawaiensis; assembly: GCF_021521415.1. Classification (NCBI taxonomy): domain Eukaryota; kingdom Viridiplantae; phylum Streptophyta; class Magnoliopsida; order Asterales; family Asteraceae; genus Bidens; species Bidens hawaiensis. The sequence goes on along the minus strand of NW_027492690.1, from coordinate 118,571 downwards.
ATATATATATATATATATATATATATATATTGCGAGAAGTGATATTACAACGAGAAGTGCGAGAAATGAAGGTATAACTCCATTAATCCCTAATTTCACTCCATTTCATATGATGTTACATACATATATGTATTTTGGTTGTATTTATGTCTTAATTACACATTTAAACCTACCTACAAACATATAAATGTACCGAGCCACATTCAAACCTATGTACCTACACACATACAAACATACGTACACATATACAAACATACGTACCTACACACATACATATGCACCTACACAACGCACCTACACATAAGAAAGGGAGTGAAATTAGGGATTAATTGAGTTACACATTCACTTCTCGCTGTAAAAAACTTCTGAAATGATCCAATACCTATATATATAAATATATATATATATATATATATATATATATATTAAAAACCTACCGCTCTTGGCATCTTCCGATATCGCGCACCAAGCACGAGCACATAGAACGCACTCATCGATACTCCACGGTATCACCGTCTTTTTAGCCCGAGCTTCGCCGACGGGCTTCTTTGCGTGTTTTCTCGGACATCCGCGTTGGCTCGAACCGCCGACGGTCTCCGGGACGGGTTGTGTCTCGGGCACGAACTCGTCGTCGGGTTGGGAACCCGAACCGGCAAAAATGTTTGTGGTTAGGTTTTGGAAACCGGGCACCGTATTTGGTAAAGGGTTCCTAGAAATGCCATGTAAGCGGCCATTTGCGCTTTGAATGGATACGGGGATTGAGGGACGGGGACGGTTGGCATCGAGGCAGTATATGGGTTCAGTTGTGGATTTTGGTTACTTGCGTTGCCTTAACGAGAAAATTGACCAAAACCGAGAACATTTTGGTTGTTATTCAGAAACATTTTGGTAGTGTTGTAGTAGAAATAATTTTGTAAAAATATATTTGGTAGAGTAGTGGTAGAAAGGAATTTGTAAAAAAAATGAGGTTTGGTTTGTTTTTATAGTATAGATTTAGCTAATAAAAAGTTTTTTTTTAAAATCCCAACGGCTTCCCAACGATAACCCAAGCCCAACGGCTAGATTTTTTGATTTTGGAGCCATTTTGCAACGTTTTGTGTATAACGAGTAAAAAAAGGTCCCAAAACGGGGGTGGGGGGCGGTGTGCCCCCGACATTATAGACCAAAACGCCGCCATTATGCGACGACTATGGATGGTATAAAAACACACTAGAAAAGATAGATGGGTCTGATATTCTATTATATATATAAGAAGTTTTCACTCTACTGCTACTACTAAGTTGTGCACTTGCGTGTGAATGTTTCTTTATTGTTTTGATATGTGCATCCTCATTAACTAGCACGCAATGGTGACTTGGCTAAATATCAATGTTTTTAGACCTGACCGTACGTTGAATTAGAAGCCTTACCAGGTTAAAGGTCGGACCGACCTAGGAGGGCGGACCGGTGTTTGACTCGGATGACATCATTAATAATTTAAATATATATTTATTTTTATATATAATTCATATGCATATATAAAATAATAATAACCAAAAATAATAATAATAACAAATTTTAATATTTATTTATGTTTCATACATTGCTTTCTGAATATATATGACTTATATTTGGTCAATAAAGACATCAATGAAGTTTGGTTGGTTGGTTCATGAGTAATTATTAAAGCTTCTATATCTAGAAAAGGACACAAGAACAAATTCCGTCATGCACATTTCATTTTGGATTTAATAAAAAAATATGTTTTACCGGTTGACCCGCCGGGTCACCAGATCCAGGCTGACCGCCACCCACAAAACCCTGTCGAGTTTTTAGAAAACGGCCCAAATACCCTGATCTGTCCCGGTTTAGAGACCGGGTCCCGATTAAACCGGTCTGAACGGCCGGGCTGGGTTTCAAAACAATGCTAAATATCAAAAACTTTAAAGTAAATGTGTTGAATCGATCGAATTTACTAATTCGAATGCAAAACACCATTGTCATTTGTAGTAATCAATAAATTACCATCGGTTTTAATTGGCTTTTGAATATTGTCAAAGAATTAACTAGGAAGTTTTAGAAGTTTCACTAGCATGTATACGTTGGTAGCGCCTCCTCATTGATTTCACTCATGTCTTTAGGTTAGAAGTTATGAATAAATTATTTAATTTGTCGTTACCGGTCCCAACTATCATCTTTTGGTTGCTGGTGGTCCAACTAACGAATTGACTGATAACGATCTCACATTTTATCATATTTGTTCTCAACTGTCACACCCCGATCAAAGGCGGCGAAACATGCCGGAATGCAACGTGAATTGGACAAATACACAAGACACTCAATATTTAATCAACTCATTTATTTTCACAAAATCATAAGAAGTCACATAACATGTTCATACAATAACAAAACAAATCATACCAAATAATATATTGTTCATTTTTGCTAATATCCTAACGGTCTTGATTACATTTTCATTCAAGTCTCGAGTCAACCAAAAGTCAAACCTGTAACATTGCATAAAATAAAGTTTATCAACACAAAGGTTGGTGAGCAATTCATAGTTTTGAACAAATATGGATATAATAAGAAATTTCACAACTTTTATACGAAACAATAAATAATAGCAATAATTTGGATAAATGAGATCGCTAGTAAGAATACATTAGTGACACCGTCCATTAGAGAATACCAAATAGATTCAGATTTCGTATGAGATTGTTAATATGAATACATTAACGACACCGTCTATAAGAGAATACCAAATAGATTCGGATTTCGTATGAGATCGTTAATAAGAATACATTACCTACACCTTGCTATAAGAGAATACCAAATAGCTCAGGATTTATGAATCAACCCTCCAAAAGCGGTAAACACATTAGCATATAAGCATGTAACCACAGAACACCAAATCGAGCATTTATTTAAGTAAAGTATACAATAGAGTTTGTGGTTTAAGACTCAAGTATAAAGCATTTAGTTTGAATAAATATGCAATATCACCCCCAAAACGAAAGATAGAAAAACGGGGTATGAAAGTACTCACATTCAAGTAATAAACTTGAAAAATGGATGACTTGGAGATTAACCGGGATCGACGGGTTTAACGAACGAGGCCTAAAAGAAAAGGGTTCTTGTATTAGAAAAGTTGTCTTGAAAGTATTTAAATAAAATAAATGATGAGAAATGCAAACAATTAAAGTTTAAGGTTTAAAATGCAAATATTCAAGAAATTATGACAATAGTCATTTAAAAATATAAGTTTGCTCAAAACCGGGTTAAAGTATCCAGCCTTAATATTTACTTAACCGATGTTAATTAATAAGGTTGGTGAAAATGCAAGAATGCAAGTCCCTTTATAATATAGATACTAAAACGGGTTTTAACGAGTGTTCGGGTTGTTAGTTCGGGTCTTGATAATTTGTCAAACACAAAGTCAACTTTCCAAAATATTAAATGTTATGAGTTAACTCATAAAAATCAAGTAAGACTTAACCAAGTATGTAGTTATATTGTTTTATAACAACGTACGTTAAGCGAGTGTTCAGTTTTGTCGGTCCAACTTTGTTATAAGATCACGTTGGATTCAACATTCCAAATACTTTGATAAAATATTTAAAATCAGTTTATAAAGTATTTTTAAAGATTTATACAAGTCTTGATAGCTAAAAACACACTTGAGTGTCTTAAGCGAGTGAAAATCGGTTTAGGTCGGTTTGGTTAGGTTTCCGCCTCACAATAAGTTCATAGATGGTTGCCACATGCCCAAATATCAAATGACTTGTATAATAATTTATAAATGATGATACTTAAGTTTTACAACAAAAAATTTAACAATAAAGTCTTTAAATGAAAGTTCGGTTTTCGGTACGGATCTTGCTTCGAGTTAAAACCGAGGTTAGATTTCACAAACCCATAACCATAGAACTTATAAAAATGATTTTAGAAACTTAAATCTAACATAAAACATGTTTAAACAATTATTTAACAAAACTAGTAAACAAATTCGGTTTACGGTTTAGAGCTATTTGCGGTCAAACCGAGGTTAGTCTCTACCAACCTATAACCATGGAACTTCATAAATATGATAAACAAACTAAAATAAGCAGAAGTTAAGCATGGTTAATATGTATAAACAAGTTATATAAGTATATATATATATATATATATATATATATATATATATATCAATGTAACACCGTGAAAATTTCGAGTTTAAAATATCAACTTTCCAAAGTCTAGGGACTAAAATTGCCAAATTCCAAATTTGAGGGTTAAAAATAAAAATTTTGGTTTCCTAACCCATCGCGTACCGCGATGGGATGTCTGACAATATGTGACACGTGTGCCACGTGGCACACAGTGGCACTATGTGCTGCCACGTGTCTCCACGTGGCAACACTGCCGCCACGTGGAGCAGCGCCTGCCACGTGTCAACACGTGGCAGGTCTACGCTGTGACTCAACTAACCTATATCACGGTACGCGATAGGTTAGCCCAGGGACCCATCGCGTACCGCGATGGGAGCCCAAATTTCGTCTATAAATAGCAAGGTCCGGGATCTTCATTTGACACACCAAAACTCAGCCTACTTCTTTCTAACATCTCTCTAAATCCCGACAATCGTATGTACAATTCACCTCGATAAATGTGTCATATTTCCTTGAGAAACGTGTCCCGAGCCTCCGTTTGTGTACAACGTTTCCTTGAAGTACGTGCCACCTTCCACCCATATACCAAGACGGTGTTTGTTGAAATGGCGATGAATCTCGATAAGCGTGTCGTCGAGTGTTGAAGTTTGGCGTTATCGTTTAACGACCAAAGAGATCAAGCGGCGTTGGAGTGCTGCTCAAGTCCCTAGAGTTTCGATACGCCACTAAGGTTAGGCGTAATAATGAATACAATATAATTTAATATTATATTCAAGGCTTAAGCCTTAAGTCGAGGATATACTCGATACCTCGATAAAAGAAAAGAAAAGAAAAGAAAACATAACAAAGTAGCAAATGAAAGTTGATTGTTGAATATTGTGTTACATATATATGTGTGTAAGTATATATGATTATATTCTTTGTTATGAAAATATTATTTAATGAATAAAGAGTATTCTTAAATAATAAAAGAAAAGATTACGTTTCTTAGAGAAGAAGAAACGTCGGGTTTTATTATAAACTAAAGGTTTATAATTTACTTTTAAACAAGAGGTTTTCAAGTAAATAAGAATTGAACTAAAGGTTCAATCGAGGATTGAGATATAAGACTAAAGGTCTTAAGCCGGATCGTGTATCTGACTAACAAATATTTATGCTCGTAACTATAGGTTCGAGATAAAGAAAGGGAAAGACCATTGGACGGTGAGTGAAGCCGATCCTAAAGAGATAAGGTGAATACGCCCCAAAACTTTTAAACTTGTTTTTTAAATGAGTCAAACTTGTTATGTGAAATTGTTTACAAGGAACTATGTGTTCCTAAAACCGTTATAACTATGGGTATAAACCTAGCCCTCAGGCTGTGGTATACGTATGTCTGGATCCTTACGTAGGTAGTACTATGCGATGTATGGGCATGATCGCACCACCCTTGGTCGTAGGACGCTCTCTTGCAGGGAGTATGACCTTATGTGTATATTTACAAGTACTTAACTAAGTCGAACGCTGCGGTGTTTGCTGAGGTGACCTAGAGTAGAGGCTCAAGTTTATAATGTGTTATTTGACTTTGTTATTCCTAAGCCACTATGGGCCGAGGCAGGCGTAGTCTTGAAGGGTAATAAAGTAAAAATAAGTTATTTTGCGTCAGCGTGTTCACCAGCATTCGTTGCTGACGTATTTTCTTACATTTTGAAGGTGAACAAGTTTAGCACTTGGAGTGACGAAGTGCTTCGAATATCCGATGGCTCGAATCTTTTGCTAAACTTAAACTTATAAACACTAGTGGTTTTGTAATGTATAACAAATAATCTTTTGGAATATTTTGGGAATCTTTTATAATCCCAACTTTTGTATTGTAAATATTTACAACTTAAATCCACAAGTTTTACAAGTCTTCCGCTAAATGAATGCAACTCTGATTTATTTACACTTGTGGTACCAACTATTGATCATACTCCTAGGCCTTAGATAGGGGTGTGACAATCAAAAACTACGAAAGTCCTCCATGAAGCCTTGCCTTACGAGGCCCGACACTCCACCGACCGAGGCCCGACAAATTAAAATCTATATTTGTCGGAAATTCACGGGTAAAAATAAAAACAAATAAAATAAGAATTTAGTTTTTTTGTCGGAAAGTTGTTTGTAAATTTAAAATAATCGTATATTTAAATTAAATGATTTGTTGTAAAATTGTCGGAAATGAAATGAAATTAACTATTATGATTACTAAATTTTTATGATCAATGAATAAAAAACATATTAATAAAATTTTGATTTGTGACTACTTTCTCGCTAAATGATGGGAATAATCTAAAAATCTTGTCCTCGGTAGTTTGTCAGAAATTTAGCGACAAATCATAATTGTGCTAAATGATGGGAATAATCTAAAAATCTTGTCCTCGGTAGTTTGTCAGAAATTTAGCGACAAATCATGATTGTCGTTATTTTGTGGGAAGGTACTTGGAAAAATATTTCCTAGGAGCGTTTTTCCCACAAATGCTATTCCTCGGTAATTTGTCGCTAATTTGTGGTTCCAACAATTTACCTACTATTTTTTTATCGGAAAAGCTTCAGTTTTTTAGTAGTGTCGGACCCGAATTTGACGAATGCCACATCAACGGTTCGCGACTAACAAAATTCTAACGTCGTTAGTTGCAGGTCGCTGGAAAAATATATTTTTTTTAGGAAAACTCACATCTCCCCCCCGGCCCAAAACTCAAATCGTCTGAAATATCGTTATAACCTAGGCGGGAATTGGTTGTGGTTCTTGGTTGGTGGTGAGTCAGTTGGTCGTGGTGGCGGTGTTCAGGTTGAGTTAATGTGACTTTTTCGACGAAAAACATTTTCCAGCGACCCGCAAGCAACGATGTAAGAAATCTGTTAGTTGCGGACCGTTAGGAACAAATACGTTAAAAGATGCCACCATCAGCAACCAATTCGTTAGTTGGGATCGGTAGTAACCAAAATATAATAGTTGGAATTAATTAAAATCAATATATCTTTGTTAAATTAGTAAATAAAGAAATATAGCTAAACCTAAATTTGAGATATTGTGGGAGGGTAAAGTTAAAATACAAAGTACAACAAAAATAAGAAGGGTGAAAAGAAATCTAATCTATTGATCTTAAATTTGAACGGTGGAGATTAATTTAAGAATAAAAATTGATGAAAAGAGCATGAATGTAATAACCCAATTATGATGACATTCTCTGTCCACATGCAAGACACATGTCAATTCCTCAATAATTTTAAAACGTCTATAACTTTTTCATACACTATTTTTTTTAGAAATTATTTTTACCGTAATAACACGTGTTTTTTTATCTTTAATATGAATATCATATTATTATATAAAAATAAAAAAAAATTGGTGGGTGTTTTTTATATTGTGTTATTTGGTTGTCTATTGTGTTTTTTAATTGAGTTTATATGCATTGTGTTATATATTTTAGTCATTGTGTTTTTCAATTGTTACTCATATTAAAGATAAAAATTAAAACAAATATTACATCATTGAGTCTTTGTGCTCAACATTTGTCTTTTTACTTATCATTGTGTTTTAGTCATTGCCTTTAATGTTCACCTAATTTAAGAAAAATAGTGTTATATTCAATGTGTATTACGTTCAAGTCTTTGTGTAATATATAGTTTCCATTGTGTTGCGTTTAAGGTCATTGTGTTATATGTATCCATTATAGTGTTTTACGTTTCAGGTTAATGTGTAATATGTATTCATCATCGTGTTTAGTATTACATAATTTGTTGGTATTTTTCGTTACATTTACATATTATTATTACAGAACGGTGTTATTAGTATTTTAAAAAAGTCAGAATAATGAGTTGAAAGACACAATGGCGGAAAAACACAATAACAAACAGAAAGACACAACGACGAAAAAAGACACAATGATAAGCAAAAATACGCAATGGCGTAAATTTTTTTTATTTTTATATAATAAAATCATACTCATATTAAAGACAAAAAAACGTTTGTTATTATGGTGAATTTTTTTTTTAAAAATATTATATGAAAAAGTTATAGACGTTTTAAAATGATGAGGGAATTAACAAGTGACTTGCATGTGAAGAGAGAAAATATGTACTATTACTTTTATGCCATTTTTCCTTTGATCTCCACTTGAAACATGCCAATTTCTTATAGCTTCTCACACTTTTCATTTTTTGTTGTCCTTTGTAGAATAACTCAACCCTATTGAGGGATATTATTGATGTGCGTATATGAAAACATTAGGGTCAAAATGGATAAATATAAAATTTTAAAGTGTGAGAAAAAAAAGGGGGATAGAATACTAGTTTTTTTAAACAACTAAATTTACTAAAACTCCAAAACTAGCCTAGCAAGAAGCGACCAGAGACAACAAAACACAAAAAACTAAAAAAAAATATAACGAAAAGGTAAAAAACTAAGAATTTTGGTTTTTTTTACTTTTTTAAAATTTTTATTATTTTTTGTTTTATGATTTTTTTAAATATTTTTTCTAAATGTGTTTTTAGTGGTCCAAAATGGTTCTCAAAGTTTTCAATTTGCAAATGATTCTCTTAGTATCCTTACCCTATATATATATATATATATATATATATATATATATATTGATGATTTCAAGACCAAGTATCTTATAAATAAATAATAAAAACTATTAAAAACAAACATCTTAAAAATAAGTTAATATACATGAAATCGTGCCCATTAATGGAAACAAGTATATTGCATTAACTATATAAGGTGTTAGGATGAGATTTTGTTCTGGTCAGCGAATATCCAAACAAATATGGAAAAACAATTATGAACGATTACATATAAAAAGTACTTTACTATCTTCCGTCATTAAGATTTTAAATGCATTGTTTTGGAAGTTATATGTCAGAATCTTTATTATGAAATCTTTAAATTAATACTAGTCATCATTCACTTTTGACTAAATTTATGAAAATTAATTACTACCACACAAGGTCATTAAAACTAAAATATTTCACATTAATGAACTTTTTGCTTATAAGAATCAATATCAAAATCATTGAAAGCCACACAGAAACTTCTACAATTGATTTGTTTCTTTCACATAATTGTTGTCATGCCAAGGACCAAATTGAAGCTTGTTTTCATAGAGAACATCAAGTCACGAAAAAGTACATTCATAAAAAGAAAGGAGTCACTAAAAAAGAAGTTGCATGAGCTTTGTACGTTATGTGATGTAAAGGCATGTCTTATCTTGTATAGCCCGTATGAACGTGAATCCGATTTGTGGCCCAATGACAAAGATGTTGTCCTACATGTGGTGCACGAGTTTCAAACCAAGCCAGAGATAGAAAGAATGAAGAATATGTTGAATTTGGAAAGCTATCTCATGGAGATGATCAAGAAGGCTAAGGAGCAGCTCAACAAGCATGTCATGGCGAACCGAGAGCTTGTGAAGGCCAAGATGTTGTCAGAATGCTTGAGTGGTAAAGTCTCAGTAGCTGACTTGAACCCAACTGAGTTGAAAGAGCTTGTGTAATCGGCTGGTCCTAAGATCTTAGAAATCAATGAAAGGATGGAGCTTCTTGCTGGTGATGCCCCTGTAGTAGCCGCAACTCCACAATCAGAACATCCACAACCGCTGGAAGTTGTGGGTGATAGCAGCACTTCTAACAATAAAACGACAGAAGGAACAGATGTAGAGCCATATGTACCAGTGATGGAGAACACTGGACCTTTGGATGACGCAGAAAATATTGATTGGCACCCGTCTGACTGGCTTAGTGATCATGACATGAAGAAGTCATTCACTAAAGATTTGTGGTCAGACACATTCTTCTCGAAAAAAGGTTAACATATCTCCTTGTCAGAGGGTTCAATGATAGAAGATGGTTTCAGGGTCATGAATGATTTGAATTGCTTTCGTTTTTCGTATCCGTTTCCGTATTGATGTTTGTTTTGTTTGCTTTTTAGTATTTGTTTGTTATTCTTTTTACAAGATTATCTTTTGGGAAATCTATTGTTGTTGCGGTTTGATTAGTGAGTTCATTATGTCTTTTGTTATATTTGAATTCGGTTTAAGTATTGCTCATTTTGTGTGCATTAATGAATTCTTTTCATTCTGAAACTTTTAATTTAAGACACGAGACACAATTTAGTAAATCCACATGTAAAATATTCATACAAACATTCTGTATTTCCATTAAAGGAGGTGTACTTTTTGGTTGTAAGACTTAGTTTTATCTGTAAATAATAAAATTTTAAAATTCCAGCTATACCAAAATATATGTTAAGTACATATATAGCATAACTACAACTAAAAACACACAGAGATAAATAAATCGAAGTATTAATCTGAACTTCACTTTTCAAAATGTACTCTTTGTGAATATATCATAATAAAAAGTGAATATTAGCAATTCGAGGATGCAAACATGTCAAATACACAATCCAAAGGAATGAACCTTGAGGTTTCATGGAACAACAAAAAGATGATTAAAAGATGTATGATATGTGTGAGAAAAACTGACAATTTGATTTTGGACTCAAGATTTCCTACTCACGGTAGGCTTTGTAAATTTTCATCGATTCATATTCATTTCAATATTTAGACACTTATGATACTGTGATTTTTTTGTGCATGCAATTTAACTATGGTTATGAATCTCCTAATAGCAAACCTTATAGAAATGGTAATGTTGTTTCCATGTGACCTAAATGTCATGGGTTTAGTTGTATTAAACAACGACGTAAATGCAGTCAAAGAAGTGTACACATGGCACAAGTCTTCCTAACACCAACCAACCCATACATGTGGGAGCCTTGTGGACTGAGTTTGCCATAGGGCCCAAGTCTGCCTAACACCACCCACCCATACATGTGGGAGCCTTGTGGACTGAGTTCGCCCTTTGCCTAATGGCATACCGATTATTATTCTGAACATGTGTCATGTCGTGACGAGTAGTTTGTATAACCAATTAAAACTTGGCACGTGCCTTTAAACTAACCATTGCGAGCATATTACTAACCATTTACTCGTCACGACTAAATAAGTTTTATGCCTCGTAGTCATCACCCATGAGTAATTCATAGGTTCTTTGGTCACGACGAGTAGATTGTAAGGTTAAACTAGTTGCGGCGAGTTAACTACTAATAAACTACTCGTGTAGTGAATGTAAACCAGGTAAACTAGTCGTTGCGACTAAAGGACTTACGAATTACCCGTGGACGTTGATTACGAGGCATAAAACTTATTTAGTCGTGACGGTAAATGGTTAGTAATATGCTCGTTACGGTTAGTTTAAGGACACGTGGTAAATTTTAACTGGTTCTACAAACTACTCGTGTGTAATCATAAACTACTCGTCACGATTAGTTTATAATACCTATTTTGAGAATTTCTTGCAAATGACACCTAAAACCTGAAAAACGTTTTCACAAACGCTTATTTTGGGAATTTTCCCTTGAAATTTAGACGGAATTAATCAAACTTTGATGATACACACAGTAATTACGATCAACTGTGATTAGCAAAAGAAAGGTAGCTTTTTGGTACCAAGTGAAGCATATTTTGTAATTGTCCTTTTTCAAGAAATTAGCATAACATTAGTCCATCAATAAGCCTATCAAGGGATTCAAGCTAAAAAATTAGAAGGCCTAAAGGTAAAAGTTTGTTATCTTCTTTGTAGGAAAGAGATCATTCTCCGAAATAAACAGTTTACATAGTAACTATTTTCCATCAAATGTAGCTTTTGAGGATATCATTATGCAATCAACATTTTACACATTACTAAGATAAAGTGAGATGAACGGTTATAGAATGTGTTCTACGATATGAGCTTCCTATAAATAGTAAGTATTGTAAATGAGAGCAAGGTTATCCTTCATGGGTAAATTTGGGTCACTGAGTAAAATGACAATAGCGGGAATGGTGAGATAATTCATGAACTGATACTTTATAGCCAACTAAGAGTATTAGAACCACTCAAGGTACAACACTTTGATTTTTGATAGACCTTTGATCTTTGGACATCGTCACTCTTCGCCACTTGTGTTACATTATAAAGGTGCTACTAAAAGATCTTCTGAATTTCCATGATTGATGGAAATTTTCATGTAATCCCATACTGATTATGGGTGGTCATAATTATTTACTACTGATCACCGGAAACTTGTTCCTTGAATAGTAAATGGTCATCGGTAATAATTAGTTGTTAGTAAAGTTATAGTCGTTCACCAATGGTAGCTTGGCCATTGAGTAGTATTTGAGTTATTATGGACTTACTAACTTGTGAAATGTGATAGTGGTTTTGCGAATATGTTTCCCACCGATATAATTGTCTAACTGTTAACCACCAACATACATATTTGATGTTTCTTCCCATATATAATAATGGTCTTTGTTCTATTTTCGGTACATATTTTAGAACATATTGCATATTCGATTTTGCATTTATCTTTAAATTGCTCTATTGATATTCATGAATGCTAACGAAATAACTCAATCTGAAAGTGATCTCGCTTGCGGTTCATATAAAACCCGGCTTATTCAAATTCTACAAAATCTTCATTTATCTAAGTCAGAGGAGAATGTTACGGTGTATGATTGAGTAATCCAAAAGAAAATCTAGTAAAGAATAAGTTTCCATAAGTAACAAACATCATATTTAAGTTTTAGTGTGACTATTTGCCTTGAATGTTTATGATTAAATCAACTAAATACTATTCATTTAGGCATTTACTTCCATTGAAAAGAGTGAAGACAACATACTTTAGTTTTCTGTATAAGTTATGAAAACCGAATAGACTTGTTACACACGGTCAGTTGTAGTTAATGTTACCCTATTACATGTTATGTGCATTATCTGTTTATTATAAAGAAACTTTCACTCATAAATTACTCCCAAGTAATCAACATAAAATTGTTAAATTAACTGAAATTTTGGTAGCCTTTAAATGGAAACCTACGAATCTACCTCCACTTCAATTTCTCTTCTGGTGTTCAAGGGAAAGTATTCTAGTGAGAACGTTACTAGTTCACAAGTTCTATGGGACTTAATGGCAACATGCTACAATAGGTTGCTTGAAGGAAAACGAGAACAAGAATAAAGATTATATGAGACTAACATTAATCCAACACCTTGTACATGATGACGTATTCTCCATAATATTCGCATCAACTTCTGCACGCCAAGCATTGAACATTTCAAAACTCAATACCATGGTAACCAAGGTTAAAACAACGAAGTTATATATAGAGACAACAATCAGAGTTTTTAAAACTACACATTAGAAATAATGGAGATTGAATCTATCTTTTTGCCCAAAGTGATGAATAATGTCAATAAAAGTGGGTATACAATTAAACAATTATGGTCAAGTTGTTGAGAAAGCACTACGAAGTCTGCTAGCGAAATAGGATCTTGGTAACGACAATAGAGAAATCAAATGCCCTCTCAAACTTATCGTTTGATTAACTCATAGGATCTTTAGAAGCAAATAAGGGGCGAGCTAACTTAGGTATGGGTGCCTCACTGTTTATCATTCAAACCAAATTAACCTAAAGGAAACTTAATTGGTTTTCAAACAACGAAACACAAATACATTAAACTTAAAACGAAATCAAAGGTTCAAATAGAAAAAAATAGGTCTTTAAAGTGGAATGCTAATCTTCAAACTCCTGGGTACCTTCAACAATTAGCCAAGAGATCCGATCCATGTCTAGCTACCTCAATCAAACTGAAATAAATGTTAAAAAAATCATCTTCACAAAGTAAGTTGATAGTTTTAATTAAAATAGTCTTTCAAGAAACAAATCATTGAAAGAAAAAAATATTATACCATAACACCATATTGTCAAAGCGCATGGTCATAACAGGTCCATATTTTCCCTAATGAGTGTGCAAAAACTAAGTCACGAACTGTTAGGGGACTTCTCTAAGTCTCATCAGATACTTTTCTCTGTCTCGTGAGAGAGTACTCTATGTCTCGTAAGAAATGACTCTATGACTCGACATGTGCTTGATTGTGTGATAAATACCATTTGTCACACCTCGACTAGGGGGCTGAACATTGCAATTGTAACACAGTAGAAAAGTTAACAAATGTATATTTGGCACTAGGTCAAGGTTTCTGTTAGGACCGGATTTCGTGATAACAATTTCGTGAATCAGATAAGAACAAACGAAACATAATTATGAAGACCCCTAGAATGTGACTAAAGAACAAACGACAAAATAAACTCAAAATATTTCCATTAATAACAATATTCGATGAAATACAATGGAAATATTAGGGTTTGAAGGAATGTCGGCTCCGAATACAATATTCTCAGGTGAAAAGTGTACTATGTCAGAGGTCTATCATTAATCATTAATGAGACGTATCATTCTATTTACAGCTCAGGCGTTCCTTCTAGAAACCCTAATAATTACAAAACATTCTAAAATTATTACAAGTTCAAACAGGTCTTCGAACGGACATTTTCTTTTTCGAGCAGTGCTCCTGGGACCTTGTAATCCTTGAGTATGCTCAGAACATTACTTTGAGCAGGCTTATACTTAGAGTATTTTCAAGTGAAAATATTCCTCTCAAACAAGCTTCAATCTTCATGATCATTCAAAACTTTGCTTGGAAAGATCCCACGATCAAACAAGTTCTTGCTCGAATCTCTTCAATCTTTACTTAGGATTATTAGAACAAACTGAGTATACTCGGGAACTATAGCTTGCTCGAGATAGAACTTTGTTGGGAGTAAGACTTAGTATAATTTTATAAACTCCATACCAACATACTTTAGATTCATCATTATTCCATCGACCCACTAAGTTAGTCTTGACCTTAGGTGAAGCAAAGATATATCAAGGGTTTGCTCGGTAGAAACCATGCTTAATAGAAGAACTAACCTTGCTCGACGAAGTGTATCATGCTCGAAACTAACACTTGGAATATTTCTTGAAGATTATATTGCTCGATTAGGATATCTTGCTCGAGTGCTTGAGATTTCTCAGAGTGCTTGAGATTGCTCGAGTTCCATACTTAGACAAATCTAGGGAAGTTTAGATGTAACATCCTACTTTTGATAATAATAAATAAAAGAATTTTGTTGGTGTGTTATTATTTAGTTAAGTTAAATAATAATAATAATAATAATAATAATAGAGCATGGACTTGGAGAATAAAAGATAGAATAAGGGATACTGATGGGGGCTTAGGGGAATTTAAACACCCTTAAACCTCCAAAAAAACCCTAAAACACTTATTTCCACCATCTTGTCTCCATACACGCTCAAAAACACACACAACCATTCCCCTTCCATACGAAAACAGAGTTGAGCTAAAAGAGAGCAGATTTCATGTCTACACATTATCAACAACAAGGAACCTAACATGATTCACGTGTTGATTTAGATCCAGACCAAACCGGATCCAAGAAATGTACGTTTTTAGTTAAAAGGTTATGTATTTGAGTCGAATCTCTATGAAACTTGGTATGATAGTGAATCGGACCTTAGAGTGTAGGAAAAACATAAACTTGATTGTAAACAAGTTATTGGAAATGATTCGGGACGAACAAATGACATGCAGACTGTGTTAAAGCAAGAAAATAAAGTTGTTATGGCCCAAAACACGTTTTATCGGTAAAATCGGGCATAAGAGGATGTAAGAAAACGATGTAAATGGAAAAGCATGAAAAACTAGTTTCGAATCGAGTTCTTAAGAAAACTCGATTCAGTTGGAATAGGCTCGATTCGATTCACTTGAAAGAAAATTCGATTTGATTCGTTTGCCCAAAATTAGATTCGATCCGTTTGAAAACTTGATTCGTTATGTCTAAAAACTCGACTTGATTCGTTTTTTATGAATTTTTAATAAAGACTTATTAACGAAAATCATTTTTTTTCCAGCTTAACCAGCTAGGGGCTCCCTAGGACCCCGCTGCCTCCATACCCCAGTTCGTAAGGGGTTTCACTTACTTCGAATGTGATCTGCTTATGGGTAGTTAATCGGTACTTATAATTGTTACACATTTAGCCATGCACAGCTAAGGAGGGGTGTTACAGTTAACTCTGAGAAAATAGGATCCAGGAGTTTCTAGTCCCTTTTCTCTGTTATGTTTTTAGGGCTATGTGCATACTCCTATGTGGTTAGTTAACACACCCACCTTAAGTGGTAAGTGTATGTCATATGAATTCTTAATGAATGATATATGAATGATATAGGAAAGGTTAAGAGTATGTATGTATTTATATGAATAATGATATGTTGAAATGTATATACGAATGTATAGTTGTATGGTTGTATAGGGACCAAACCCTAATAATATCTAAGACATAAGGGATCAGAACCTAATAATATCTGAAACAAAATGGATCAGACCCTAAAAATATCGGAGATTGTAGAGATAGTTATGTATGTAGTTTGAAAGTATGAAAGAATGTATGTATGTAGTTATTTGTGTATGTAAATATGTATGAAAGGAAAATAAACAAGTCAAGTATGTAATATGTATCTTCGGATACGTATATGCAAGTATGTGAATGTAATTTATGTTGCCTAATTAACTAGAACTCACTCAGCGTAGCTGAATTTTAGTATGCACGCATGTAAATAGGTTAAGGCAGTTAGCTTGAGGGAGACACATGGCATCAGACTGAAGAGACTGGCATCTTGAGAAGAATGTTATAATGTTATATTTCGTTATGTTTTATTTTGCTAGACAAATTTGTATGATGTTAAGACGAGTGTTGGAATGTTATGTAATACATGGTTGACTTATTATATTGCGTGAAAAGTTTTAATTTACTCTAATATTTAAAACTGTGTTTATGAGTAAATCCAATGCTAAAGTAGGGCACCAGGATCGGGGCTTACATGAGAAGATTTCAATCTTTCCTTCAGACAACAATCTCCCTCTAGATTGAAACAAACTCAGATGCACCAAAACAAACCTAAATTACTTACACTTAACAAAATACACATTAAATCCTTAAAAACAGTAAATTACATTATTTAAAGGAAATGATTACAAGTTTTAATTATGCATCATGGGCATTACATATCAAAATAAAATAAAAATTACAAGAAACTAAAAGACAGTCTTTAACGTTTATCTCTTTCATTTCTTCTTTCATATTCTTCATTTCTTCTGTCAATCTTTTCATTTTTTACTGCAACAACTCTTTGTTGAAACATTGTGAGCTCCGTATTAGAACCGATTATCTTCAGGCAAGTCCCACTTAGCAATGTCCCATAGTTTGCTATATGTAAGTACTCCAACTCATAATCATATTGTAAAACACCCAAGAGAGCACCAAGCGAGTTCATAAGTAGGAAGCTTTTTGAATCTTCTTCATATCTAAGTTCAATAACTTCTTCCATTCTTTCTTACTTCAGCATTTGATCTTGTCATCTCTCTCTTCATACTAATTGCGGATTTTGGACATCCTGAGCTCAAAAGCCTTTTTGTATCTTTTTTTTTTTTCAGCTTCTGTTGGCTCTAGTCGTCTCTTCCTTTTAAACAAAGGAAAATTATTTCTAAACTATTATTTCAAATACTTAGACATATCATTCTGTTAAGCCCTTGCTAATCTAATTCTTCGTTGATAGTCATACAATGTCAGCTTGGCAAGTTTTAAGAGTTGCTCAATAGAAAAATCTCTTAAATCATCCTTGTATTTCAGAGTCCTCACCCTTTCACTTTTCAAAATAGTCTTTAATTCACCAGTTTTAGAATCATAGAACAAGTCCTTTGGTAAGTCTTCATTTGTTTCCGGACTAGGGTTCTCTCCTTATTGCAACTCTGATGATTGGAACAGGTGGTCTTGAAGTTGAAGCTATATGTGCAAAAGACGTAGAGATGTGGCAATAGATGGAAACAAAAATCAACGATGAGAATTAACTTCGAGCTAGATTGAAATCCTAATGAGGCAAGTAATAAAGTTCAAATTACTCAATTCAAACGAGAATTTTTGGTGTTTCAAAAGTAACCGAGGATATGTGTCAAAGATGACTTAGTGCTTTGAAATCTCACTATGGTGCTTCTAGGATTGATGCTAGGCTGTGAATTAATCACCATCACGAAAGAAAAAAGAAAGACACAATTTGTATGGGAGCCATCGGGTAAGACAAAACTTGCGCGTTGATCATTACTTAATGTTCAATTCTGGCATGACCATGTCACGGGACGGTCCAAAATTAGAAGGCAGGTAGAAGTCTTAGGAGATATTAATAGGATACTTGACTTAAAAGACCATATGATAGTCCAAATTCAGGTACGGAGCTGTTTTATTATTATTAAAAGACCATATGATAGTCCAAAATTAGAAGGCTGGTTTTTAATACTCTTAACTTTGACCCATTGGTAGATAACACTCTCAACTTATGATTTGTCTTCCATCACTCCCAACTTGTAACTTGTTTTCTCATGTCACTCCCGAACTTAACAGACCTTAACCTCGTTAGTTTTTTTGCGACTAAATTACCAGAATAGTCCCTAATGTTTTATCAAATAGTCAACTTTCTTCCACACTTTTTAACATTCTTAACTTTAGTCTTCACACTCAAACCCTCTTCCCTACCAGTTCCCAATTGCTGCTTAATACCATCACCGTCACTAGCACTCTGGCAACATCAACATCGCCACCACAGCCGCCTACCACCACCACTGCTGAAAACGCCCTGCAAATCAAATCAGGAGTCGCCTGAATCGCCACCCAACCATCATCTTCCCTTCATATTTAGTTACCTAAATCCAAACTCACATGTACCATCACCGCCTCCTTTGCGATTTCCGTTCAACGACCACCGAGCAAGTTGCCGCCATCTTCAGATCTCCTAAAAGCCATTGTTGTCTTCCTCCAGGTGGCTAAACATGAATCGTAGGGGTGAAATGCCTGCCTTGAAACACCAAACACGTCTATTGATAGGTGGCGGTTTAAAGAGATGGGTCTATTGATTTAGGCGGGTAGAGATCGACAGTGGTGATGGTTTCAAATTAGGTTAACTAACCAAGTGTCAACAATAAAGAAGAGGGGCGATTGATGCTTGGCAGTGGAAGCGGCGGTTGGTGGCTGTCAGTGGTAGTGGCGGTGGCGGTTGGTGGTTGTCGGCAGGGAAAAGGGGTTGTCGTTGGCCGGAGAGGGATGGAGGGATATATAATAAACAAAATTTTTGATTTTATCCCTTGAACTTTAAAAAATGACATTTTTTACCCAAAACACTAACGAAGTTAGTGTCTCGTTACTCCGGGAGTGCCAGAAGAAAATATGTTAAAAGTTGGGAGTGTTGGGGAACATTTCGTAAGTTGGGAGTGCTATCTACCAATTGGTCAAAGTTGAGAGTATTTAAAACCAATATTCCTTATTATTATTATTATTATTATTATTATTATTATTATTTGTAAAGAACAATATGTTGATATGTATGTACATGTTCCTACCAATGTAGAACGGGAATATGTCACGGACAATGGTGCCACTAAATACAAATTTCTTTTGGCTTAATAAGACCGATCAAAACCAATAAGAATGGAAGTAGGTTTCTTCAAGTAGTGTCGTTTGTAACTTTCTTGTGTGGACCACGATGGCTTGGTGAAAGTTGACAGCAGTTGACTAGCTAGATAGTTCAGGAGACTGCTATGACATGCAGATTTTAAGGAAGTAGGTTTCTTGAGGTTGGTTTTGGTTTTGTAAATCCCCTTGAGTTATAGATTTGATGTCACACCGTCATTGATCGGTATAAGGCTAGACATTCATGGAGCAGTTTAGCCACGAATAACCCGTATTAAATATACGAGTTATCAATCAAACGGAAGCTCATAATGGAAGCTCATGTTTTAACTAGTTTTTAACATGAGCTCACTATCTAGGTAATTGTGCCTTGTGCCTAGATCGTCATGTTTTAAGATCATTGCCTACAGTGGCGGATCTAGAAATAAATTCCAGGGGTAACCTAATTTTTTTTGTTTTCATCATACATTCATGTAAAAAAAAAGACGACAACAAATAAAGTTAACACACCTACCTAATAGATGATCTCTCCTCTTCGGCATTTAATAGCTTGAAATCGGGCCATTACATCGTCTTCCGTTACTTTATTAAATGTTTCTCTTTCGACCGCACAAATTAGAGCATTGTTCAAATAATCGTCACTCATTCGATTGCGTAAATCCGTCTTGATAAGCTTCAATTTAGAAAAACATCTTTCAACGGTTGCGGTTGCAACCGGTAAAACCAACGCTAGCTTCAATATCCGATATACCAAAGGAAAAGAAAGATGTTTTCCGGTTTCCACCATTAGACGAGCAAGATCACTTATTCCATCCAGTTTTGCAAATCTTTCATCTTCTTTTACAGAGTGATAGAAGACATTAAGCTCGCCCAAAAGACACCCTCTTTCTTTTGTAGTAAAATCTTTCTCATACATCTCAGAAAATGCAATTATCTTAGACGTGTCAAACTTAGAAAACCGGTCACAAGGATTTAAACCTGGCATGTTTTCTAGCAAAGTAGTTGTTACCTCATTGAATCGATTTCCAAATTCTTGGATTTGCATATCCAAAACCGTATTAAAAATGTCAACTTCAAAATGATGTCGATTAGTAATGACATTCTTTTGGTTTCTAGCCTTACCATACGTTTCCGTCATATCTAACATCTTGATGTTGTTTTTTACACAAAAAGATGTTACTTTTTCCAACATTGAAGCAAACCCGTTTTGCCTTAAATCATTCAATGCTCGTTTTGTTCCATTTATCAACTTAGCCGCTTCTAATAAATTTTGACTTTTTTTGAAGATGTTTTGAAAGTACATTTGTGTGGCCTAAAACATATTCCATCAAGTGCGCATAAAAAACAAAGTCAAGTTTTTTGAAATATGATAAAATACCTTTTGCATGGGTTCGTTGTTCAGTGGCATCTCCTTCTTTTTGAATATAACGAAGCACGTCAACAACTTCCGGAAATAATCTAAGCAAACTTATGATTGTTCTATGATGAGAACCCCATCGTGTATCTCCAGCTCGTACAAGGGAAACCTCTTGGTTTAATCCTTTTCCGGTTTTAATTTCACATTTTTGAATAATCTTTGTTAAAGTTTTTGTAATTAAAGTATGAAACTTATTACTTACTTGATCCATGCTCAATTGGTTACTTGCTAATAAAGAAACAATGGCTTGTTTAAGAGTTGAGGAACATGTGTCTTTCACCTGAGCAACTCCAATATAACTCTCTTTAACAACTCCAAGTTTATCAACATACCTCACGACTACAGCCATTTGTTCCTTTAAAGATAACGTCACTAGACTCATCTACTAATAACCCAAAAACATTGCCTTTAATTTCTTCACAAATCATCTTGGTTACTTCTTTTGCAAAGCATTCGATAATCTCTTTTTGTATCGATGGAGATGTCAACTTGTTATTCTTTTTTGCATTCCCTAATGTGTACTTACCAATATCCGGGTTATTTTAACTAATCAACTTTAAAACTGCAAGAAAAAGACCTTTAGAAAAAGAGTCCTCCGATTCATCATGACCACGGAATGATAAAGAATTTTCTAACAAGAATCTGGTACTACGAACCGAACCCATTAATCGAAACCGATTTCCAATCCTTTCTTCTTTACTTTGCTTGTTGAAATTCTCATTAATGGATTGTTTTTTGTTCAAGAGCTTGTCAGATTTTTGCATCGCCTTATTATGATAGCTGTCAACCTTCCCAACATGTTCTTTTAAAGCACCTGGTTTACTCCAATTACAAAAGCCTTCAGTTGAAAAAGTATCTCTTCCACCTTGATTACCAAAAGTTTCTTCAAACAAGTAGCAACATAAGCAATATGCTTTGTCTACTTTTATGTTATACTCTAACCACGGATATTTATCAAACCATTCTACATTAAAACGTCTCGGCTTACCATTATAGGCTTTGAATGGAAAGTTATGATTTCGTGGTTGAAAAGCCTTTTTAACAAGATAATGTCGTCTTATGTCATCTCTTTGATTAGGGTGATAACTAGCAATAGGTGGCCTATCAAAGGGATTCAAATGAAGATCATTCAAATCAATTGTATGTGGAATTGAAGGACTTGAAGTCGAAGGAATGTTTAGACCAATATTATCATCATCATCTTGTTCTTGCACATCATTACCAATATTTGGACTTCCATCAACGTCATCAAATTTTCTTTTAAAAAATTTGCCAATAAGAGCTTGCTTAGGATGTGGTTTCATCTTCAAAGTTCCAAATACCCTAATGGCCTAATTAAGTAATTATATAAGAAAGTAAGAGTTAAAATCTTAATTATAAACAAAGACAATTACTAAAACTAACAACCAAACCCTAATCTAAAGTCCAATTTCATCTCTTTAAATATAACTATATAAACCCTAAAATAAAATAGAAAACAAACAAGAACAATACCTTTGAAAAAGGGGTCGGCGAAGTGGCGAACATCTGTGGTGACTGTAGAAAGGGCCGGAGGACAGTGGTGGTGGCTGAAGAAAGGGCCGACGGTGGTGGCTGGTAATTGTTTGGTCTGGTCGTCGCTGGATATGGTGGGAGGCTGGGAGCAGATCGCAGAGTTTTATAAATTTATTATATTATTTTTTTGGTTTTATTTTATTTAAGTTGTGTGAGCTTTTATCTAATGTGTGGGCTTTTAATTAATGTGTGGGCTTATCAAAATCTTTGAGGGGTAACCCAGTTTTCGTTTAGGGGTAACCCGATATATAAAACGACGAAAATAAAATTTTTTTACACTACGGAATGGAAGTTGAGGGGTAACCCGAGTTACCCCTGCCCAAACCTTATGCCCGCCACTGATTGCCTATATGTTGGTGCATTTTGTGACCGTCGCTATGCAATTCTGATCAGCGGAACGCCACAGGCGAAGTTAGCACAACTTCGCCTTAGGCGAAGTTAGAACAACTTCGCCAACGGCGAAGTTAGGACAACTTCACCTTTGGCGAAGTTATCACAACTTCGCCATAGGAGAGTTATGAACAACTTCGCCTACTGAAGCCCAGGCCCGAGAATGTTTTATATATATACGTGTGTCTTGTTTAGTTTTAAGTATCCAGAAATTAGTGTGTGTTTTGAGCAGTTTGTTTGTTTAGAGAGAGTAAGAGACAAGGAGAGTCGTGTGAGACGACCCGAAGTTGCCGTCACTGTTCGTAGGGTTTCAGCGAAGATATAAGGTCTGGCGAAGTTATGTGTAACACCCCCGACCGATGGCGGATTATACATCGGGGCGCCACGTATTGTTTCATTACTCGTGACACTATTTGGGTGTCAATATTTAATAAATACATTTTCATTGCGCACGCGCAGAACACAAATCGTAAAGTAACATAAATCATATCATAACTTAAAATATTCAAATAACATAATTTGTCTTGTTACATTTTAATCTAGGTCCAAAGAAAAAGAAAACATCCTACGTGTCCTTGAGATTCCCAAAAGCAGCTACAGCAAACCTGAACATGTGTTAAAATAAAACGTCAACACTTGCGTGTCGGTGAGAAATCAAGTTTAATAGATATAAATAGATAATAACAAACACTGCGCGCAACATGTGCTTAACTGGGGTTTAACATAGGGTGTAATCAGATTGTGATCAAGCCTAAATAGATCATAGCTCATAGTTCAATCCGTGCTCCCAATCGAGCACAAAAACAAATAATCATACGTGCATGTGTAAACAAAACAAGAAAACCGTAAACGATAGGTCTCCCGTGCTCATCTAATGGATCCATGAAAACTTCGGAATAGGCCGAACAAAACGGTTAATGATTCACACATACAAATAAACAGCCAAGTAAACGTCCATAACACATGGGATTTTGCGCACATAAATTTCATAAACAAGTTTAAGACTCAAGTTGTACGAACACATGAACATCCCAAAACGTTAAAAATAAAAGGGGATTAAGTACGAGATTACTCACTTGTAAACGGTGCGTTGAAAGATAATGCAAGAACCAACTTTTAAACAAGCGAAAGTTAACCTATAAATAAGAGGTTATTGGTTTAACGATTGGTTTTTATGTCTTGAATATATGTAAGTCACTTAAACAAATTATTTAAAAGGAAAAATATATATTAATTATTTACCGAGATTTCTGGGCAGAAAAGAAGAGAAGACGGAGGCAAAGAGAGGAGTGGCGTTGCTGAGGAACTACGGCAGAGAGCAAAGGAGAAAGATTTGGGGAGTGTTTAAGTGTAGTGTGTGTAGTGTTAATAAACAAGAAATTAGCTTAATTTATAGGAAAACCCAAGGGAACACAATCCCTTGAAAAGGGGAAAAGATCTTATCAAATCAAGCAAAAGATATTAAAAAGCACAAGAAAACAAAAGCAAAAGATATCAAAAGATATGCCGGCAGCTGCAGGGGATGGGGAAAAGCTGACAGGTTACAGATCAAAGCATGGGAGGTGTCAGATAAAGCACTGTTCAAGACATGCAAAAGAATATTTCAAAAGATTATGTCAGTCACTTTTTCTGTCAACCAATAGGATTGGTGCGCATGCTGCGCCGAAAGTGGCTTTTCGGACAGATGTCGGAACTGACCTACAATGCTCATACAAAAGATAAGATATTTCAAAAGCATACAGGCTGACTTAAACTGAAGAAAAGACTTAAGGTCTAGCGCGAGAAGACTCGAGCGCGCGCGCGAGGGCGAAGGCAGACAGAGAACAATCCTTAGCGCGCCGCGGGAAGAACTATAATCCTTAGCGCGTCGCGGGAAGAACTACAATTCTTAGCGCGCCACGGGAAGAACTACAATCCTTAGCGCGTCGCGGGAAGAACTATAATCCTTAGCGCGCCGAGGGAAGAACTACCATTCTTAGCGCGCTGCGGGAACAGTTCGCCTCGCGTATCGCAGGAACAGCTGGTCTTCACGCAGGCTTCCCTGTAAGGAGTCTGGCGCGTGGAGCTGCGCAGACATCCTTAGGCGGGAAGAACCAAAGGACAAGCAAAGAGTTAAGAGAAAAAGGAGTTCAAGGCTCAAGGGTTAAGCAGAGGGGCGGGACGGCGACAAGAGAGAAAAAGGCGGGACGGCGACAAGAAAGAGGAAGAGGCGGGACGGCGACAAGAAATTATTATTATTAGTAAGTAATATAAAAATATATATATATAATTTATTTAATGTTAAATTTACAAAGATTAATAATCAAATTTTAAATCATAAAAAGAATCGGATTCGAAAACGGGTACCTGGGTCGGGTCGGATTGGGCAGATGTCACAGTCTCCCCTACTTTAAGAAATTTCGTCCCGAAATTTATCTCGAAGTAGGATGCGCAGAGAAAAGGTGCGGGTACTTGATCTTCATTTGATATTCCCTTTCCCAAGTGAACTCGGCTCCGCGCTTGGACTGCCAACGAACTTTGACAATGGGGATGCGACTGCGCTTGGTTTGCTTTACCTCGCGATCCATAATCTCAACAGGCTTCTCAACGAAATGCATAGACTCATCAACGTGAACTTCATCAAGTGGTATGTGGAGGTTCTCGTCAGCTAAACATTTCTTGAGATTGGATACATTGAAAGTTGGATGCACATTGCTGAGCGCGGGCGGCAGGTCCAGTTTGTAGGCAACTTTTCCCACCCTCGCAAGAATCTTGAACGGACCAACATAACGAGGTGCAAGCTTACCTTTCTTCCCAAAGCGGACAACACCCTTCCAGGGCGACACTTTGAGGAGAACAAGATCACCAACTAGAAATTCGAGAGGCTTCCGCCTGCGATCTGCGTAACTCTTCTGTCGGCTTCTGGCAGTCAGCAGATGATCACGGATCTTGGCGATTTTATCGGTTGTCTCTTGAACTAGTTCGGGTCCTGTGATTTGAACTTCACCCACTTCGTTCCAACAGATCGGTGAGCGGCACTTTCGACCGTAAAGTGCTTCAAATGGGGCCATACCGATGCTGGAATGATAGCTGTTATTATAAGAGAACTCGATCAGAGGTAGGTGTGAATCCCAATTACCTCCAAAATCAAGAACACAAGATCGAAGCATATCCTCAAGGGTTTGGATGGTTCGCTCAGACTGTCCGTCAGTCTGAGGATGATATGCAGTACTCATGTCCAAACGAGTTCCTAACGCAGATTTGAGAGATTTCCAAAAGCGAGATATAAAACGGCCATCGCGATCGGATATGATGCTCAAGGGAGTACCATGACGGCAGACAATTTCTTTGACATATAGATGCGCAAGTTGTTCAACACGGTAGGTTTCACGAATGGGCAGAAAGTGGGCAGACTTGGTCAATCGATCCACTATTACCCAAATGCTATCATGTTTGCTTGCGGTCAAGGGTAACTTGGTGATAAAGTCCATTGCTATACTTTCCCATTTCCACGTAGGAATTTCAGGTTGTTCGAGCAAACCAGATGGGCGTTGATGTTCAGCTTTTACCTTAGAACAAGTTAGGCATTTAGCTACGAACACAGCAATATCCTTTTTCATACCGGGCCACCAATAAGAAAGGCGCAAATCTTTGTACATTTTGTCAGCACCAGGATGACGGAATACCGAGTTTTGTGTGCTTCACTCAGTATGACAGAGCGAAGATTCTCATCATTGGGGATCCAGATGCGATTGAGATAACAGAGGATTCCATTCAGGTTAGGGACTAGATGCGCTTCTGCACCACACGCTAACTCGGCGCGTAGGTTGCCTTTGCTGATCGATGCGCGCTGCGCGTCGCGAATGCGCGATTCAAGATCGTTTTGGATCGGCGCGAAGTGAAGCTGCGTGCGCGGCAAGATACAGTTGAGTTGACTGGGTTTGCGGCTGAGCGCATCGGCTACCACATTAGTCTTTCCAGGGTGATATCGGATCTCACAATCGTAATCGCTGATGAGTTCGTTCCATCGGCGTTGTCTCATGTTAAGTTCCTTTTGATCAAAAATGTGCTGAAGGCTTTTATGGTCTGTGTAAATGATACACTTAGTCCCATAGAGGTAGTGTCTCCAGATTTTTAAGGCAAATACAACTGCACCAAGTTCGAGGTCGTGAGTCGTATAATTCTTTTCATGAATTTTGAGTTGCCTTGACGCGTAAGCGATAACCTTGCCTCGTTGCATAAGTACACAACCGAGACCTTGGTTGGAGGCATCACAATAAACGACAAGGTCGTCAGTACCTTCTGGTAACGTTAGAACAGGAGCTTCGCACAACATTCGCTTGAGCGTTTGAAAGGCTTCTTCTTGCTTCGAGCCCCAAATATACGGTTTGCCTTTGTGCGTTAATGCTGTTAAAGGCAAGGCGATTTTTGAGAAGTTCGAAATGAATCGCCGGTAGTAACCAGCTAAGCCCAAAAAGGAACGGATTTCGGTAGGAGTGGTCGGTGGAATCCAGTTCTTGATTGCTTCAATTTTGGATGGGTCGACATGAATACCCATCTTGTTACAACATGACCAAGAAACTGTACTTCTTCCGACCAAAACTCACACTTGGAGAGTTTGGCATAGAGTTGTTCGGTTCGAAGCTTTTGCAACACCAACAGAAGATGTTGTTCATGCTCGGCCTTGGTTTTGGAATATACCAGAACGTCATCGATAAACACGATCACGAATTGGTCCAAGAAAGGCCTACACACCCGGTTCATTAGATCCATGAAAACAGCTGGTGCGTTGGTTAAACTGAAGGGCATGACCAAGAATTCAAAATGGCCGTAGCGGGTTCGAAAGGCAGTTTTGGGAATATCCTCTTCGCGGATACGCAACTGGTGATAGCCAGAACGGAGATCGATTTTGGAGAAACAAGAGGCACCTTGGAGTTGGTCAAAGAGGTCGTCAATACGCGGTAAGGGATACCGGTTCTTAATAGTGAGCTTGTTCAGCTCGCGGTAATCGATACACATGCGAAACGAACCGTCTTTCTTTTTAACGAACAACACCGGAGCACCTCACGGTGAAGAGCTAGGGCGAATGAATCCTTTATCGGTCAACTCTTGAAGTTGACTTGCTAATTCTTGCATTTCAGCGGGTGCAAGTCGATAAAGAGATTTGGCTACGGGGGATGCACCAGGGACAAGATCAACACGAAACTTGACTTCCCGAGCGGGAGGTAAACCAGAAAGATCATCGGGAAAGACTTCAGGAAAGTCACGCACGATGGGGATTTCATGAAGTTTCTTCTTTCCTTCATCGGGTTTGACCACATGAGCTAAGAACGTGACACATTTCTTCCGCAAAAGTCTTCGGGCTTCAGAGCATGACATAAGTTTAAGACCGTTAGATGGTTTCTCGCCGTAGATATGAAGATCTTGACCATTTTCTCGAGGAATGCGAATCAACTTCTTGGCGCAGATTACTTCGGCGCGATTTTGCGAGAGCCAGTCCATTCCAATAATAACATCAAAACTTCCAAGAGGCATGGGAATGAGGTCGATTAGAAAATCATGTTCATTAAGGTTAAGCGTGCAATCTTTGATCACGGAGTTTATTAAAATAGTTTCACCATTAGCCAATTCAACTGAAAAGTTTTCGTTTAAGTTTACTCGTGGTCGCGCAAGTTTTTGTTCAAATGCGCGAGAAATAAAACTTCTATCGGCGCCAGTATCAAAAAGTATAGATGCATATTGTCCGTTAAGTAAAAATGTACCATTAACCACGTCATTATTCGCTTGCGCTTGGTGCGCGGTTATATTAAAAGCTCGTCCGCGCGTCACTTGGTTTGAAATTTGGTTAACCGGATTAGCTTGCGTAATTTGTACTTGCAGTCTCGGGCACGCGTTCCGGAAATGACTGGGGTCACCGCAGTTATAGCACGACCTGGGTCGTGGATTAGGGTATGTTGGTTGTGGGTTTAGCGGGTAAGTTGGTGGTGTTTGCGCGATTGGGTTGGCGGGAAGGACTCTACAGTTCTCAGCAGTGTGACCAGTACGGCCACATCGGTTACATTGTCGGCACGGGACTTGAGTTGGATGGTGAAGTCTACAGGTTGGGCAAAAGGGTTGGTTTCCTGTGTAAGGTTTCTTAGTTGACGGGGCAGGGAGTGCGGGATTGGTTAAGGCATAGTTATGGACTACAGGGGGTGTTGGGTAGGTTGACAGTGGGTTAGGAGTGTATACTGGAGGTTGGTAGGCGGGTTGCTGGACAACGAGCGGGTTGGTAAGCGCGTAGGTTTGATGATTGGGTCTGCGCCTTCGCTTGAGGTTGTTACGGTTTGAGGGTTCTGGCTTGGTTTCTGTTGGTTCTGGGACAGTCTTGGTGAGTTTGGTCTTCTCGGCTCCCCGCAGGAACAGGGTTCCTGCCCTGACATGGTTGTCGCTGAGCACAGCGGCCAACTCGATGGCGTCAGAGAGGGTTACTGGGTTCCTGGCCCATACAGAATCTTGAATTTCCAGTGGGAGACCCCCAAGAAACTTTTCGATGGCTCTGCGGGAAGGGGTAACTAGGCGCGGGACAAGCAAACTTAGTTCGTGGAAGCGCGTAGCGTACTCACGCGCTTCGCCACTGTACTGCTTCAAGTTCCAAAATTCCTCCTCAAGGCGCTTTATTTCGTTGGGAGGGCAGAATTCTCTAGTCAAAAGTTCCTTGAATTCCTCCCAGAGCATGCTAGAAGCAGCCTATGCGCCACGCGCCTGAGCTACTCCGTTCCACCATGTAAGCGCCCTTGATTCTAGGACACTTGAGGCGTATAAGGTTCGTCGGTCTGAAGGGCATTGGGTATGGAGGAAGGTGTTCTCAATTTTCTCGAGCCATTGGAGCATTACGGTGGCTCCTTCAAGCCCTGTGAATTTCGGAGGGTTACCCGCATTAAAGGATTTAATATTGTATCCGGAGGGGTTGGTATTATTTTGGTTTAAGGCTTGGGCTATTGCGGCGGCCATTTCCTGGGAACGTTGCTGCCTACGTCTGCGCGCGGCTTCTCTCCTCTGATGACGGCGAGCAGATAGCGGAGGCATTCTATAAAAGTTTTTAATTTTTGTTAATGTCTTGGTATGGGAAATCGTTTTAGCGCAAAGTATATCGTCGTAAAGCTTGTTTCGCGGAGTTAAATGCTATCAAATTTTGAAGTCAAATATGAATTTAAATGCAAACTTAATACAGATAATGAATTCGAATTGAAAATCGACAATTCATGCATCACCATGACTTTCCGAATTCTCAATTTAAAATATCGAGTAAATGAATATTGGAGATTGACAATTCATGTATCACCATGACTTTTCAAATCTTCAATTTAAAACATAAAGTTAACGGGGATTGAAAATCAACTATTCATGTATCACCATGACTTTTCGGATTTTCAATGCTAAATCCCAACAACAAACGAATATGTAAGTAAAGAAATAAATTGAAATTTAACAATAAAAATCGAAAGATCGTGGATAAAACACGAAATCATGTGCTGCGTATGCGCAAGCATATTTTATAAATATCGAGTAATTAACAATTAGCGCGCAAACTTGAGATATTTCTCATGCGCGAAAAGGGACTCTTAGGTATTCTAGGTCGTTACGTCTAACCACCTATCCTAAAGTCACGGAGCTCTGATACCAATCTGTAACACCCCGACCGATGGCGGATTATACATCGGGGCGCCACGTATTGTTTCATTACTCGTGACACTATTTGGGTGTCAATATTTAATAAATACATTTTCATTGCGCACGCGCAGAACACAAATCGTAAAGTAACATAAATCATATCATAACTTAAAATATTCAAATAACATAATTTGTCTTGTTACATTTTAATCTAGGTTCAAAGAAAAAGAAAACATCCTACGTGTCCTTGAGATTCCCAAAAGCAGCTACAGCAAACCTGAACATGTGTTAAAATAAAACGTCAACACTTGCGTGTCGGTGAGAAATCAAGTTTAATAGATATAAATAGATAATAACAAACACTGCGCGCAACATGTGCTTAACTGGGGTTTAACATAGGGTGTAATCAGATTGTGATCAAGCCTAAATAGATCATAGCTCATAGTTCAATCCGTGATCCCAATCGAGCACAAAAACAAATAATCATACGTGCATGTGTAAACAAAACAAGAAAACCGTAAACGATAGGTCTCCCGTGTTCATCTAATGGATCCATGAAAACTTCAGAATAGGCCGAACAAAGCGGTTAATGATTCACACATACAAATAAACAGCCAAGTAAACGTCCATAACACATGGGATTTTGCGCACATAAATTTCATAAACAAGTTTAAGACTCAAGTTGTACGAACACATGAACATCCCAAAACGTTAAAAATAAAAGGGGATTAAGTACGAGATTACTCACTTGTAAACGGTGCGTTGAAAGATAATGCAAGAACCAACTTTTAAACAAGCGAAAGTTAACCTATAAATAAGAGGTTATTGGTTTAACGATTGGTTTTTATGTCTTGAATATATGTAAGTCACTTAAACAAATTATTTAAAAGGAAAAATATATATTAATTATTTACCGAGATTTCTGGGCAGAAAAGAAGAGAAGACGGAGGCAAAGAGAGGAGTGGCGTTGCTGAGGAACTACGGCAGAGAGCAAAAGAGAAAGATTTGGGGAGTGTTTAAGTGTAGTGTGTGTAGTGTTAATAAACAAGAAATTAGCTTAATTTATAGGAAAACCCAAGGGAACACAATCCCTTGAAAAGGGGAAAAGATCTTATCAAATCAAGCAAAAGATATTAAAAAGCACAAGAAAACAAAAGCAAAAGATATCAAAAGATATGCCGGCAGCTGCAGGGGATGGGGAAAAGCTGACAGGTTACAGATCAAAGCATGGGAGGTGTCAGATAAAGCACTGTTCAAGACATGCAAAAGAAGATTTCAAAAGATTATGTCAGTCACTTTTTCTGTCAACCAATAGGATTGGTGCGCATGCTGCGCCGAAAGTGGCTTTTCGGACAGATGTCGGAACTGACCTACAGTGCTCATACAAAAGATAAGATATTTCAAAAGCATACAGGCTGACTTAAACTGAAGAAAAGACTTAAGGTCTAGCGCGAGAAGACTCGAGCGCTGCGCGCGAGGGCGAAGGCAGACAGAGAACAATCCTTAGCGCGCCGCGAGAAGAACTATAATCCTTAGCGCGTCGCGGGAAGAATTACAATTCTTAGCGCGCCGCGGGAAGAACTACAATCCTTAGCGCGTCGCGGGAAGAACTATAATCCTTAGCGCGCCGCGGGAAGAACTACCATTCTTAGCGCGCTGCGGGAACAGTTCGCCTCGCGTATCGCAGGAACAGCTGGTCTTCACGCAGGCTTCCCTGTAAGGAGTCTGGCGCGTGGAGCTGCACAGACATCCTTAGGCGGGAATAACCAAAGGACAAGCAAAGAGTTAAGAGAAAAAGGAGTTCAAGGCTCAAGGGTTAAGCAGAGGGGCGGGACGGCGACAAGAGAGAAAAAGGCGGGACGGCGACAAAAAAGAGGAAGAGGCGGGACGGCGACAAGAAATTATTATTATTAGTAAGTAATATAAAAATATATATATATATATATATATATATATATAATTTATTTAATGTTAAATTTACAAAGATTAATAATCAAATTTTAAATCATAAAAAGAATCGGATTCGAAAACGGGTACCTGGGTCGGGTCGGATTGGGCAGATGTCACATTATGGACAGGCGAAGTTATAGCCAGGCGAAGTTATGAACAGGCGAAGTTGACTTTAAGCGAAGTTGACTTCTCGGCGAAGTTAAAACAAAAAAAAAGTATTTGGAGTTTTCGTCTGTATGGCCAGGTGTACACGATTATTGTGAGACCGGAGATGTTGTTCCGTCAACGAGTGAAACTTGTTCTCTCGGGGTCTTACGTGTGAACAAATACGTGTCAACTCTGGATATGGAGTTGAGTTTGAGAATGGGATATTGATTGAAACTGGATATTGATACATATTTGGGTGTTTGTGGGCAATGAAATTGTTGTTGTTCGAGGTTGACCAACTGAAGAAAGTCAAATTGAACTGAAGGTTTTCGTCATTACTGGATTGCGGTCAGAGCATATTATTTATGTTATTCTCAAGGCGTTCGAGAATTGGATCCTGAAACGTGATGCTCATTTATTAGAGTGAAAATTCTGGAACAAGTTGGATTTAATCGGGAATTAAAGTGTTTATGTTCTTGATCGTTATCCCCGGTGATTGAAGATGCTTCAGATTAATTAATGGTCATGTGTTAGATTCTGTCAAGGTGGTTTTGTGATGAAATTGATCACTTGATGTTGAGTAGTTGAAGATTAAACCTTATCGTATGCCGACGAGTTGGTGAATTTGTGGAGGACGCCCAACTTCACGTGTTGGTGAAGTCAGATGGACTCACGAGATTGGTTGAGATGATCTATTGGCACGAGGATGCATGCATTTCAAAGACCTCAATCATTATAGTCGGAGAAGCTTACACTGAAGGGGAGATCTGATATGGAAGACGCTGGGTGATTGGTAGATTTGTGAAGCTACAGGACAGTTTCAGACACGGCTAGTTGATGAGCAAACAGAAGATCATCAGTTAAGAGGGAGTCTGTTGGTGCATGTTTTGTAACAGATGATCTTTTGTGTTTGTTAGAATTGAGAGCAACGGTCAAAGGGGAGACTGTTGGTGCATTTTGTGACCGTCGCTATGCAATTCTGATCAGCGGAACGCCACAGGCGAAGTTAGCACAACTTCGCCTTAGGCGAAGTTAGAACAACTTCGCCAACGGCGAAGTTAGGACAACTTCACCTTTGGCGAAGTTATCACAACTTCGCCATAGGCGAAGTTATGAACAACTTCGCCTACTGAAGCCCAGGCCCGAGAATGTTTTATATATATACGTGTGTCTTGTTTAGTTTTAAGTATCCAGAAATTAGTGTGTGTTTTGAGCAGTTTGTTTGTTTAGAGAGAGTAAGAGACAAGGAGAGTCGTGTGAGACGACCCGAGGTAGAGCTCACCTCGGGTCAGTCGTGTTTTCTGTTTGGTTACGGTATGTAACGTGTTTTGATTATTATAAAGAATCTGCAGATTTGTTTATCCCGTTCTTGTATTTGTTCGTGTATTTGTTCGTGTACGTGTTTGTGTTCTTCATCTTTACACCAATAAATGAGTCTAGGAGGATTCCGCACTCCTAGACCTCGTGCGGATCTCGTATCGATCGGCGACGCCCCCGGGGGGACCTACACTATATCGTTTGATTGTAAATCGTCATTGATCAGTATAGATTTTAAAACTCTAAGGTAGCGTTTGGTATGTAGGAATGACAGGGGGAATGGAATGATTCACTACGTGAGAATGAAGAACGTGGTGTTTGGTTACTCGATGGAATGGAATCATCCATTACACATGGAATTTCATTCCATCAAAACCATTGATTCCCACCCCCCCCCCCTTCTTTTTTTTCATTTCATTCCTTCCTTACCCTATTTTCTCAACACCACCACCACCTAACAACAACCACCACCACCTGACCGTCACTGTCACCGTCGTCACCACCACCACCACCAGCACTACCACCGCCACCTGACCATAACCTCCACCACTACTGTCGTTGCCTGACCACCACCCTACCATCGCCATCACTGCCAATGCTACTACCGCCACCCCCACCACCACAACCATCCGGCTAACCGCCACCGCCACTATTTTCGTCGTCGGAGCTACCACCACCGTCGCCATTTCAAGTTTTTTTTTTTTTTGAAAAAAAGAAATTTATTTTCGGATAGGAATATTTTTATTATTTCTATTTTATTCCTACTATTTTTTTTGGATACCAAACAACATGAGGTAATTATTCATTTCATTCCCATTAGTTAACCAAACAAGACAATGGAATGGTAATGATCCATTTCATTACATTGTTCATTCCATTCCTTCTCTCATTCCATTCCTTCTTCATTCCATTACTTCCAACCAAACATACCATAAGTATATTGTTAACTAGTTTTTATCCCCCGTTTTACGGTGTTATTTTATATTATTCGTTTCTAATATTTATATATTTTTTTGGATTTTAATTTTATTTATTGTAAATAAGTTAATAATATACTTAGAGTTTGATGATGAAAGCGTTTCATAAATAAATGAGATGTTATAACTCGGTTTAAAAGCTCCCTGGGTTTTGTGTGACTCATGACCTGCTTATTCTTTCTACTATAAAATTGTTTCTTAATTATAAATAATATATATGTTTATATAAAATCAGACATTAATTTTTAATATATTCCTATCTTATAGGATTTTCATATCAAATATTTAATGAGATTAATTGTTAATTTAATGAGATGTTATAACTCATTTAAGGACTATCTGGGTTTAGTGAGACCCATACCCGTGAAGTCGGGTCAAAAGCATGAGAAACCTTCATTTACAAATAAAGCAATCTGATAACTTGAGAAAATATATGGAGGTTTGGTTTATATATATTTAAGATTTCTCACAAAATAAAACTAGTCTTTTTCAACCATCCGGGTCAGTTTGATTACCTCATTAGCAAAAAAGGAAATCGTCTAGTCATTCGAAATATCAAAGAGTCACCGAAACTTTCACATATCTAAAGTTATTTTATCTATAATAATATATATAAACGAAAACACAAAAATCTTACGTGTCGCAATGCGATCGCTTCCACTCTTTTTTGGAATCCACTAGATTGCTTGATTTTCAAATTGTGGCCTCTTATTGATTTAACCCGTTTCTTTAAAATTCGCGGGCATGGGCATCGATTTTTACCCGGATATCTCAAATCAAATATTATGTAACCCATTTGTGTGAAAGCCATACCCTCTCCATAGCCATCTCCGTCGAGATATTTTCTCAAAGCTATCACTACCAATCTCACCTTTCTTTACTCAGCATCCCCAGCTTCTCTTTAATCTTCTGATCTTCTTCGATTGCAGTAGTTGAATTCGATTGGAAGAGGTTACACACTCGCTCTCCAATTGAAATCAGACCTCACCGGTCACCAATGTCACTGTCGGATCGAAGGTGTTCCACCCTTTCCATACTGTAATATGCTCATAAATGTGATTAGTTGTTACAATTTTGCCTCTTAATTTATGATTTTGTTATAACTTCATTAAATGGATATGTAGAATATGTTCACACGAATCATGATATAGAATCGTCAGTTCGGTTATCTATTTATTCGATTTGATTTGTTTGATTTACCCCTAATCGAATATTGAACCTAACCAAATTTGGAAACTGGCTAATCGCTCCGAATTCAATCTGGTTCGATTACAAGTTAAACGAACGCGAGAACCAAATCAACCTATTTATAAAGTCATTTTACAAAATTAAATTTTATCACCTACTACTGAAAAAAATTATTTAAACAACAATCATAATAAACTTAACTAAGCCTCAAAACAAAAACAAAAACAAATTATAAAAATCTCGAAATCAATCTATATTGCAAATATGAAGACACATGACATTCAAAAAAACAAGAAAATCTCATTATTTTGACCTTAATCAATCAAAAAATTACGGAGGTAATGGTTTTACCGAAAAATTAATACTTTTTAGAAATAGGTTCGTTTTGTAGCTTGATAGATTGGGAAAACACAAACACCCAAACTTTTTATCATACGCCTATATGATGTTTATGTGCGTACATCATGACACCCAACAAACATTCTGATGATGGCAATGTAAAGGTGGGGTTCAGACATTATTTGAGTTTCTGTTCATTGTGGTTTGATTTGTCCTAATTTCCAACCTTCTATGTCTTTTGTTTGCCTCGCATAAGATATCAAGTTACAAAAGAAAAAATGGGTTGAAATGTACCATTTATATGGGTGTTCAGAATGAAACTTCTTGGTGCAGAGTTTTGATAATTATTATAATTATGGTTTTTATGTCTTAGTAGGTTTAATGTTATCAAATTTGCACTATCTTGTCAGTAATTGTGTCAAAATGATTAATCATAAAGTTAGCTCATGGTGCGTATGGGTTGGTTTTGGACTCAAAACTGAATCAAAAACTGAAACTTTGGTCTTGAGTTAAAAACTATAGATTTTT
Organism: Bidens hawaiensis; assembly: GCF_021521415.1. Lineage (NCBI taxonomy): Eukaryota > Viridiplantae > Streptophyta > Magnoliopsida > Asterales > Asteraceae > Bidens > Bidens hawaiensis. The sequence goes on along the minus strand of NW_027492690.1, from coordinate 81,516 downwards.
GGTTTTTTTGGTTTGGATACAGTTTTGTCAATTTGGCTTGAAGTTTTTGCACCCAAAAAAAGTTCGCCCAAAATAATAAATTTGCATCTAAATCGTTCTGTTATTGTTTTTGTTAAGTCATTTCATTTTTTTCACTTTCATGCACACCTCTACATGATTATATGGTTCTTATTTTAGTGTGTGATCTAGCGGGTCAATCAATATGGGCTGAAACACAAACACTTTTTTCGCCCCTTTTTATTTCTTTTTTTTTTTCCTTTTTATAAATATTCAATGCAGTCGTATCAAAACAAGTTATTTTCTTAGATGCCACCACCCAAGCCCACAAGGGTGTTCAATTAACCCGATTGTTTTCTTCATATTTCATTTAGGGTTTAACAAGGAAAATAAACTTTGAGATTAATTTTAGATATTTTAATTGCGAAATTATGCATCCAATGCAATTAGATTTTAGTTGTTACAACAATTTAAGTAGACTAAAACAACCGACCATCGTATAATATTGGTACTCGATTTGTGATGATTCTTAAAAGAGTGGTGATGCTTTATGTTGCAGAACATGTTATAACCAAACTGGAGGCATGGAAGCATTTTGAACCATGATGAGGAATCATATAAACCGTATCCTAATTCAGGCATGCTTTATCAATATTTCACTAACGAGGAAGCCATTTATGAAGTCAAGCTCTTTATTCAGTGGCCCCCATAAGGCGATCCAGCTCAACATTTAATCAAATAAGTTTTGTTTCGTGCAGCTTGAAAAGCTGGTAATCATTAATCCAATCCATTTTTTACTTTACGAGTTTATCTGAGTTATCTTTTATCTCTAACAGATAATACTAAAAAACTCAAAAAACAGCCTAAGATGTTTACTCAAGTTATTCTAGAACAGATATTTTTACAGGTATGGATTTTCATGAGTTGTTACGAATACCGCAAGGGGATAGAAGGCGTTATCATGATAATGTTTCGATTATTGTGATTTCACTTGAAGGAAGGATATGAAGATCGTGTGTGAGCGAGTATTCAAGGTACAAATGACCCAGTGATATGTGACGAGAATACGCGAATGGGTATTTGGCAGATGTACCATTGATTCTTGCCCATGTTCGGAGCAAACTGTCTAAAAGACATGGTGCAACTTCAGTAGAGGAGGTATCATGTATTGATATTTGTTATACATATTTATTACTTTCTCATTTTTATTAACTTTTGAAGTTAGATAGTTTAAGGAAATTGCCTGAAGCGATTGGGAATTACCTAGCATTTATGGAGTGATGAGACTAATGCTGAGTTTTTTTACACTTGAGTAGACAGGTTAGTACATTAAACCATATATGAGAACAAAACCAAACAAACTAAGTAAAAAGATGTGAATGTAAACTTAGTCTTTAGCGATTCAAATCATTCAATTCATTCATAGTCCAATGCACTATCCAAAACAAAACAAAATTATAATTTTATCCACCAAAAAGTAGTTGATTCGTTAAACTCAATTTCCTAACGCTGCGTGATCAAAAAAACCTAACAAGACCATACAAACGTACAAAAAACAAACTAACTAAAATTAAAATTCAACTACAAACATAACATATACTTTTATATTCACATAACCTTTGATTTTAAAACAAAACTTATGTTTACGTACACACCTAAACACATTATACAAGAAACTTGTATAAAAAACCTTAAAATAACCCGCGTAACACGCGGGCTAAAAGCTAGTTATTTATATATATTTTATAATCGGTTGATTATAATACAGTCTTGTATAACCATGTTTTGTTTTGTTATGGAAGAATAAAATGGCAATATAAATATTCAGAATTGAATCTTGATATTGATCAAAATAACCATGTTTTTTAGAAGATAAATAAAGTTAATAATTAGTTTTGAGTCTTGATGAAATTCAATACATGATGAATATATATATATATATATATATATATATATATATATATAAAAGTAAGCCAAAACACGTACAACAAGACTTCAATCCGTAAACTTGTTCTTGATCCACTTGAAGCTATCTTTGACAACAGATTTCATCTTCGTTCCGGTGGTGAACGTGTTATACTCCGCAATTCTCTTCTTCCTCTTCATCTCTCCATCACTAGCAAGTGGACCATTGAACGCGTACGATCTTGATCCATCATCTTTATGGCCGAAACCATTTGCGTATGAAGACGGAAATGATTTGTTCTTTTCCATGAGCGCTAGCTCTCTCACTTGTTTACGTGCCTAGCTTTTACACACTTATATACATCTCTTTCTTTTTTTTGTTTTGTTATGTTTTTGTTAGCACAAACTCAACTTAACTTTTACACGCTAGCTAGTGTTAGGTTGATGTACTAGTTTTGTAACCATTTGTAGAGAGTGGTTACACAAAAGAAACTATGAATGGTGATTGGTATGGTAGGGGCATATATGTTTGCACGAAATAGTAATAAAATTAAAAAAGAATGAAAGAAAAGGAAGAGTATTTGTTCACGCCGGTCATCATCAGGTGGTGGGACTGGTGTGTCCACACTTTTTTATATTCCTTGATTGTTCTTCACGTTGCGCGGGACCCACCCCTATCTTCGTCCAATCGTAAATGAACACGTTTTCTCTTTCTGGATCTATATAATTTGCCAAATCCTCTATAATATTTTAATGTTTATTGAAAGTGATTGCGAGTGAAAAATAGAGAAAATGTAATGATAAAAGTATAAAAAATATTACTCCCTCCGTCTCTTTATAAGTGTCATAATTTGACTTTTCAAGTCTTTCTTTTGCAACTTTGATCGTAAATATTTTTGTTCGTGTCATATAATACTTGATGAAAATTATATATATGTAAAATACATTTAAAACCCAGTCCATTTATATATTTTACATCAAGTATTATATAACACAAACAAAAATATTGCCGGTCAAAGTTAAACAAGAAAGACTTAAAAAATTAAACCAGGACACTTATAATGGGACTGAGAGAGTATTTGTTTGGATCCCGTATATCCAATTCCTTTATAAGTGATTCTGGTTATAACTTTTTATTGGTCCAAATGCCCAATTGTGGTGGTCCACCTCCAAGGCTCCAATAACACTTATGGCCAGTAACCATTCATTTATTTGCATGATCCACTGAGCCCAGATACAGTTAAGGCCCAAACTATAGCCTTCAGCCCAAACAAAGATACAACAAATCTTTTCGGCCGAGCCCGTTCATCTTTCACAGGCCCAAATGCAATTCAAGATAGAATGGAATTGCAACTAAATTATCAATTTATCATTAAACATCTTATGATCTCAATAGACTTTCATCAAGATGATGGCTTCATTAAAATTTTTATGATATTTACTACCCTTAACATACTTTTTTAAGCTCTTTCAGAACTTTAATTGGTTCTTGACCATATTAACATAATCCAAGTAAACAGCTTTGCCCATAACAAAATGCAGCCAATTTGAACAAGACAGATAGTGTGCACCGTTTCGCCTATCGTTGTATGATTTCTTGTTCATTAGTATACTTTTCTCTATTTCAATGAATTTCACAGAGGACATTTTGGTTTTCACTGTTCAACCTCATCGCCGTCTTTCTTCAAGAAGCTAGATATGATAGATTACATGGATAATTTGTATGTAATGTGTCGTATTACATACAAGCAATATGCCGTATTACGTACATGTAATAAGCCAGATAACCTACATGTAATATGTCTTATATGTGCATTCTGCATTATATATATGTAATATCAGTTCCAACCGTTTTATGCCCCATAAATGATAAAGTACAAAACTTATAAGAAATTACATGATTGGTTCATCCATAAAGCACGATAAAATATTTTATTACAAACGATATATGATTATGAACTAAAGAATAAAATATCTTTCATAACAACACGACAACATATTTTTTAACATATAATAATTATAAGTGAGCAATTTTGAACAATAAAAGAGTAAATATGGTTAAAATTTAAGAAATGTGTGATGTATGCGTATATTTGCTAGATGGGTGCTCAGATGATGCGGCGGAAAACATAACACTAACATAGACATTGGTGAAGTATTATATAGATTTGAAAGGTTAATAAAAAATTACAAAATAAAGTAAATAGGAAATCATATAAAATAAAATAAATACATAATTAATGTACTATTAATAACATTCAAACATTATTAATAAATAAATATGTCTTTTCCCAATAAATAATTATGTTTTTTTCCTAATAAGAAGTTATTATTATCCTCAACTTATATATTATGAATATGATGTAATATCATTTTCTTATTTAAAATTGAAAAAACATGTTTTGATATGGTCTCATGACAATTGTGAACACAAATGTACCATGTTGTTCCTATATATACACCCCTTTGATTTTAAGGTATTCAACCTTCAAACTCATTAACAGAAACAGTCAAAATGATTACAACAAACCCAAAATGTCACCTACTGGGGATTGTTTCTGTGTTTGCTTTGTTCATAATATCCAACGGAAGAACAACGTTGGACACAAACAACCAGAAGATCAGAGCCGTTAGTCTTGGAGGCTGGCTAGTCACTGAAGGCTGGATAAAACCTTCCCTCTTTGATTACATCCCCAAAAAGGATTTCTTGGTCTGTTTTTTACTCAACTTGTGTGTTTTTTACTGAGCATGTTAAACGGTGGCTTTTATGTGTCCGTTTAACATATTTTCACATGTAACCGCAATTTCTGACACGACATGAAAGTAATCATGTCATGGGTTGACAACATTAAAGTATCATTTTACAACTTTAAAAAATTGTTAATATATTACTATTTGAATAATCATGTATTATATTTTAAATTTTTTTTTAAAGTTATTTTTTCAACCTGTGTCACACTGGCATATAGCCTAGTTCATTTATAAAACAGGTTGTGTTTGTGTTGAACTGTTTAATTAAATGGGTGTTGTCCACTTGTGTTACCTGTTTAGTTAAACAAGTTGACCTGCAAACCTGTTAAACCAGTATTTTACAACCCACCAACCTGATTAACTCATTTACAGATTAATTATTACCCGTCAATCTATTTAAGACATTTAGATAAATGGGTAACGGGCCCATGTTCAGATTACACGATTTTAAATTGTGCGGGTCAGGGTTGACATGTTTTAAACAAATTGATGATGATGATGACTAGGATGGAGCTGGACTTCAGTTTAAATCGAAAAGGACCGGAAAATTTCTAGCTGCAGAGCATGGTGGAGGTACAATCATCGTTGCAAATCATTCATCGGCGGCTTCCCCCGGGTGGGAAGCGTTTCGGGTAATGCTGTTGTCAAAGTTAAAGAAGTTGTAAAAATGCATTAAGTTAAATAGTTGGTTTGATTTGTGTTGTGTTGTGTTGTACAGTTGTGGAGGATCAATGAGACCAGCTTTCACATACGCGTGTTTAACAAACAGTTTCTAGGACTTGACTCAACAGGGATCAAGTTGGTTGCTATTTCAAATGATTATCAAACATCTGGTATATTCAATATTATTAGAAAACCAGATGATCTGAATCGTGTAAGGATTAGAGCCCCAAACGGGTATTTCGTGCAGGTTCGTAGTTTGCCACCAAGTTGTGTTTCTTGACTAGTGATTGTTATAATTAAGACTTGTTTTCGTGTTGTATAGACGAAAACAGAAGATCTTGTGACTGCCGATTCAAAAGGAGACGGGCAATGGGGTGATGATGATCCTTCGGTCTTTGAGATGACGATCGCCCAAAGATTGCAAGGAGACTACCAAGTGACTAACGGTTACGGTCCTTTAAAAGCAACAAAAGTCATGAAAGTATGATTTTTCTTCTTAATTTGATTAATAGAGTAGATGGTATCATCATCATCATCATCATCATCGTACTCAGTATATCCCACCAATAGCAATGCTATGGTAGGGTCTGAGGAGGGTAAGATGTAGAAAGCCTTACCTCTATCCCATAGGGATAGAGAGGCTGCTTCCGGTGAGACCCCTGGCTCGATAGAGTAGATGGTATGTAATATGTATATAGCCTCACTCTTTATTTTGTGGTTTCATTTAGCATCACTGGGATACATTCATAGTAGAAAATGATTTCCGCTTCATTGCAAGGAGCGGATTAAATGGCGTGAGAATTCCGGTAGGATGGTGGACTGCGAGTGATCCAACACCGCCGAAGCCTTTTGTAGGAGGATCTTTGCAATACCTTGATAAGGCCTTCTTATGGGCAAAGTATGCATATGTTCCTTTGTTTCTTGATGAAAGCATTAATGTAACTTTGTAATCGACCATTTTTGTGCACAGGAAATATAACTTGAAGGGGATACTAGATCTACATGCTGTCCCGGGCTCGCAAAATGGTTTTGAGCATAGCGGTACTAGGGACGGTTATATTGAGTGGGGACAAACAGAAGAAACTATACAAGAAACAATTCGTGTCATTGAGTTCTTTACTGCTAGGTACGCGAACAATACAAGCTTATACGCGGTTGAGCTCATGAACGAGCCTTTTGCACCAGAGGTGTCACTAAGCATGCTGACCAAATACTATGAAGCTGGCTATAAAGTTGTACGAAAGCATGCTCCCAATGTCTTTGTGGTTCTGTCAATCCGACTTAACAATAGTGAATCTAAAGAACTCTTTCCTATTGCGAGTGGAATGAAGAATGTCGTTATTGATGTTCATTATTACAATCTATTTGACAGCTTTTTCGATGATATGACTGTTGAACAAAACATCGATTTCATCAAATTGAACCGTTCCAACGAGCTACAAGCTGTCACAACATCAGATGGACCACTAACTTTCGTAGGAGAATGGGTGGCCGAGTGGAAAGTAAAAGGAGCTACTAAAAAAGATTACCAAAGGTTTGCGAAGGCTCAACAAGAAGTATTCGGGCGTGCAAGCTTCGGGTGGGCTTATTGGGCACTAAAGAATGCGGAAAAACATTGGAGTATGGAATGGATGTTAAAACATGGTTATATAAACCTTTAGAAATGTAACCAAATTTTCATGAATACAAAATATGCTAAGATTTTCATGAATACAAAGTACGAACAAATCAACTGAAACAACAAAATATCCAGCTTTACTTAATTCTGCAATGTCTTGTAAATAAACCTTCATTCCATCATCATCAGTGCATTGTCTTGAACGGTTTATAGACACCGAGATCTTTAATCACTCCAGCAACCGAACCCGCAGCTGCACAAACCGAAATCACAAGACAAACTGCACTCAATGTTTGCAAACAAACCCATTTGTAACTCCACTTGGGTATCTTCTTTTGAACAATATACATTTCAACCGGAAAATAAACCGTTAACGGCCAGAATCCAATGGCTCCAAGGATCCCAACAACATCTTCGAAAAACGGCATCAACATAGCAACTAAGGTGGTCATACACACAAACATAGTTCTCCATACCAATCTAAACATATTCAGTTTATAATTATATCCCATAACCGGAACGCTTATTTCGTTAGTGATAAAGTTACTTTCTGGATAATATTCTGCGACAGTTCGTTCAACGAATGCGTATATGGGTTGTGCAAATACTTGGTATGCACCCACAAGGTGGACAATGATGGCAATGTTTGCAATGTCAACTAGCCAAAATGGGTCGTAGAACCCAAACCCGGTTAGAAGGTTTCCGGGAGCATGATCTCCAAAGGCTGCATAACCGAAGCATCCACAAAGCATGTAGAAAATAGAGGTTGTGATCACGCTTATTAAAGTCGCTTTCTTCATTGTTTCCTGCTCGGTTGCGGGTGGTGGAGCTTTGATTGTGTCTTCGATTTCGATTAGGATGTTGGAGTACGCATAGGCGAATGCAATGGCGCCGAATGCTTGAAAGCTCCTCCATATTTTTTGCGTTTGAGTCACTTCGCCGACACTTATGCCGGTTAGGCTCCCCTTGATTTCTCCATTATCTGTTTAAAACATACGAACAAATTAGTCTGTTTTATGTACATAGTTTTTTCAATAATTTAATGTTCTGTAATGAACCATTTACCAGCAAATTTGGCGATCCCAAGGCCAAGACCGATGGCGGAGTAGGTGAAGGACATGACAGCAGCCACCATCGACAACCATGAGATCTCATGGAAATCCGGGATTTGAGAAAAGAAGATCTCCACAACACCAAACAGTACCATAAATGGAGTCCCCGACACGCCACAATGACTATCGTGACCTTTGTCATGATAACAACTTGCTTTCTTTATAGCTCTTCATTTTTACACAAATATAAACAGTTAGTAAAAAGTAAAAACTTTATTAATTTTAAATAACAACATATCAATGGTTATTGTATATATATATATTCTCACTCACATCATGCTAATGGAGGCAGCAATGGTGTATCCAATTGTGGTTCCAACAAGATTAAAGTACTGAATGAACCCACAAATCTTAAACTTAAACCCACCTGAAAATTAATATTAAGGATTTAATACTTGATTTGTACCAACTGTATTTGAAGCTGGAGTTAGCATACCGAGGTTGGATTTAACGGCTTCCACGTAGGTATAGTTTCGTTTGCCAGTAACAGGATCACGGTAACATGAGGCAAGAAGGCAAGAACAGTAGTAAGTTACAAAAGAAAAAAGAAACAGAACAGTGGGTCCTGCTATCCAACCGAGCTGAGCAGTGGCCCATGCCAATGCCAGCACGCCCGAGCCTATGACTGCGGTGATAATATGTGCGCTAGCCGTCCATAGAGTCCCTGTTTTTAATGAAATGAAACAGTTATATATCAAAATAAATCATACAAATATGAAAGTACATGTGAAGATATACAGTTTTACCTGTTCGTTTTAGACGGCCATCATCGTCAAAGAATTTGGACGACCCCTGAGAGGAAAAGTCCCCTGAAACTTCAAAGCCTTGTTGGTAGTTTGGTGCATGATTTTCATCGATTTTCATAATTTCTTATAAATATATAAAATTTGTTAAAAGAATATATAACTTGGTGGAGGATTTGAATTTTTGATGGATGTGTGAAATTGATACTTTTGGATTTGAATTGAATCTGTTTATATATGAGGTAGGTGTGAGAGACATGCCAAATGGAGCATAAATTTGCCAAAATACTAGATTTTGAAGTTTAGTGATGAGTTTTTTTTACAGAATTTCACAAATTTACCAGACTATTGTAATTATTGTTATTGTTATATTTATTTTTGTAACTTTCACCAGATACCACAAACCCAGGCTGCATAGCTTTATATTTTACTTTATATTATATACATACACATAGGTATACTTTTTTGGAGGACTTTATAATATTATAAAGCAAGTAGCACACTAGCACAAATATTTGTTCTTTGTGATCCGGATTCCTGAACCATAGCACAATACAAGAAAATAACTTGATAAATCGATCGACTTATCTTTACTTGCTCCACAGACATTATATCTTGACGACTTTCTTTATCATCACCGCAGAGTTGATGACAACGTCGATAAGTTAGGATTAAATTTTATTGTCCCGGTTTTTAATTAAAAAAAACAACAATTTCTAAAGTAATCCTCCCTCAAATCATACAGATGAGAGTCGAAAAGAGTAGAATTTAGAATAAGACTCGTGTGAATCAAGAAAAGGTATTGATGAATACAAGTTAAAAGATGGAATATGATGCAAGAGGAATCTCATTGTCCAGTCAGACAGTCATATGATCCAACAGATATATTTATCTGCTTAGATATGAATAAATAATACATGCTTGCCTATAGAGGTGAGGATTCCAAAGCAAATTTGTATTGATGGTACGTATAGATTACAATTAAGTGTAAGATGAAAATAATGAAAGTTTGAATACATACATATATGTAGATTTTACAAGAAATTATACAAACACGAGTGACTATTCCAAATCTAGAATGCCGAAATTGGACAGTAAAATCTTGACTTGATCAACGAAGTCTGATCCAGTTGCATACTCTGTTAACATTCCTACAGCAAACCCGAACATTGCCCATCTACACCATTCATATAAGCATCATCAAATCGCATAATTATTACAGATTTATATCATTAGTGCATTACTATAAAGTCAAGAACAAAAGCATATGAAAGCAACATTCTTCGTTTAGAGAGGATTAAGACGACAAGTCTATGTATGTTACTTGGTCATACTTGTCCTATAAGGAAAATATGATACGAAGTCAAAAAAATTTTAAGCATTACATGTTTGTACAATACATGTATAATTAGTCAAAGTTTCTTTAATATGAGAATGAACTGCACAAGTTTACCATATTATAAGTTATGGCTTAAAATAAATGGGTCAGATCAGGTTTGATATATAAGTTAACATACAGCATTATTCGAATTAATATTATAAATATGCAGGGATTTAACTAGTTTATTCTAAAAATTAAATAAATATGATAAGTTTGTCTCAAGAATCTATATGACTTTCAGATCAACATCCTTGTAAAATATGACCTCATCATGTGTGCATACTGCATCTTCGTTTTGGGCATTAAGCCTCCCTCATCCATCCAATATCGTTATGTCTCAGCATTAAATTCTTGGGTCTGTAATACATGCATAAGCCTTGTGGCGAGAGCTCGGGTTAGCACAACGCTTTCTTTGATCTCAGGCACATCATAACACGAACCTTTCATCAGACAGGTTTATACGCTATCCATTGATGCTTTCATATGTGTGTTCTCGTGCAAGATCCCACTGGTCACAAGGGGTTGTGCCATTTCCCTTCTTCTCATACGCTTGTTGCAAACAGGGCAGTTGGTCTCTACCCCATGGGTTAGGAGATACTAAATAAAATCAAAGGCGTGGATCGGGTTGTTGACATCTAATAGCAACCAAAAACATATGAGGTGATATATAAGCTTAATCATCGCAATAATAACCAAAGTCGTATGTTGGGTATTTATTATGAGCTGAGATCAAATGGAGAGCAGCCCACAAGAATTGAACGAAGACTAGGTTCAGCAGTTTGTGCATCAGGGAGGTTTCATTGAGGAGAGAGGAGAAACAAACAGATGGCATGATGATCGAGGTGCCCCGTGGAAAAGGGTAAAGAGCAAAGTACAGGCTCATGCAGAATTAAAACAGTTAATGATAGTAATCATTAGCATATGAGTGATCGAACCAGTCACTCTAAGCTGACTCACTGTACGCGTCTAAACTAGGTATATATTATGTAAATATATTTAACCAAATAATACTTAAAAGTGAAATATGGTATTTTATTTCAGTGAAACTACTTCCTAACTCCTAGCGACAGGATGTCCGTAGGAGGAAAGAGGCCCTTGTGGCGCTTTGGTTGCGAAGAAAGAAGCTTAATTTCTTATTTGTACCTAGTATTTGTTTCTTTCTTTTGTTTGAATCAATGTTGTAAACTTTCTTTTGTTTGAATCAATGTTGTACCTAGTATTTGTTACTCCTACAAGGTATGTCGACGAGGGGAGTTTCTTTAACTCTGCCTAGTTACTAAGAATCGATCTGATAGAGTCTAGAATCAGGACTCAAACAAATGATTCAATTACTGAAACATAATAACCCGATTCGAGATGGGAGGTCTCCGATTACCCAATTCGAGATGGGAAGTCTCCGATACAAGGTTAAAGAAAACCTAATACTTTGATAATAATAAACATTGACCTCCCTAAACCTAGAACAAATAATATAAATAGGCATCAACAGAATAATAACCGACCCTAAAATTAAGCTAATAGAATAATAAGAGGCCCTAATCTTCAGCATCTCATTTACTCACTTTTCCCCTTTTTCAATAACATCTTTGACTAAGATTGGGGATCTTATCAATACTTCCGGCCCAGAGACACGACTTGTCCTCAAGTCGAAAAGAGAGGAATTGTTGTGCCAAGCAATAAGCCATTCAATTATAGGTTGACCCCCTTCATAGACCCGTCGTTGAACCAAAACATATTGTGGTTGATAATTGACCTTTGTGCGTTTCAAATCCGCGTTTACAATTTTGCTTTTGCAAATCTGAGTTTCAAATTTGCCGTGTGACTTTCCCCATACGAATTGACGTTTGGTGTGGGGGCTAAAGTGATGAACTTCTATGGTTTCCCTTGAGGGATTACGGGTGAACGCTAGGGTTTGATCCAAATCTTCAATCTTCGTGTTCAAGTGCAATACATTCACAACCGCTTGAACAACGAAAACCTTTTGATTTTGAGATTCCAGATAGGGCTCTTGCACCAACTTCACCGCGCCAAAAACATGCTCAGATTTGACAACGTCATCACCCGAAACATGCTCATATCCGACAACGTCATCATTAGGGCTGTCGTCGGGAGCATCCTCCTTGACCAGATCTGGCAATGGCTCTTCAGATTCATCCTGAATTTCCATGTCACCCATCCAAGCCTTCTTGATCTCGACAATATCATCCTTCAAGGCTATGAGGGAATCTAACTTGGCTATAATGGCTACTAATTGAGCCATGATAGCATCTTCTCTGTTGTTTAACATCATTTTCTCTTTGAAATTCCCGGCAATGGAACCAAATGATAGAGTCTAGAATCTGGACTCAAACAAACGATTCAATTACTGAAACATAATAACCCGATTCGAGATGGGAGGTCTCCGATTACCCAATTCGAGATGGGAAGTCTCCGATACAAGGTTAAAGAAAACCTAATACTTTGATAATAATAAACATTGACCTCCCTAAACCTAGAACAAATAATATAAATAGGCATCAACAGAATAATAACCGACCCTAAAATTAAGCTAATAGTATAATAACATGCCCTAATCTTCAGCATCTCATTTACTCACTTTCCCCCTTTTTCAATAACATCTTTGACCAAGATATGGGATCTTATCACGATCAAAGGTGGTCAACCTCAGCCATAATCACATTTAGTCTGTGAACTTGTGCCGACTATGACTTAAAAAATAAAACAAAATTCGTATGTCTATATATTAAAGAACAAATATCATTTTTTTATTTAATTATTAGCAATTTTTAGAATGATTAATTATTTAAAAATGTATTTCTCTTATTTATATTGATATTCACATATTTTTCTATAAATATTAATAAACTAATGATATTTAACATATATATAATATCCAAAAATTAATTATCATTATATTTACCATGTCGGAGTACTCCGAGTACACGCAACTCCCCAATCGGCCGCCTAGGGTCCGCCTAATGACTTTTGCAACCTTGTTTTGAATTTAACTTTTAGTGTTTAAAAACTAACAAGTTAAAACATTACCTATAACTAATTTATTAGTTTTCTAATACCAACCGCTTGCTTTTAAACGTATCAAAGCAACTCACGCTCCTTAAAACCAAATGGTCACCAACAAAAAATGAACTACTACAACCGTTAGTGTAAGCTTGGATGGCAGCAACCAGCTTATTCTTCCTCCTCCTTTTTTTCCTCATCTCCACCAACATTATAACAATCCCATAGATACACTCTCGGTTAGGTGATGCTTCTAGCTTGCTGGATTTCTGTTTAATTTATCATTCGGATCTAAACCACATTTAGGATTAGCAAGTCGGACTGGCCGGTGAGGTTATTACACCTCTGGTAATAGGTTTTTGGTAAAAGTGTTGTATAATCATATGCTAACTAAATGTTAACTTAAAAGAAAGAAAGAAAGAAAAAAGAATAAATGAGAAAAAATACAACCTGCCATTTGAGATTTCATTTTTGGCAATAAAACCAAAGAAGGGGCCTTGATTGGCCTCTTCCAGCTTCTTCTGCTTAAAATACTCCTGAAGCTCTTTCGCCACCTGCCTCTGATACTCCAACGTTACCGAACTCTGAGCTGTTTCCGCCACTGGCTTCGCCGGAGTTGACGGAGGCGGTGGTGGTGGAGTTGAGGACGGTGGACCGGATGGCCTTACAGGTGGGGTAGCAATGGAAGGTCTTCGTAAAGGTCCATCGGCTTGAGTGCAGCGTATTGTAACTACGGTAGGCTTGGTTGTACAGAATCGAAAACCACCACCGGCTGATGTTGATGAAGAAGAATTAGGGATTCTGATGTACTGGATTGAAGCCAGTGACATTTTGGCTGGCGAGTGGTGGTGTATTATAAGATGAAGGTTAGGGTTTTGTGTATGGTCATATGAGATGAAGAAGGTGTGTGTAGTTGTTGTTTTGAGAATCACTGAAAGTGTATGCGGATAAGATGTTGCTAAGTTTTCTTTCAAATTGACAGGTCTCCTGTTGATAAAACTCTTATCCTTAAGTCAAAACTCTATCCAAACCAATATAATAATAATAATAATAATATTCTTTTTATCCAAAGTATTCGTGAACCGTTCGACGGAAAGTTCGTTTATGTTTTCCCTTTAATAGATGAATGAACATAACGCTTAAGTTTTCGTTAAATATGTATTTATGAACATTCGATAATGTGTTAGTTTAGGTTCTATAGTTAATATTCTTCAGGTTACGTTCATTTATTCCGTTAAATATGTATTTATGAACATTCGATAATGTGTTAGTTTAGGTTCTATAGTTAATATTCTTCAGGTTACGTTCATTTATGGCCATCCGGTTTTCATTTTACATATATGTTTGTTCATTAGGATACTATTATTATTTTTATTCATTATATTTTTTTTTATTTTTTTACTATTAATATTTTGATATAATTGTATTTATGATTACAATGTACTTCTGGATATTTGAGTGCATTTGTGTTGATTTAATTATCATTCTCAAATTTTATATGTTCGTCTGTGTTTGTTTTTGTTTATTCGTGTTCGTTAGTGTCTGTTACTATGCCGCTGTGCATTAGCTACCGTTTCCCTAAGGAATGAGCACAGACACGAAATTCCGTCTGTTTGTTAGGTTTGTCTAACAAACGCTTGACGGACAAATACAAGCCATTGGACTATCACTTAGATTGGAATTCATGTAACAGTTTTAATCTCCCATCTCATCTTTATATTATTTTCGTTCCTAGCAACTTTGCTGATAGCCATTTTTTAAAAATCTGACGTGTCAGCTAATCTGATATGTATATTCTATCTATAACTTCTGGTTTTACAATAACTGAAATAAAACAATCTAAGCATAAAACATTTCATACCACAGGTAAATCAGTTTACATGTAACATAAACAGAAAAGATCCACACAAGTCTATGAATACAGCATACCATAAGAAAATAAATTAAAAGAAAAAAAAACTACTTCTACTTCTTTGATCCAACCCAACCGAACCTTACCTTCATCGATGCTCCAAATTTTCTTCGACAAACCCTTCAACCAGTTTTCAGTACCATCATCACTGCCAGTGCCATCACAGATGCATGAACGTTCAATGAGTAGATTCATTAATGTCCATTGAGGAGTCAACCGAATCTCGATTCTGATGAGATATATGATAGTTTTGAAGGCTTCGACGAACTGGGCTTGATAAAGCATTTGAGAAAATGTAGTTCCTTGGTTGTTGATCACCGCCACTTGGAACATTTGAAGGCCCAGAATTTGTAAACGGGCTTGGGTTTGAAGCCTGACTATGTTGTTGCTGATGTAAACTTCTTTGAGCCATTGATGGCTCTTCCACATACAATTCCAACTCACCCTGCATATAAATGCACTTGATAATTGACCATGTTCCGTCGTTGTTGAATTTTATACCAAAATAGTTGTTGATATCATAAAGTAATTCATGTACAGTTAATAACTGTTGGGGAAATGTGAACCTGAATATAGGCAAGTACGTCATCAGAAGTCACTCTCAAACCTTCCCCTTGTTGTTTGGATATCCATTGGTACAGCTTTTCCTACACAATATCAAATGATATATTAACTAATAGTTAATTATACAAATGGTGAAAGTTTAAACATTTTCCAAATTACAAATTTAATATATAAGTTACACATCATATACCAAAATAGAGAAAATACACTAAATACTTTTAAATAGAGGCACAGAGAAAATACACTAAACTAAGCTGTGATGAATTTACTAACCACAGCAGTATGACAATTATACACTAAATACTTTTAAATAAAAAACTAAAATGGTGAGCTAGTCATTGAACATAATAAAATGTATTAATAGATACTGAATAGCAAATTAAACAAATATATGGCTGTGTTGTAGCTGTAATTCACAGCGGTAAATGAACATTAAACCTCACCTTTTGTGATTCAACTATTAATCGACAGCCAAACAGCAAAGTAAACTATAGTAGAAATAATCAAAAAGAAAAAAAAATTGCTCAACCAAAATTCCAATTTAATCTTTCCCTCAGACAATTTGACATAATGAAATTCAACAATCAACACTGACTCAATTACATTATGACTTATAAGCCTTATGCTATCATTCTAATTGTTCATTTTCCAAAAGCACCTGCTTAAAAAGATGCTTAGAATACATTTTATAGCAAAATGTTAAAGCAATAAATTATTAATTTTAGTTGTGCAAACCACCCATATTACGAGAGTAATAAACTAATGTTATACTGTTGTAGCACCTTGGCAAAGCAGACGATCTTGGTCGGTATGAAAAGTATGATGTTACAACTGTAATGGGTCCTTCCATGTTACATTGTTATCAGATATCCAATACCAACTTCGGTCTTAAAAGTGCCAGACGCTCTAAAGCGTTTACGTCTCGTCTTGAAAGCCGAGGCGCTAGACATGAGACGATTTCAAACGCTACGTACAAGTAAAAAAACTTGGGGAAAACGAATATTATATAAACAAAAAAAAACTTATGAATCAAAACTATGTTAATCATTTTAGTACTAACTACTAATTCAGGTATTAAAAACTGAATTTTACAAAAAAATAATAATAATAAAATAACCACCACTCAAAAGTCAAAACAAGAGTCACGATCGCCACCAATCAACCAAAAAAGAAAATACTCTGTCAAGAACTTATATAAGGTCAACCACAATACTCTGTTAAGCATGGTGTCATGCGACTCATATGTATACTTTAAATCGATAAACAACAAACATTTGTTTACAAGTCTTCTATCAGTAAAACAGTGTTCATTAATAATCCTCACATAAGAGTAATACAACTAAGAACCATCCAATGACCTTATCTCATACATGCAGTCAACAATAATCTAAAGAATCACTTTCTACACCAATTCAAATCGAACTCGATGTTGTCGGTTTAATATCCTATCAATATTAGCTAATCATTTACATTATCACAGTTAAGATATAAGAGCAAATCATGTGCTATATTCAGTGCATTGGTACCCTAATTTCATGATAAAACAACTTATAAAAAACTAGGGTTTAATAATAACAATAATAATAAATTGTACCAATCCATGGCGTTCACCAGAGAGAAAGGAAAGCTTCTGGTGGGCCATGGCTTGAGAATAGAGTTGAGAGAGAGAGTTAGCGGCGGTGCAGAAGGTGGAGTGCATCGTCCGATCCACTTCGTCAAGGCTGGTGGCCAACGATTTACGCTTCTTTGCCATTCAATAATAATAATAATAATAATTAGTATATGTATCTTCAAAACCTAGAAACCCTAACCTACTTGAATGAATTGGATTGGATTCGAAATAGTTTCGTGTGGATTTTGTGTTTCTTATGGATGAATAATAAGTTATTATTATGCGAATCGATGATGAAAGAGAAGAATATGATGGATGAGAGACCCCTTAACCTATCATCTATACGTATCCTGTTTGTGTGTCCCACGCGTTGCTTCTTTCTTTCTAAACTGGCTGAGGAAGAAACAAAGGCCCGATTTACACAGAAAGGGCCAAATGTAAATAAATTATTTTGATTTTTGAGTTTCAATCAACTATTAGCATTTTATTTATTTATTTTTATTTTTTTTATTCTTACTTTTGCTAAATAAACTAACATTGAAGTATTGAACTTCTTAGGTTTAAATAATTAGCTATTCTTTAATCCTCACAATTAAAAGTGAGTTTTAAAAGAAAACTAAAAATTATGTTCATCGATCGTCATATCAGCATTTTCATTATACTTGAAGTTTTCATTGATATCTCTTTCGATTTTAACCATTTGGCTTCTCTCTTTCTCAATCTCTATAGACAACTTTCTTAAACGATTTTAACATGATCGTTTTTCAAAATTTTATAATTCAATTGAAAGTATTATACAAAACAAAATCCTAAAGGCTTCAACTTAATGGACAAATCCGACACAAATGTTTCAAACACATAAATTTCTGACCTTAGAACTCACAAGATTCTCGACTTTGAAACGAACAAAGACGGAATCCCAAATTTTGAACACATTGGAAATCAAGGAGACATAGAGCAATCGTTGGATAAAAAGGTAGTGAAACAAAGCATGGGTCCAGTTGTAGATTGTAGTTGATGGTCGATGTCATTGGTAATTGTCACACCCCGACCAAAGGCGGCGGAACATGCCGAGGTGTAACGATTGCCCATAAGCGCATGACACTATTTAAAGCGACAATATTTAACAAACTCATTTCATTTCACAACATCGAAAATGTCACATAACCAAATATTCATAAGTCAAATACAACAAAATATAGCAAATCAAATATTGTTCATTTTTGCTAATATCCTAACGGTATTTGTGTCATTTTCTTCACCGAACTCCATAATCAACCTAGATGCAAACCTGTAACATTCATAAAATAAAGTTGTCAACACAAAGGTTGGTGAGCAATTCATAAGTTTGAACAATAGATATATAGTATGAAAAACCACAAAACTAGTATACAAAACCATAAATAATAGCTATAAACTTGGATAAATTGACAATCGCTAATAGAATTACGTTAGCGCCACCTAGCTACAAGGGATTGCCAAGTAGTCTAGGATTTAATAGAATATCGTTAATTGCATTACGTTAACGACACCTTGCTACAAGGGGATGCCAAGTAGTCTAGGATTTATAGATTCCACCAACCGAAAGCGATAAACACATAGGCATATAAGCATAAAACACCAAATCGAGCAATTATTCAAGTAAAGTATACAACAACGTTTGTGGTTTAAGACTCAAGTATAAAACATTTGATTTGAATAAGTATGAAATGTCACCCCAAAACAAAAGATAGAAAACGGGGTATGAAGTTACTCACGTTCAAGTATAAAACTTGATCGGTAAAAGATGAATAACCGGATGGATGAAGTTTAACGAGCAAGGCCTAAATGACAATAAAATCTTGGATTTAGAATGGTTGTCTTGAAGATCTTTAAATAAAATAATTGTTGCAAAAAGTAAACAATTAAAGTTCAATGTTTAAAATGTAACTATTTAGTTTTAGGTCGCCGGAAAAACATTTTTGGTCGGGAAAGTCAATTTTTTGCGGGAAAACACCACCCGAACACCGCCACCACCACCAATTGACTCACCGCCAACCAACCACCAGCACCGTCAACTGATTCCGACGATGGTTTAGGTTTCCGGCGACCTCAATAATTGGGGCTTTTACTAGAAAAAAGATTCCTAAAGGTACGATACAAAGTTACCATGATATTTGGGACAAAATTGTTGAGTTTTCGGGAAAAAATGTGTGTTTTCCGGGGAAAACGTTTTTCCGGCGACCTGAAACTAACGACGTTAGAATTTTGTTAGTCGCGGACCGTTATGAACAAATACGTTAAAAGTTGGAACCGTCAGTAACCAATTCATTAGTTATGACAGGCTAAAAATCAATTTCCCAAAATAAAAATAGGGTAAAACATTCCATTGCAGTCCCTCTCCATCACATCAAAATTCAGTCAATTCCTCAGTCACACTCACACCAATCGAACTTCCTTCCTTCATTCTGGAGATCTATTCATTTCAATTCGATTCGATTCGATTCGATTCATATCATTCAGGTACGGCATCCAATCACCTCCAACAACTTCATCTTTCTTTTTCTTTTCTAGATCTTAAATTATTTATTCATTCTACTGCTTAAATCTTCATCATTTCAAATCTGATTAATTACGGATCTCACCTCAATATAATTCTTCTTCTTCAATCATCTGGTGGTACACGATCACTAATTTACTTATCTTTAAATCCCATTCACTGTTCATACTTTTTATTCTTACTGTTCAATTGGGGGCATAAATATAAATAATAATAATTTTAAGTTAAAGTCTCTGTATTTGCTATTATCTGATCATCCACTTGAATTTCATGACTTAATTAAACCATTTCTTTCTTTCTTGATAGGTATTAGTAACTTTGTAACCTATAATCAGCTTTGACAACACTAGAATTCTGATGCGGAATTGATCGAAAATGCCTCCATCGAGTAAGGCCGATAAGAAGGCACCCGTAGACGCTGCAGCATGGATGTTCAACATCCTCACTTCTGTTGGGATCATCATTGTCAACAAAGCCTTAATGGCCACATATGGCTTCACTTTTGGTAATTATTCAACTTGTTCATATTTGTACTTTCGGATACGCTTATTTGTGAGATCTGATACAAACAGCTTTTAACATGACAACTCTAATGCGTATTACGCTTTTCACGTTAAAAGCTGTTTGTATTTGATAGACACTGTGTATTTGTATTCCATCTAATAATATGTTTATATGCAGCAACAACATTAACCGGATTGCACTTTGTAACCACCACCTTGATGACCGTTGTTCTTAGGTGGCTCGGTTACATCCAACCTTCCCATCTTCCCACTCGAGAACTTATAAAGTTTGTCCTGTTTGCTAATTTCTCGATTGTTGGAATGAATGTCAGTCTTATGTGGAACTCAGTTGGATTCTACCAGGTAATTTTTACTTTTTGACTTTGATCTGTTGGTCTCGCATTCTGATTTTGAAATGATTTATATTTAAATATTAATGTCAGATTGCCAAGTTGAGTATGATCCCTGTATCATGCTTGTTTGAAGTCGCGTTTGATAAGATTCGGTATTCACGAGACACGAAATTAAGTATTTTGGTGGTTCTTCTCGGTGTTGCGGTCTGCACAGTTACTGATGTGAGCGTTAATGCCAAAGGTGTCGGTGCTGCTTTCGTTGCAGTATGGAGTACATCACTTCAGCAATATGTAAGCATTTAGATAATAATGAACTGAACTTTGCACCTTTTCTTGATTACGAGTTTTGACTGATTTTAAAAAAGTTAAAACTTTGCCTCTTTTCTTGATTTCTTGATCACCAATTTTCGTTGATTCTGAAAAAGAAATTAACTTGCACCTTTTTTTGATTTCTTGATTACCAGTTTTGACTGGTTTTTTCTAAAAAAATGTACCTTTTGCACCTTTTCTTGATTTCTTGATCACCATTTTCACTGATATAGTTATATTATTTTACTTTGCTTTTTTTCTTAATTTCTTGATCACTGCTTTTCACTGATTCTAAACAAAAACTTTTCTTGATTTCTTGATCAACAATTTGACTGATTATAATTGTACACTACACTACAGTATGTTCATTATCTTCAAAGGAAATACGCGTTAAGTTCCTTCAATCTGTTGGGCCATACCGCACCTATCCAGGCTGGATCTCTTTTAATATTGGGCCCGTTTTTGGATTACTGGTTAACTGAAAAGAGAGTCGACATGTTTAAATATGATCTACCATCTATGGTGTTGATACTGCTATCCTGCACGATTGCAGTAGGCACGAATTTGAGTCAGTTCATCTGCATCGGGCGGTTCACAGCTGTCTCGTTTCAAGTACTTGGGCATATGAAAACCATACTGGTTTTGATTCTAGGATTCATATTTTTTGGAAGAGAAGGGTTAAACCTTCATGTGGTGGTTGGGATGATTATAGCCATAGTGGGTATGATTTGGTATGGAAACGCTTCTTCAAAACCCGGGGGCAAAGAACGTCATGCACATTTGCTTCCTAAAACAAGTCATCAAACTTCAACCGCAGGCGAGAAGGTTTAAAGAATAGTTAGTTGATAGCAAAATTTGTTCTGATTAAATTACCATGATTGTTATTTTTATCGGTTTTCTGATATGAGAATGTTGGTGAATTAGTTTTCTTGATGTTTAGCCTATGATGGGTTATAAGCTGTAGTGATATTTATGTAGTGTAGACTGTTTTGGAAAGATGCAAACCTCATTATTTATTCTTTTTGTTGAGTATTATTACTACTTATGATACATTTAATGCCTTAAAAGGCTAGTTTTGAATATTTTTATTTTCATTTTCTGTTTGGTTTATTCTTAACTTGTACATCTCTAAGTTGAACAATTGATTCTCTTGTTTTAAAATCAATTTCAACATAACTAAAACATTGACAGTAGTAAAAAAATCATAACCAATGTAAAGTTTAGCTCTTTGGAGTTTCACACATTCTTAGCTAAAAATGTTCCAAATTCATCACCAACACATGTTACAAAATAGAAGAAAGCTTGCCACAAGTGTTACAAAAAATAATAAAATTCCTCAAGAAGAATTTAGAGTAAAATAAAACAACAAAAAAAACTTAAAAGAAAATAAAATTCAAACCACTTTATCTACTTGTAGGCTGCGAATTACACGGTCTATTGGTTAGCAGGATACTGATCGGCTCCATAAGTTTCTTGTAGGTTTTCATGGTTATAAAAAGAAGAAATTTATTTTCAGATAAGCAGTAAAAAGAAAATATTTTACTTTTGGAAACATTGAACTGAAAACACAATTAGAGATTAAGTTTATCCAAACATAGGTTTAAGTACGATCCAAGATCAATTTGTCACAAGTATTACATCTCAAATACATCTCTATTTATAAATAAAAGTTGGAAGTTGTGAAAATAAATCAACCATGTATACTATACAGCCCATCATCATTAATACTGTTCGGATATTGGACACCCCAACTCCTTTGCAGCAATATCCAGATAATCAATCGCCATTCCGGATGCAACTCGACTGTGAGCTTCCCAGGTTACACATTTCCCTAGCTCCGCTTCCCAGTCCGGGCCTATGGACCCCACATGCAAAATGGCTCTAAGAACCGATATGCTTAAGGTCCGCACGTGAGCACTCGGGTGAGAAAGGCAACGTACTGTAGCTGCCAGCCGACACTATCACAAACACAATTATATTAACAATCAATCCTTCTTTTCAAATTCTAAACCATGATTCATCATCATTAACGGTTGTTTTTGTATGTTTATTTACCTTGAGAAGATTACACAGACCATCTGCAACGGCCAGCCCAGATTCTCCCCATTCAAGCACATGCCGAACCGCCCTAGCTGTTGCTTCCAGAAGCTGAAACACAACATGTCTATATTAAATATTTAAACAACTCGTCTATATGTTATTGTTTAGCAAAAAATAATAATTTTAAAAACCTCAAGTTGTGGTAAGGTGCATGCTTCTCCATCAACAAGCATCCCATCAGTGGCACGCAGTAGGAGGTCTAATGCAGCGGTTAATATCACCAGTGACTCAGGGGTGTCATGTTTTCTCATTAACTCCACTATTAACTTCACGATCCTTTGGTTAATTCTCCATGTCTTTTGACCAAGATCATCGTCTTTAGCGATCCATGGCTGTAATTCCCTCTCGGCCTGACACGCAAATACATAAAAGCGCAAAAGTGACTAAACAGTAAATAACATTGCTTAGAAACATTTAGAGATGAACAAAATGGGGACCTGAAGAACAATTGCAGTTGCAGCTGTTGTTGGTGATGCTGATACCACATTGCAGAGTGCATCAACCACCTGTGTAAACAAACAGTAATCAAGATTGACATAAAACACATCAAAAATGGTAAAAACTGAAAAGATTACCTGTCTCCATCCTTGTTGAGCCGAGGTACTTTCTGCGGTAAGTTGCATTTCGGGTGATGCAATCATCTTATGCCAGAGCAACGACACAACCGAGAAACATAATTCTTGTTTCTCTGTCAAAACCGACCTTAAAAGAACCCGCGCACTGCCATTAAATCCAATGTGTCGGTCCATCGTAAGAAAGTTAGCTAACTCTGAAGCATTAAATGGAAAATTCATTATCCCTTTCTCAGAGCTGCTGTCCATGTCATCACATAACTTAGAAACTTTGTCATTTGTTTCTACAGTGGCTTGATGTGTGCTTGATGACTCTCCCGTTTCACAGTTAGTTCGTTTTTTACCGCTTAATGATACAAGAGGATGATTATTTGGAACGGGTGCATCCAACGGTTCTGCTTTATTGACAATCGATGCAACTGCTTTACCGTGAATATCAATTAGATTATAAAGTGAAGATGCGGTGGAGTGAATTTGTTTATCCCATTTGCACCTCATCAAAACCGAGAGTGCGTGCATGCAAGCTTTTGACCGTCTAAAGAGCTCAGAAATATGAGCTGCAACCATAGCAGCAGCTACTATTTCATTTGAACTATAACTCCAAGATGTACCAACAGAAGACGGTTTTAGTGAAAAAAGTGCTTCCAAGATTGATAATATCCTACGAGTGTGACTAACCGCTGACTTGATACTATTCTGGAAACCATTTGAAGATTTAACCAATGTTGTACCTTTTGCAGCATTTTCAGCATTCTCAACATTTGAATGATTATTATTTGCTCTTGAAATTAAAGGAAAAAGCTGAAGCTCACACGCAAGAGCACAAACAGCAGCCAGCACATAAGAATCAAAAGCTGCAACGGGTCCTTGTTTATTTACTCTTTTACCCCCGTGTTTTCCCTCCAATTCTTCGCCTTTTGGTTTCTTACCTACATGAAGCTGAGCTTCATGACTAACACACACGGTCAAAATAACAAAAAGTAGTCTAGACGAAAGCTCAATCGTGGCACATGATTCTAGAAACAACGAGTGAACCATGGTTCGAAGCTCGGCCACAGCCAGGTTTTTGGAAGCGGACCCGAAAACGTATCGGGTTTTTGTCGTGTGCTCAAATGAAGATTCTGCTGGAAATGTTCTCTGAAGGATTGTTTCAACGGTAGCAACAAATATCTTCATGAGACAAGCTTCAGATGGGCTGCCACGTGGCAGATATTCAAGAACTTTAAGGAGAGGAATGTATAGGTTCCATGATAACACGGGTGGTTGTAAAGGGGTTGCAACAATGATCTCAGGAAGATCAATTACAGACGAACTCAAAGGAATTAGGCCATAAGCAGCTTCCCAGATTGTGCATATTCTCCATTCGACCTCGGGCCCATGTGCACGTAGCATTGATGCTATTCCTTGTGCAGTCGCTTCAATCGTTGCTTCAGATGCTGGCATTTGTCTCTGATAAATATAATTTGAGTTTTTAATTTTATTTAACAAACAATTACTACCATTAAAAGAGTGGGTGTATGTAATTCATACCTGTTTTTTATGGTTTGAAATGTAATCACCCGTAGGTTCAACTGGTCTAAGTGGAGGAAAAAGCAAAGCAGGTTGGGAAAGTATCCGGAAAAGTAAAGCAGCTGCTGAATCTGCTGCAATGCCAGCTCGCATAGACATTGCCATTCCAATTGCACGCAAGAAGTGCAAATGCATCCAGTTTGTCGGAAGCTACAAAAACAGTAAAAGAACAAAAAAGACAAGTTATAACTTTTATGCGGTTTGAAGAGAACATCATTGCTAACATCACATACAGAGAATTATATATATAACTGAAACTATAACTAGACATCATATTCAACGACGTACATTACTCATAGTCATAGCACTCAAGGAAAAAGTAATAAAGCCCATCTTTCATAAAAAGCTATTAAGTAAACATATTTAAAAAAAGAAATCAAAGCTACGAATGACATGATTAGTAGCTTGAACTCCTGAATTCTCCATACATTAGATTTTATATGTATATTAACCAATGTTTAACTAAATTTACCACGGCAGTTGTGTGCTTATGTTGAAATATAACTCCAAACATTTATTATTTAGTCGGCCCAATGAGAAGCAGAAAGAGACTCCTACCTACCTGGGACCTTTGGATCTATGACATTGACAGTCTATCGTCCTTCCAACAAGTATGTCTGCATGAAAGAGCTGAAACTAATATTTCAGTTTGTACAATCAGAAGCGAAGGGCCTTTAGAAAAGTATGAGATGTGTACACACATCCATGCATCACATGCATAGAATCAGTGGGAACAAACAGAGGTGGGGGGAGTATGGCTGTATGGGTCATGCGATTTAGTTAGTGCCATACATTAGCTTCTTTATGTCGTGTTTCATTGTTTAGTCAATTAGTGGATTAGAGGGTTAATACCTTTGAGTCAATCAGTAAAGTAGTGGGCAATTTCCGTTTTAGTACCTAGTAGCCAGCTGGTATGTGAGGCTATATATATAGCCTTTGTTTATGTTTGTCGATTATGAATTGTATGAAAGTAAAGGAGATATCATTGATAATGATACTTATAATCTGTTACAGTCTAACTGTAGTATAAATTGACTAAATGCTAAACCCTGACCCTAATGGGCTAATGAGCCTAGGCTTAATGCGGCAAACCCTAATATATTCTAGCACTCCCCTTCAAGATAGAGGGTATACATCAAGCTTTCCAAGCTTATTACATATATCTTCATCACAGGGATCATGATAGACTTGATAAAAACCTATGCGGGTTGACCACTAGAGTTGGAAAACTAGATTCAATCTCATATGTAAACGCTTTTCTCTTACAAAGTAATAATAAATTTTAATGTGCTCTGCTGATTATAGGAGGCCAGAAGAGATTGAAAAAGACTCGCTGTGAATAAGAAAAACAGATCTGAAATAAAATTGTTCGGGTTAATATGAGACAGAAACAGCGGTGGACACTGGACAGTGACACACGGAATCGAAATGTGGCTGCTGGAATTGACACACGGTGCCAGTATGAATCACAGCGGTACGAGACTGCCAGAGTTGATACACGGTGCCTGAAGGAGACTGTCGAAATTGATACGTAGTGGCAGAGGATGGCTGTCGAAATTGATAAACGCCAGTGGAAGATGACCGTCAGAATTGATATGAGATGTCGGAAAGTGGTTGCCAACTCTGATAGAACTTTGGCAGATAGGGTTATTAAGTGCAGGCCGCGTCTCATAAATGTTGGGGACGCGACGTGTGGTGGCGGTAGCAACTTCTGTTTAGGAGGAACTTGGCTCTGATACCATGTGAAAATACACTTAAATGGTAATTGACATACAATAATTTCTGTATGCCTATTATGTGTTTGCACCCCGTTGGATAGATAAACATTATTGGCTTCCTGTAATGAACTAAATGTGCAAACGCCATACTATTTTCTCAATGAGTAACTATATCATATAAGCACACAACTGACAACCCTATGGTCATGATTCATGTTATAATTCCCCAATTATGTTTTAGTGAGTCAGTCAGCTGTTAGCATATTAGTCAAGTGATTTTCTAGTCCATGGGAACAGTTTTGATAAAGAAAGAGGATATAAACGCATGTAAGAACAACCCATGTAGAGATGATTGTGATTCACTGGTTTTGCAATAGCTAAGGACATAGTTTAATAAAGGTGCTTTAGTCATGTATCTTATTTAATTATGGACAGAGACTGTTGAGTATCAAGCAATGTCCTCCATTTTGCAACAAGAAAGTTAATAGAACTCAGGCCAATTTTAATCAGGAAAACAAAGCAAGGTGAATTCAGCAAAGATCCGACCTACTTTCCATTGGTAGGCCGTAGACCAGTCAGATGCCAGCATCATTATAGTGTACTTCATCAAAATTTAGCATGATTTTGAACATCCATTAATACTTACAGAATTCTTTTAACAATTAATACAACAAAATTGCCTTAATAAAATTCAGCCGTAGGGTAAAATCACATGAGCAAATGCCCATGAGCGGGTCTATCATCATTTAAGGAACACTCAAATGGCAATGATTAGGGGTGTTCACTGTCCAGCTTAGCAGGTTTCAACAAAAGTTTTGGGTCGAACCACTAATTATGTTTTGGAAAGACAACAGAACCGCCCAGGTTGATTGGGTCTGCTGAATCACCATTTGATGGGTCTAGGCAAAAAAGATTTTCAAAATCATATTATGCATTAAATTATAACAATGATAAGGGTAGTTCATGAATATGATATATAACATAAATTTATATTCCTCACATTAAAAAAGAAAAAAGAATAAAAAAGATAGATGTTAAACGGCCGGTTTGGTTTACATGTCCGTTCCAAGTTCCAAACCGTTAAAACTGAACCGTGAAGCGGACCATTAATATTTCAAACCGGCTGACTTTCTACTATTTGGGCAATTTGGTCATTTTTGGCAGTTTATGAAACCTAGCAATGGTATTGGCAGTTTTGAGATAGTCCAGTGAAAAGAACAACTTTAGCTAATGCTTACCCTCATCCCAGATGCATAGTCTTCTGCGGCTCGAAGCAGCTCTACAAGTTGAACAGCAGCATCAAGAGCATCCGGGGCCCACGACGGCGGTGCTTCTAACAGTCCAAGAAGAAGCCTTTGTGTGGCACTTGGACTAGCGATAGCATAATACCTAAAATATCATGGAACATAGAGATGTTAGAAACATGAAATCACGATGTTAAGTAAAAAAACAACAGGTATTCTGCTTTATAACCTGTGAAACAATCTTGCATAAGGCTCTAATGCAGGAAGGCCTGCAACAAGATGCTCATCCATGGCTGTTGTCGGTGGAGGAAGTAACAGAGCGGGAACAGCAGCTGCAGTTAGAGTGGCAGTTTCATATCGAGCAACTTCTTCATCACATACACTTAAAATTACACCAGCGCCATTAGCAACAGCCCATCTAGGAGTAGATGGCATTAATTGAGGATGCTTTCCGGATCCACGAGAAGAAGTCATCACTGAACATAAAGCATATATGTTATTCTTCTGTCAACAATAAAAGTTGAAAGATATCTACCAACACAATACCATATAAATAAAATTCTACCAACACTCTTGCCAGTAAGACGATCACACACACATTGATACTAATAAACTTTACAACTATGAATTATCAATCCTACATGTAATATGCAAAACTTAAAAAAGCATTCTAGCTTAATTGCAAGCAGATAAACTGGTTACATATAATCCAGTACACTCACCGACAGAAGGTGGTTTAAGTTCCCCTGCAGCATATTTTCCCATGACACCTCCACACCTATGAATGTGAAAAAGTTTAATAAGCTCACGGAATAGAGTGTATATAATACAAAAGAAGAACAATAAGTTGGAAAAAGCTGAGGCAATAGTATTATAGTAATTAAGGGTGTGCATGGTCAGTTAGGGTCGATTTTGGGCCAAAACCATAACCGAGATGTCGGTTTCGGTTAACCGGGTTTGAGGGTTATAGCGGGTCGGTTACCCGTGAATGCATATCATCTGTAATATTGAAAGAAATACATATAATTGGTTTGGTTCGGTTTTGGCGGGTATGGAAACTATGTAACCATAACTGACCCGCTATTGTCGGTTTTCAGAAAAACATTAAACCGATCCACCAGATTTTGGAAGTAGTAACAAGCAATCAAATGATACATCAGTGTGGTTTCAAGAACGAAGCTACAAATACGAGCCCTAAAGCAACGCACTACACTTTTTAAGTCCATGTAATGAAGCATTCAGAGAGGGTCTAAAACCTTAACAATCAATTTTTCGGCTGTAACAAAAATTCCTTCTAGCAAATGCTAACAAATACCCAACATTTTCAAGATTCCTTGAAAATAGGACCAACACAAACTGTCCTCGGCGTACAAGAATCATTAAAGAAGATAAGTTATAAAAAGTTTACTTTACAATGATCAGATTCCCACTTACCAACGAAAGTAGTCGCTTCTTATACCGAGAGGTGCAGCAAGCAAAAGATCAGTGATCCAAGGGGATAAGGGCCTTAGTGGTTTCTTTTCATGATGCACGGATTGTGAAGAAGATTCACCATCTGTAGAGTTGCTTGTTGATGCTTGGCTACTTTCTGTTTCGCCATGTGTGTGTTCAGACTTAAAAATCGGTCGATTGTAGTGAGTTAAAACTCTTAGAATCTCTCCACATGCCAGGGCCCATTGTTCAGAATATTCATTCTGCGTTTCAGAAACTAGATTATAAATCTTAATTGACCACATCTCATCAAGCATAAAGTTGACTTACATCAGCACTTGGGCAGATTAATGAAATGAAAGAAGCAAATGGAGGAATGCTTCTTTCATACTCCATTGTGCCATCAATGATGCATGAAATTATAGGAAGAATAACAGCATGCCCGTGCTCAGGATGATGAAGAACAAACATAGCTGGAAGTTAAGATTAGTTAGAAAAATAGTTTGCTACAAAAATCCAATCAAGAAAAACTGAAAATTCATAAGCATGGAACACAATACCCAAGACATCATCAAAGAGACGTTTTTCCTTCGTTGGATAACGATTGCGAACCAACTGCAAAACAAATATATCAGTGAGCAATTTAACAAAAGAATCCTGTCAGTGTGCAGAATGTATTACACACAGGAATCTTCCCTGTCTGTTTTCAACTGGCCATTAGAGACAAAACATGGTCTAATGGTAGAAGTACAAAGTAAACATATCATATATGCCCTTGCAAAGTAGTTAAAATACCAAATATGCCCAATTCATTAAAACAATCTAATAAATGACCATTTTACATCTTGTTTTTCTAAAACTTCAAAATTTCACATATGCCGAACTTTAACTTCAATTTTTTTATTTACACATTCTTAGCTTAAAAAAAAATTTACCCATCTGATTGTTCAATTATCTTCCGTCGAGAGACAATGATTCGGTCCGCTTGCTTATTGTTGATGTCGATCAAAATCCAAATAAAAATACGGTTTAAATAAAAATATAATGGTAAGGGGTAGATTGGTCATTAAGTAAAAATTCATGAAAGTTGGGTATATGTGATATTTTTAGTTTCAGTTGGGAATATATGAAATTCTTCAACTTTGTAAGGTATATATGTAACTAATCCAAAGAACTACCTCGGCTATATCTTCAGGAAATTGCTCTGATGTGAATTGGCCAAAGTAATCAACATATGCTATAATTTGTGCCTGCATACAGAATTAATTGAATACCCTATGTAATCAACAAGCAAATACTTATGTGTAGACTACAAGCAACTTGTACAATGCAAATATTATACAATATCTCAACTTAATGAACTGTGTGAATCATACCTTTCGTTGCTCTAGATCTTGTGGTGGAGGCCAAAATAGTGAAGAGAATTGTAGACTATCGGTCCACTTTTCAGATGCAGCGGCCATATGAACAGCTTCACCTTGTCTTTCTGGTGACAGAGAAAAGGTGAAAGCTGCAAGCTTAAAATCTTTCACTGCTACCAATCAAGAATAAGAAGATTGTAATTCAACATTTGTATACACCAGCCGATGTCTCTATAAAACAGTTTATCTACGACAGCAAATCTGGAGTCAACCAAGAACCACTCAAAAATGTTGGAATAACACTACATTAAAGCCTGTAACCATAGAATAACCAGCATCAGGTAAAGTAAGATTTGCTGTTAATACAATCAACTGCATAAACCATAAGGAAATGAATGTCTCAAATTTTAACAAAAACATAAATAATAACTTTAGGTCAAATCATCGTTTATTCCACGAATAGATAATAACCAAAAATCCGAATAAAGTTTAATCTTTGAGTCAAAATAAGTATAACATGTGCAAAAATATTTATCTCAAACCACCTTCAAAATCAAGGCGTTCAACACATCTTAAAATCTAATATAATAAGGGAGGGATATTGAGATGGTTTGGGCATGTGAAAAGAAGACAAACGACGGCTCCCGTTAGATCAGTTGAAACCCTTAGTATAGAAGGGAGGAGGGGTAGAGGCAAACCCAAATTGACTTGGGATGAGATGATTAGGTGTGATTTGCTAGACTTGCACCTCTCTTAGGACATGGTCGATGATAGGACTTCTTGGAGACGTAGGATTAAGGTTAAAAACCTTTAGGGGAAGGGGTTAGTTTGGGTTCTAACTTTGTGTTTTGGGCTAACTTTACCTCATATTGTTTCAGTCTCCCTACGATGTTTTGTTTATACTATCATACTATTCACCTCTTTTGTTATTTGGAGACTATCAATATATTTTTATATTAATTCTCTCTTTGTACTACTTGTTAATTGTTTATTACTAAAGTTACTATTCTTTCTATGTAGTTTTGAGTTAGTATGTAGAACTCTATGTTTCTCTTATTTCATCCATGTCGTATAGGTTTTCGGAGTTCGGGGTCTCCCTGGAAGCAACCTCTGGTTTGCCTACATCTCACCCTCCCCGGACCCTAATAACGGCCTATAACCAAGTGAAACAACAACAATAGCTGGAACATTCAATAAAACTAACAATAACTGTAACTTAATTAACAATACTACTACTAATCATCAAAGTTAAACTAAAGTTTCGATTCAGTTTCATCTAAACCAAAGACTAATTCCTCATCTTCTGCGTAAACTTATCACACCGACCTCTATTTCAGTAACAAACAACAATTAACTCGAATTCATCACCATTAACGCCGAAAAAAGGACCACACGTACACAAATTCGAGCGTTAAGCTAATCTACACGGCAATTAAACGAAAATATAACACAGATGGACGAGAATTTGAACAGAATATGTACCTGAAAGCTTGAAGAATCGATGCGAAATGGAGTTGGTTATCGATTTACAGCGACTGTGAAAGTTTGGAGAAGAAAGCAAAGCTAAAGCTAGGGATTGATTATTAATATTATTATTATTATTATGAGTGAGAGAGAAAATAAAATGTTTTATAAAATTAGTTATAGAGAGAGAAAGTGGAGAGAGAAAGTAAAGGAAGGAGATCTTTAACTGTGTGTGTGTGAGAGATCTTGCATACGTGGCAATGATATTTTCCTCTCACCTTAAGGCGGCCACGTTGAGTTGGAGTTTGAGTGGGTGATTGATATTTGATATTATTATGATGACTTGAAATACCATTTGTGTCCTTGTTATCATGTGGGGTCGATGAGGGAAAGGTCCCTTCGACGCTTCAAAGCATATTCGAGTTTTCTCAAAGTGAAAACGATGGCCGGATTGCATAGGAGTTAAGTGGGTTTCCATGTTATTATCATTTTCTAGTTTCTTACACATTTATGTTTTCTAGTTATATATTATCTTGTTCAACTGCACTTAGACTATGTGTAGTTGGCTACAATTCTAGGCGAAAAGGGGCGCGAACACCGCCCCCTCGGGCTACAAAAGGGGCGAAATGTGTGGGGCTGGGCGACAAATACTTGTCCAGGGTTGTGTTTTGGAATTTATTATTATTATAATAAGTTGTGTGTGGAGATATATATATACATATATATATATTATTACTATTTGTAGCCCCTACACCATTACACCCAAAAAACAAAAACTGTCCTTTGCTGACTGGACGTCACATGGCGCAAAACGCCTCATTTTATAGCCCCTCCACTACACATAGCCTTATGATATAATTGTATGTAGGGGTGAGAAAAAACGGTTCGTAACCGTCAGAACCGAGGAACCGAAACCAAACCGATGCCTCAGAACCAACCCTCATTCGGCACACAACAATTCGACCCCCACCACAATTGTGCATTATAGCAGCCATAGTTGTCATCGTTTTCGTTCACATAGAAGCCACTGCACCAATCAAACTCCGTTATCAGTTTGTCAAGCCCTTTTGTATTTGTGATGGATTCTATATGCATATTCATGTTTATGGATTTTTATGTGTGTATATGTTAGATTGGTTAGACAGCGTTGAATTTGGTTACAAAATATATTATTTGGTTTTGTATGTGCGTTGTATTGTAGGGGTAGCACGGGTGCTATGAATATTTCCTCGTACGTCGAGAGAGCAACCACAATTCCACCATACGTGGTTACCCACACGTCGTTGAGTACACTAATGTGATTCGGACCGTGTTAGATTTTAATCTAGGAAATAATGAGGTTGGTCTTAGATCACAAAATCCCCTTCAGCGGTTATAGTGAACCCAATGCTATAAGGCAAACTTCTAAGCATTATGACATTTGAGTGAAGCTAATAATATATGTAGATGGGTAAGTTATGATGTGATTTATTTTGTCGTATGGTACTATTAATCTACTTTTTTTATAATTTAACACATTTTTTGTTTTGTTAAGCCAAAGGTAAGGTATATCAGCGAGTCTGTATAATATGCTAACAAGGATTTTGCCACGAGACATTACTCAAGATTCACAAATTGTGGGAGGAGTTAGGGGAGTGTTAGACGCCCCCCCCCCCCCCCCCACCCCCGGCATTATAGTTTTTTTTTTATTTTGTGTGTTTTGTACATAACGCAATTCATAGGCAAAAAAATAATAATAAAATAATAATGGAATTTGAGGCATTATGAAGGCTTTATTACGACACTCTATTTTTGTATAAAATCATAATTCTGATTAGGCGTCACGTGTCACATAATGCCTGGATGTAAGGCTTTTTGACTACTCATGGTCCAAGCACCTATGAATTACTTGTAAGACCAACTTAACCGCCTGAGTTCTAACAATTTGTGTTCACGTTATGTACATAAATGTCAAGCTAATTACTATTATTATTATATAAAATTTTACAAGTTTGGTGCCGCAAAGCTCCCATTGGGTCACTTTGCGGCATTGAATTGGTGGTACTTTTTTTTTTAGTTTCGGTCTATAATTAACGTGACGAAAACTGACCGAATGACTATTTTGTTTTTGTTCTATTTTTATTATTTTGTTTTAGATATGATACTGTGACGAACGTGATGGAAACTAACTGAATTCGTGTAGACTCACCATGTTTTGTTTTAGTTTTAGTACCGTAACAAAAACTGACAAAATGCCGATGTTGTTTTTATAGTTCCGGTACTGTCTGATGTTGTTTTTTATTTCCGGTACCATAATGAACATGACAAAAACCGACCGAATTCGCGTAGACACCGCTTCAACATCCGGGATCGCCTGATCGATAACAGTCGGGTTTTACCAATGAGCGTGTTTTACCGACCAACGTCACGTCATTGGTCCACCCCTATTTCTATAATTTATTGTCTTAGTTCCAGTACAATAACACACGTAATCGAAACCGGCCGAACTCGTGTCGACTTACCGCATTAATGCTTGGGTCTTACCGTCGCTCGGATTTTATCGACCTGCCCCGTGCAACACGCTGAGAATAAGACTAGTTTGTTCATAAATATTTTTGGTTGAATTTTAGAATAGACGGTGAGAAACCACAACTATTATATTTATATCATTGTTTCTTTTAAAACCTTTTAATGATTGTAAAAATGAAGGCAAACGTTATGTATTTACTAACTAAATTCATCTCATATATTCTTTATAATTTATTTTCTTATTGTTACAAGTATCATGTTAAATTTATTTGTCATTTAGCCTATAATTGTAGAAAGCAAGAAGTTTTATGTACGTTGTACATTTTAAATGTAACGACTCGGGTTTCTTGAATTAATACTTTTTAGTAAATACCCGACCCACTCTTACGTTCGGGCTATTTATATAGCGTTTATCAAAAAGATTTAATTATTATATTATTATTTAATTAATTATATAAAACATATTTATAGCTTTCATAATTTGGTAAAAATTAACCTAAACTTATACTTTAACCCTTTAGCGTTTCCACCTCAATAGTCTAGGGGCTTTTTAGCAAATGTTGAACATTATAATCTTTTAACCCAATAGCCCGAACCCATATCCACGATCCATAAACTCAACCTGTTACCCGTTTACGTATCTTGCACCTTAATCTTCGCTTTAAACTTCGTTTACGTATCTTGCACCTTAATCTTCGCTTTAAACTTGGAAATTGATTTATGTATTATGATTCTCTTGTCTAAACCGTCCTTGCTGACTAAGTTAATTAAGAATAGAAGCAATTGAATTATAACGACCTGTTAATGGCATTACCAGTCGTCGTTCAAGCGTCGACGTCGAGATCTTCTTTCACCTTCAATTCGTCATCATCACAGGTAATTAGTTTGATGGTTACATTCGTCGTCCATCCCTCATCGATAACCCTAACACTGATTTAATTAACATTCACGGATTAAATCAATTGCAATTGTTAGGGTTTGTTCTTGATTTTTGTTTAAAGAGTTTTTGTTTATAATTAATCAAATCGGATTCTTGTTGCATATTGCTGGTTAGCCCAGCTGGTAAATACTCTTGGTTAGTAGGGCAGAGGTCACGGGTTCGACCCCTTGCCACCACGTATTTTTTGGTCTTTTTGTGTTTCTCTTTTTAAAAAGCATTTAATAAATACATTATTCTTAATAATAACTAATTAAAACTATTTTATTAGAAACCGAGCCTATAATACTTATTTTCTCGCGTCTTTGTCCGTGTATGTATATGTGTATTTAGATATACATATATCTATATATACGTATATATAATACCATGTAAACTAATATTTTTCGTTATATATATATATATATATATATATATATATATATAAATGGACAAACTTTTTGAATATTTTAACAAATTAATAAATATTTTTAAAGATGTATAATATTTTTATATAATAAAATATTATAATGCATTATTTAACGGATTAATAAACTAGTAATATTATTAAAGATATGTTTTACTTATATAATACCTTTATAAATAATAATTACAATATACTTTGTTTATAATTTGGCAAACTAATAGTTCTTCATATAATAACTTTATATATAATAAAATATTATATTAAGTATGATTAAAAAGAATATAATACTGTTTAATAATAATTATATGCTTATTTGTTTATGTGTTAACAACTTATACCTTACTTGTTTATGTGCTTATTTGCTTTGTATGCTTTCGCATTCGGAGAGGTCCAACATAATCTCAGTCTAGTATGATCATACGCCAGTCGTTAGCCTTTGTGCTTCTCGACATCTCAGTTATACTTTCTCATTTGGTTAATTTGTTATTCTCATATGACTTGTTGCAGCTACGTATTTTGTTATATATACTATATGTATAACTAAACTGGTGTATTGCTCACTCAACATGTATTGTTGACAAAATTCTATTTTATACGCATATGCAGGTTGGTGAAGACTTAGTGAAGACTTTAGTTAGAAGAATATTTTAATCAAGAAGTATAAAATTTGTATCGTTGTATAAATTATGTATTTGTTTATTTTTTGATTTATTTGATAATTGAATTCAATTAATAGATATTGTCATTTAAATATTGCATGATAGTACCTTGAGAGCTGTGACAATCAGTTCGCGCCCCGACATTTCCGCCGTAGGTTGGGGTGTGACATTAAAGTGGTGATTTAAAACTTTTTTTAATCGGTGTTTGGTATTACCTTATACCTAAGTGAGTTTTTCTAAATCGAGATGTCAATTGTTCATATTGATTTTTACGCTTTAAGCCCGATTCACTCATGAACATGCACCATTAAGGAAGAAACTCTGCAATGTATGAAAACTCACTTGAGTCAAGTTTCGAACATGAGACTATAGAGATGTCAAACCTTAATCATCATCTCATGCAATTGGACTAGAAGACCAATTGCATATGATTGAAAACTTTTGTTTTGTATTTATTTACTTTTGTTTGAATGGCGAGATAATTGGATGTAAAGCATAAGATTTAGTCATTCAAAAAGAAAAGAAGAGAAATGGAAACTAAACCTTTGAGGATACGTCCCAACAAATAGAGTTACCACATTTACTCGAAACCTGAAATCCGATACAAGAAAACGCGTATCCAAACTAACCCGACCTGAAAAACCCAAACCCTAAGCAAATTAACTCGGGTTCTTAGGTCCGATTTATAGGTTTCTGGTCAGCCCAAAAAACCCAAATAATTTTTTTGTTTAAATACAAAAATAATATATTTTTAGGTATATAATGTATCAACATAGAAAATTTAAATACCAGAAGTTATTAGGAGATATATATTATTAATGATACACATTAAGTTAGAATAATGTGTCAAATAAGCTAAACCTTACTAACTAAATTTGATGGACACCCATAAATAATGAAAAGTCGCCTCTAGTCGTTTTTTAACTAATCACGACAACGACCTAGTAGTAGCATAGCAGGCAAGGACCTGACTATAGCGGGTTTAATCGAGCTATGGTTTAGATATTTATTTTATTATGGCTTTAACGATTTATGATTATGATTTTCAAGTTATGGATTGTTTTCATCGGGTTATATTGGTCATTTACATTACGAGTGAATAAGAATATTTTGTTATAATTTTAGCATTTTAGTTTTTTTTTCTAATATAATCGAAACTCGATTAACCCAACCTAAAGAACCCGACCTAAAAACCTGAAACCCAATAAACAAACTCGAAGAACACCCCTACGTCCAAGGTTCCTTTGGTTGAGAATTGAGATCCATACATTGGTGGTGGAAAATAGACGGGCAACGGGTAGGAAATAAATATCTTCGAACTTCAACTTGCATGGTTGGTACGAAATAAATATCTCCCAACTTCAACTTGCATGCCTCTTTACATTAACAATCAAAAAGTTGCCAAAAAAGAATTTTTGTTGTAAAGATAGTTCAGCTTTTATTATTATTATTATTATTAAAGCTCGTGTAACACACGTAATAATCTAAATAATTAAGTTACAAATAAAGCTATACATAACGTATATAGTAAAAAGTATTACACATATTCTTGTATCACTATACATGAATTGATTTTATTTATATCATAAAACGATTTTTTCCAAAAAAAATGAACTTAACAAAAAAATAGTAATGCACGTGCAAAAACATAACCAAGAACACTCAATCTATTGAAAATATATTCTCAGTATCATATATATCTATTATTATATTCTTATATAATAATAGTTTTGAGCTACACAATGAAAAATATTTTGATAAGTTTGAGGGGCTTCTCGACTTTGCCGATTGACAAAAAAATAACATGTTAACCCGTTCGATTTTGTGAATGTTTTACTTCACTTGAACATAATTATGTTTGACATGTTTCACATAGAAAATTCTGATCATTATTCAATAAAAAGTCAATTCTGACAAAAATGTCTTCAATTTGATAAAAGTTAGAAGCATTGATAGGCCTAGAGGTGGCATATCAGAAGTGTTTGTCATTTTTCTTAAATTTTAATAGTTATGGAAAAAAATACTCAATGTGCAAAATCCTGAATCTTTTGACTATTTCCAAAAATGTCCTTAAAAATAAATTTGAAACTCAATCACATTTAAAATTATAACTTTCATTTGTTTTACATTTTTAAGTCAAAACTTTAAACCCGTAAGATAATAAATCTATTTGCATTATCAAATTTTTAAAAATATTTGGATTACCCTTTAGTACCCGTAACAAATATGAGCCGAATGTAGTTAATTTGTACCAAACGATTTATATGGGAACTTTTAACCCGTAACAATCAAATTTAAGTCCAACAAAAAACCCGAAACAATCCTTAATAAAAACCCAAAAAACTAAATATGATAAACTTTATTATATTTGAAAGTTATTGATATGTATTATCCTTACAATTTAACACATATATGTATAGTTTACTAAATTAACCGAATAAACTAAATAGATATAATTAAATCATATATTTATAATTTATAAATTTATATGACAATGTACAAACAAACCAATAGATAAATAGATTTATTTTAAAATAATGGATCAACTTTTAAACATATATTTATAATTTAATAATTAAAAAAATTATTCATAAATTGAAAGCATGTTATAGTTTTTTTGTTTTTTTATGTACAATCTTCAAAAATATATATATCATAAAATGTTAATGATAATATTTAAAATTATATTATTTTCAATATTTAATAAACATATTTCGTTATTGATTTTTGGATTTCACTAAATATGTTTGTGAAATATATTCTAACAATGTATAGTAGTGTAATATGTAAATATTTATTTTTATAAAAGTGTATAAATATAATATAAATAAAGTTTAAAAGAAAAGGGAATAAATTAATCATGTAATTAATATAATATAAATTAAGTGTAAAAGGAAAGTGAATAATTATTGATATATGCCATATATTAGTTTTGAAGGAAAAAATTGTGAGAATTAACCACAAACTGATATGTGTCTACAATTATTTTACTTTATTATATTATTATTATTATTATTATTATTATTATTATTATTCACAAAATTACAAGCTTTATCATCTAAGATAAACCATGACTTGTCCATACACATTGTAAAGTGCTATAGTTGATTATTATTTATGTTGACATGAGCTAATGAAACATACAATCCATGCTAAACACGTATATGATATATCGTACAACAATAACATGCGTGTTTGGGTGGACGATATGAAGACAAGGCAGAAGACTGTTACCCCAATAGAGGGGCGACATTTCCTCCCACTCTCTTGAGATCCTCCTTAATTCCTAATTTCCTCTCTCACTCTTCACAAAGTTTTGACCAACTCGACCAGGGCCGGCATAAGGGCATGGCCGGGTAGTCGACGACCACAGGCCCGACACCTCGCTAGGCTCGATTTTTTTTTAATTTTTTATGAAAAAAAATATGTATAATCAATGTTACTTCACAATTGCATAACCACTAACTTGGTCTTGTGACAAAGAGGTATGACATCTAACCAAGAGGTTGTGAGTTCTAGTCTTATTCGAGACATTTTTAAGTTTATTTTTATATAAAAGTTTTTTACACAACTCATATTAATAACCAAGTAAGCCCACTTAAAATTAAATTGTTTAAACTCAACAAAATGTTCCCTTCTATTTAAAACCTAAAAAAATTTTCGCCTTTTTTTCAAAAAAAATTTTCGTCTTTTCAGAGCCGACCCTGAACTCGATGAGTGTTTTCTGTAGCAGATTTGTACTTTGTTGATGTGAATTGAACTTCTGGCAGCCTAGATGGGAAGGATATCGTGTGCCCGAATTGCTCATGCCCGTTCCTACTATAGTGTTCCATAAAGCAAAGTAAATGCATATCCTATCTGTAATTTTTAATGCACATTAATACATATTGGTTCATTTTTCTAAATATAAAACACTGTAATTAGACTATACGCTATGGGGCGGGGTTGGCTGAGGTGGCGTGGGGCGATGGGCGCGGAACACCGCAGTGGGGCGCGGTGGTTCCTTGGGCGCCGTTAATTCCATCGTTCAAACGGCCGGCGCGCTTGGAGTGTTTTGGTGGGTCCTCCCCAACGTTCATTTTGAACGGCTAGTTTTTTTTTAAAAAAAAACTAATTATTTTATTTATAAATACTAACTCATTTTATCATTCCATACTCAAATAAATACAAAATACTATCAAATTTTAAAACAAAAAACTCTCAACTCTCTACCATGAATCATTTCTCAAATTTCACCGGCTCGAGCTCAAACCCAAACCCAAACCAGAATACGAGCTCGAGCTCAAACCCTAACCAAAACCCGAACACCAACCCAAACCCGTGGGATCTGTCTCAAAGGTGGTGGGCTAGTTTACTCGCAAACAATGACCCTACCAACCCTTACTTTGCCAACCAACATGTACTCGCAATGCCTCTAAACGATATGTTTTATCGAATGCCAATGCCGTTTATGCCTCCGCCACCCCAAACCCAAACACCCCAAACCCAATTCGACGAACCCCAAGTTCGTCGCAAGCGAAGCCATAAAAAGAAGGTCGTTGCCGATCAAACACCAACGAATTGTACGACTGGAAGAAGTGGGAAGACGATAAGGAAGCGGCATTGGCGTAAGCGTGGATCGACTCATCCGAAGACTCGGTGTTAGGTGACGGTAAACGCACCGCGATATTTGGAGAGAAATACGTGGTAAGTTTTTTGAGATAATGGGTCAAGGTCGCTATCGCGAAGATGATTCCGTCTCCAACAAATGGAAGGCAATGGTTTTAAAAATGAACCACTTCTCCACAATTCATACTCGCCTTAAAAACAACAGAGGAAGCGACACGAACGACGCCGACCTTCTTAAGGATATGTTGAAACAATACAATCGCCTTCATGGTAACGAATCGGCATGGGGATGTTTGAAATTTGGAAGAAATGCACGAGCTCGCCAAAGTGGCATCCGATCCCGACATCTTCACCGCGACCGTCCAAATGGTCAAAAACAACATCTACTTCGGCCGATCAATCGCCGTCTCAAGCCGCGTCGGATGCTCGTTCTCAATTTAACTTAAACAAGATTGATCCCGATTTTCAATTTGATGAACCGGAAGAGTTGCCACGTCCGGTAGGAAGAGAAAGGGCCAAGGCGGCGGCTAGAGGTGGGGGGTCTTCGTCTAGAACGACATCCTCGATGAGTTCCGACGTGAGCGCGCGGTTTGACAACTTGGAGCTTATACTTAAAGAGTTTCGCGAGGAAAAAAAACACTCGAAAGAGGAACTCAAGATAATACACAAAGAAAGAAAAACGATGCATGCGGAATACAAAGCCATGCATGAATAAAGAAAGAAGGCTAAATCGGAACGACAACGAGAGAAGGACTTCAAGCTCATCGCAAATGATCTCTCCATCTAGATTCGGTCACGCGGACGTTTTTGGAGAAAAAGAAAGAAAGGATAATGGCAAAATACGCAAACGAGGACTCGGACGCCGAAAATTAGTTGTATTTTTTTTTCTATTTGTATGTTTTTTTATGTATTTTAGTTTAATTAAGTTTGATTTTTATTATTTAATTTGTTATATTAAGTTTGTTGGTTTTACTAAATTTAAAAAGAAAAAAATTAAGGGGCTTCGAAGCCCTGTCACCATTGAGGGGCATCTTTGGGGTGGGACTTTGAAGCCCCCAGTGCACACGTGAGACTTTGAAGCCCCCAGTGCACACGTGACGCTGACGTGACACTGGGGAGGGGTTTCGAAGCCCCTCACCTGATGACCGGTCTTACATTAAAGTTGTAAAGCTAATTTAATAATTAAAAATAATAATAATGTATAAAAAGTTATTTACGTTTTGAAAATGATGAAACATGAGAAAAAAAGGTCAATAATGATTACCTACTGGTCTCTCTTTAGACTATCCGGTACGAATCATAATTTATCAGTTTTTATAGTGTTACGTTAGCATCATATCACACACACTTCATTTCACCATCTTTCATAATATCAAGGAAATACTCTCCAACTCATAACTTCATCATTTCTTTACCTTTTCAAATAAAATAATACTTCAATACACCTGAGATAAAATTAATATTGAATATAACTAAAACTGATCCTACATAAAACATTACCACCTGATTAATTGAAAACATTGATTTATAACTTATACATAAGCATAATATTGAAAAAATATATAAATTTCAGTTTTCATCGTCGTCGCGTAGTTCAAAAATGTAAAGTATGGTTGTTAAATTCCCAAATACACCACATAGGACACCAATTGGTGAATTAGTGTCCATACCGCATACCATTATAGTTAAAACTTACATGAGTTTGCTTACCCGGTTCATGTTTACCTAGTGGCTACACCAACCCTACCATTTTTGGTAGGGACTAAAACATCCATGATCAGTTACCATTAACAGATGAAAAGAGTGTGTGTGTGTGAGAAAGAGAGAGAGAGAGAGCCATGTGTGCCTAGGGAGAAGAGAGAAAATATTAACATTGTTTAAGATATTTGAAAAACGAGTGCGCCACTAGATATGAGTTTCGAAAATAGTTAATGGGTAAAAATATGATGGCATTACGAGATTGATGAAGGTCTATGATACTATTGGATACTCTAGAGAAGCATCCCAGCCCCTCAGGATACCATTCCATTCATCTTAGACGATTAATTGCAGTTAATTAATAGTTCAATTTTTTTCCCTCACACTTTGAAAATAATAACATTTTTATTAAACGATATTGCGGTATGCGTATGCTAAAATATATTTTGTTTTAACTTTCATTAGTCTGCTTAGGCAAATCAAGGCTCCAAGATGACAATGCACTCGCGGGTTATGTCCAACTAGTAGTATACCCGCGCGATGTTGCGGTGACAACAATACGTTTGAACAGATTTTTAGTAGTTACAACCTTTTAAACATATGACACGATACAGTTTTATTTAAAAAATGAATGTTGTTTTTTGTACGTTACAATTACTATACGAATCATAAAAACAAAGTTTCATATGATCGAAACTCAGTTTGCTGAGCATTTTGACCTGAACAAAATCTATTATGTTAGTCATGGTTATTTAGGGTGTCTTTTGAAACTTTCATGCACGACCAAAGATTTAATGTTCACCAATAGGCAAAATTGATATTTTCTTTAAATGACCAAAATTCATTTTGCATATAATTATTATGACGAAAACCAAAACCTATTTTTTTTTAAAGATGAGTCGAACTCATTATGCTTATAACATGCTTTAACCATAATCAAAGTTGACAGTTTATTTTTAATGTCCTGTACTCATTTTACTTATTACCCATCTTAATCTGAACAAAACTTTATTTTTTTTACAATGACCTAAACGCAGTTGAATTACATGACACATTTTAACATATCAAAGTCCTCGATCTCGATCGTTAACCCGAAAAAATAAAAATATTAAAAAAATGATCGGAACTCATTTTGTTGGGCATTTTGACCTGAACCATATTTATTATGTTAGTCACGGTTATTCGGAAGTCTTTTGAAACCTTTATAAACGACCAAAGATTTAATGTCCACCTAGAGCCAAAATTGATATTTTTTTAAATGACCTGGATTCATTTTGCATATAATTGATTTAATGCAAATCAAAACCACTTTTTTTAAAGATGACTCGAACTCATTATTATGCTTATAACATGTTTTAAC
Source organism: Bidens hawaiensis (assembly GCF_021521415.1). NCBI lineage: Eukaryota > Viridiplantae > Streptophyta > Magnoliopsida > Asterales > Asteraceae > Bidens > Bidens hawaiensis. The sequence goes on along the minus strand of NW_027492690.1, from coordinate 36,901 downwards.
CAAAACCAAAATTGACAATTTTTTTTAAATGACTCATACTCATTTTATTTATTGCATGTTTTGGCCTAAATAATATTTTTAAATTTTTTTTAATAATGACCTAAACTTATTTGCCTTACATCCAGTTATAACTCGAAGGCAAGACATGTCAAAGTCCTCAATCGTTGACCCGAAATAATAAAAGTATTTTAAAGAAAATGATCAAAACTCATTTTAATGGCATTTTGACTTGAACCAAAATTGACATATATTTTTAAATGACACGAAATCATTTTGGTTATAAGTTTATAACATACTACATTGGAATGTAGACAAAAATAAACACGCTGTAGTTGTATGTTTGAAATCTATTAAAACGAATTATTTTCAAAGATATAAATGAAAAACAAAGAAAAAGAATATATATGATTATATGGGTAAACTTAAGGGGATGGAAGAGAAGTTATTAATTAAATTTATAACAGTTGAACATAGTTGAAGGGTTAAATTTGTAATTATATTTTAGGTTCATAATTGCATATTTGAGTTGTACTCTTATGCTTAATTGACTTGTACATTATAATCAACACCTCAAAATAAAACAAAATTTACATTGAAACGTCAACAAAAATAAGCATATTGAAATGATAAGTTTGTTTTTGTTTAAAACACAATATATTAAAAGATAGCGAAGAAATAATTTTTTTTAATGAATTTGTCAATTAAATGGGTAAAGATAGAGGGCTTATGTGTAACTACTTTAAAATTTTACAAAGTTGTATTGAAGTTGAAGAATTGTTTTTGTAATTATTTTCTAAAGTAGACATTTTTAACCGTAACACAATGAAGAAAATATAATATTGCCCTCAAATTTTAAAAATTGTATGCATTAGTGATTGTATTTTATACAAAAGTGATTGTACCTCTTAAAATTTAAAAAGTTATTTACTCATTCTATATATAGTATAGATAAAAGTGAAGCTTTAGGTACATACATGCAAATGTGTGTATGGCTAAGTTCTGACACATAGGCTAGCCTAGTCAAATACAAGTGTAAGTGTAAGTTGATCTCTTCCCACTTGCACCCAACTAGCATCAAGCATGGCCTAGTCATTAAGAAAAAAAAAATTGATGACTCATTTATAGAGTGCATGCGATTACAAATTTGCCCCCGATTCAAGTTTCTAACTTTGTTTTTTTGGTATCTCGTTCGCCGGCGATATTTTAGTTAGGGAACACCGACGACATGTTATTGAACAAACCGGATAACAACACGTGGGCGTAATTTGGCCGGAATAAGTCGTCCACAATGTGTTCTCCGGCCCATTTCATCGCAGACGATATGTTATACAAGTTCTTGTTCATGATGTCAACGCCGGGATGCCATACCTGACATCCATGTTCACATCGCGGCGGCGAATTCCCGGATCTCATGGCCGGCGACTTGTTGACATAACATAGGGTTGACGATGCGTTTCTGATGCTAACGTAGGGTAGACGATGCGTTTCCGATGCTAACACAGTGTGGACGATGCGTTAAGCTCATCTTCTGTTATTTAACCTTTCAACTTCCACTCAGTAACACGTCGTTGGTGTTTCCTAACATGTCGTCGGCGACGAGATACCAAAAGAGACAAAGTTGGAAACTTGAATTAGGAGGGATAAATTTGGAATCACATTCTATAAATGGTTTATTTTAGAAATTTTTCAAAAAAAAAATCTGTACTACTAAATTTCTACCCTCTATAAAAATGGAACCATTAACCTTCTATTTCGTATAATTACCATCTTATACACCATATTAAAGTGATGTTGTATCTTACCCGTTCATCATCTGTTATACTTGATGAGCAATGATTATTTTTTTCGTAACTAATTTCTATTAATTTGTCCAACAAAAAAACTAATGAAGAACAAAATCTAGATTTTAGTTTTAAAAATTCTACATTTTAACACATTTAAAAATAAAATCACGATTTTAAGCCTGTAGTGAACAAAACACGCCGCTCAAATACACCCTTAAATTCATAATTTCTTAATGATTTTTTTAACAACTTTTGGAATCATCCCAAATTCTTGGCGAGCCTTTTTGTGACGAGATAACAACCGTAAATACTAATTTTAATGTCCAGTCTGACTCATCTAAAAACACCATCAAATAAGAAATTCACCACTGTAAATAAACCTTAAAATCTCAATTCTTAACTCTTAAGCATCATCTTAATACCATTGAAGCACAATACCAACTCCTTTAATATAAGGTTTTCATATTTTATTGTATTTTGCCTTAAAAAAAAGTTAACTTTACTTTCTCCATGACACATGAGTCGGTTAGGCACCCTTGTTGGTGGAGAAAAAAGTCAGTACCAACTGCCAAATTCAAATATTAAACTATATTTATTAAAGTTAAAGCTAATAATTGTGATTAGAAATTTAGAATAACAATTTGGTTGTGGGTCAATGGTAAAACACTCACTTTACAAGTGAGAGGTAGAGGAATCAAATCTCACTACCACCAACTTATATGGAAGATATGAGGGATGACATTGATTTGTCAGGGTTCGAGTCCTGATCTCACCCGGTTTTACCGGCTCCTCGCTGTCGTGCCGTTTGGCGGGCGTGGGGGTCGTGTTTTATCCGGTGAATCCCTCAACAGGTGGACCGTTAGGGGCTCCGTCCGTCCGGACTAGTGGCCGGCTCAGGCTACCTTTAGCCAATGAGAGCCGCGTACGGGGTACCGGCGTTATGGCCGATCCCAAAAAAAAAAAAGAGATTTAGAATAACATGTTTCAATAACTACGTAATAATTTAATATCTTAAGTGAAGACTGCGTGGCCTTTTGTGAATCGTACACGTGGTGTGGTCAATTCTTGTATGGGTCCGAATGTTTGCTTAAAGGAACCCAAACCAATCAGAACGTAGTTTACAAGGTTTGGACGGTTTTAAGGTTGAAATTTCCAGATACTATTTTTCAATTAAAAACTATAATAATTTAATATTTAGAACTAAAATAATAAATGAATTTGTTACGAGTATAATTTTAGGCAAAAAAAAAATGGATTTTCAGGCATCATATGTTCGTTTCTGTATCCAAATGTACAACGTTATTTAAGTTATAAAAAAATCATACACGACAACCAAAAACGAGACTACATATATTGACAACCAACGCGTGTTTTACCTTTCACATTTGATACTTTGGTTTCATTGTGCCTGAGCTTGTGGAGTTGTATAGTCGTGTCCAATGTGCTATAAATACCAAAAGATTCTTGATTTTAATTTTTAAACGACTTATTTTTGTTATTAAAAAAGGATAACAACGCAACTTGTCCATTCTTCCCTTTCAATGTAAACAATACCAGTTAATCCTTTAATGAATGTAGCCCTGCTGGACAAGAGCCACAAGATTCTTATTTCAACGTAAAAGTTTGTGTATATTTTAATGAAAAAAAAAATAGCAAAGCCAAATTTTCTAAAATAATGTAAATGTTTATTTATTGATGACCGTAAACTTATGAGAAAATATAAAGTTTTGGTTGGAATCACAATTGTTGTTGTAGAAAATTTTTGATATGGTAGATGAAACTAATAACTTTAATGAAGTATTACCAAAATTTGACGTGTTTTTACCAAATTATTGGAATCACGTCCTTATTTATAAACCTTGGTTGGTTCCTCACTTTTGTTCTTTTAGTACTTATTCAGCTAGCTCCATATATACGATGTTTACATGTTGATAACGAATTTTGAAAAACTATAGAATAAATCCGATGAAAAGGAAAATGATTTGTTTTTAATGAAATGGTAAATCTAATAATTCGACAAAAATATTGTTCATGAAACATATGGAATTTAAGATTAAAAAACGTATAAATTTAGAATGTTAAAGTTACTAGAAAAGTAAAGATAAAATAGTGTATTTTGAATTATTATTAATGAAAAATGAAAAATATGAACAATATTTTATCAAATTTATAGATTTGCTGTCTAATAAAAAATATTTTAACGGACAACTAAAACAACTTTACAAACCAAGCTTTTATGTTAATGTATAAGTAATTTCTTTTGGTAGTAACATATGGAAAACTTACAAAACCCACCAATATAATACATACTTTTTAACAAGACTAGTTGAACCGTATCTTACATCTGGTATATAATCTTAAGTCTTTAAAGAAATTATGACAATAAATTAGTGAAGACAGATATTTGAATATTATATTTCTAATACAGTGGAATCATGTGCTTCTCATGATCGCACTACCCCCGAATTGTAAAACATTAAAATTAACTTTACTTTAAAATATATTTTATTTTATTTAAAAGACAAGCATTACATCAACAACCAACCAACCAACCAACATGAACATATAAACAAATGCTAACACTGTTATTGAACTATAACTCAACGTATCTATTAAACAGATTAGTAACTAATAACACTAACAAAAATAAATAAATAAAATTATAAGCTAGAGAAAGCTAAAGCAGTTTGATCCATTTATACTTCAATCTAGGGCCGTCTAAATCGCTCGTCGCTCGAACTCGCTCTCCGTTAGCTCGGAATTTGCTCAGAAAATGCCCACTCGTTTTTTCGCTCGATTGAAAACGAGCCGCTCTGCTCGGTTCGGTTTGTAAACGAGCCAAGCAACGAGCAAAGGTCTGCTCGGTTCGGTTGGGCTTGAATATTTTTAATTTATTTTATATATAAACATATAGACAAAACACATAAATATAAGCTTACAAATATTTTTATCTCTTTAAAATTTTCATATTTCGTCAATTTTATAGTTTTATTTGTTCCCTTCAAGTTTTTATAATACTAGAAGTTTGTTTACATGTCATTATATCTTACTTCAAACTTATTTTTAATAAAAATTTACAATCTATTACACGTTTGTCTAAAAACTATTAACTTATTTATAAAATATAATATTTACAACCTTCAAATTTGTTTATTATTGAAAAATTTAAAGTGAAAATAAAATAAATAATGCTCGAAATCGCTCGATGTTCGATCGAAAAATGCTCGATTCGAATTTGGCTCGTTTCGGTTTTCGCTCGGTTCGAATTTCAGCCGTTCGGTTCGGTTCGGTTGTAAACGAGCCAAGCAACGGCCAACGAGCAAGCCTTCGCTCAGTTCGGCTCTGCTCGTGAACAACCCTACTTCAAACTCGTTTAGTCCTACTTAGGACCGTCACAAGATGTATGTTGAGTGATAATGGATTGATCCAAGCTAATTAACCCGGTAAACAGGTCCAAGTTGATTAACATAGGGTTATTTTTTTTCCAAAATTTTCTGTTTGCATTTAGAAATTATTTTTTAATATTTGTTTTAATTCGTTGTGCGCTTTGTTCGACCAATAAGCGTTTGACATTCTACATTGTTTATCAGTTAAATGTGTTAAATATTTATTGAATGATCTCGAATCGTGTTTTAGTTTTTCGCTTGGAAAGTGCATCGGTGCTATACGCTTATCACTTAATTATAGAGTTTTGGTTACTTCAATATTTGATATGATAAATACTGCTTATCAGACACATAGTAACACTCACAAGCAGAATACTGGAATAGCCCACTAATATATTAAATTAATATTCAAACATTTCTTCAGTTTCCGTAGTTTTTTTTGCAGGCATCTCTATGTTTCTAGATTCACGTGTCTTGATGCCACAATTTAGGTCGGTGGGACTTTAGCAGGTTCATATGAGATGAAGTCCAATGGCCTTCGGCTAGTTCAGTGTTCCCGGCTTCTATGTGATACATGACAAATCGACAACTATGTATTATTTTCAAGTTTCATCGATGAAATCACTGTAATACTTAACTTTGTTGTGCTATGTACGGACTTATAGTTTTCAATTCTGAAGAAACACTAAGTGACCCGGTACAGATTATAGGTAATCTGGGGGTTAAGTAATGTTTCCCACGAATGAGATCTAGCTGAGAAGGCTGTTCTTCAGGAGACCTGCAAAACAAACACCGTAAGCTCGTCACTGAGAAGGGGGGGGGGGGGTTCCTCCTTGTGACCACCCTCCGGCGTGAGAATCAGACTAGGTTGCTCTGAATATAAGTGTATATTAAGAGATTGCTAGATAACTGGATAGCAGATGATCTTACCATTCCAAGATATTGAAGTATTTATAGCCGAAGGTAGGTTTCCTAGAAGGCACAGCCGGCTGAATAGTATTCCTGTTCAACCAACAGTGGACTATGCACAGGCCATACTGGTTGGTGGGCAGGTTACGGCCAACAGTAACAAAGTCGGCTGCACTATTCCACCAACTATAGATTATGCACGTCCTACTTACTGTGGATTGGACGCAGGCCATGCTGGTTGGTGAATAGGTTACGGCCAACAGTGACACTATTTCACCAACTGTAGGCCGCGCATGCTCCTCAGTAAGGGTTGGTGAGTAGGCAGCGGCTAATAGTGACAAACAGTACTAGAGGGTGCTCCTCCTCGCCCTGTTGTCGATGAGCTGTCACCCTGTGATTGGCTCATGGGCTGTTCTGTTCAGATCGTCTGTCCTATCCATACCTTGGAAGGTATGGTACAAAAGATCTTTCAGAATCAGACTGGCTCATTTAGGCGGGATTGTTCCCGCCTTGCTCATTCCTTCATGTGACTACTGAAGTAGCTAGCGTCTTGTGCGTGTAACCCTGCTGTCTGCGGGTAGCCTTCCCTGATGGCTTGTATCCGCAACTGCGGGGACAGGCGGGGTACTACACCATTGGGAGGTTTTCCCTGCGTGTACAGCTTGTGTACTGCGCGTAAGATCCTATGAGCATGGTGGGTCCTGCGGGAGCAGATGGCCTTTGCGCAGACGCCCCTGTTCAAGGTGAGTCTTGCGGGACCAACTGGTCTCTGCTGGGACCTACCTCTTCAAGTCCCCCCAGTCCAATGTTCTTCTCATGAATGTTTAATAAAGTGAGGTGAACTTTTGGACTTTAAGCAAGGGGTTTTGAAAAGGGGTTTTAGTTTTAAGGTTCTCCGTGGGGATTCTTCCCGCGGGTTTCCTAATGTCACTTGCAAAAATTCCCGATTTTTTTGCTTGATCTTTGGGTATGATGCGGGTAGGTATGTAACCTTCTCGCAAGTCAGGAGCGTTGAGTCTCACTTGTGTGGATTCTCCTTGAGGTTTTAGAGGTTTTGAACATAGTGATCAATCATGTTTAAACCACCAATTCCATCCTGGAGCCTCAAACAATGTAGTTCTCGACGTTCCCGCTATGCGGGGATGTTATTTCCGTTTCCGCAAGCATTGCCCAGAAGATCCTTCTTGGTTTCAATTCCCTGCGGAGTGCTAGGTACGTGAAGGGTTTTGCCTGAACACTGTACCCGCGCTCGTCTTACGGTTACTTTACTTTCAAGGTGCCCCTAGCATCAATTCCCTGCGGGTGCTAGGTATGTGAAGGGTTTTGCCTTAACACTGTACCCGCACCCGTCTTATAGTTACTTTGTTGCCGGGGTATTCTTGGCTTCAATTCCCTGCGGGTGCAAGGTATGTGAAGGGTTTTGCCTTAACACTGTACCCGCGTCCGTCTTATGGTTACTTGGTTGCCAAGGTAAGGGGTGTTTTCCCGCTTACTTTTGAATCTTTTTGAATTTTGAAATTCAAAAGGTTGGTAAGGATAAGAACAATCCAAACATCTGAAACGTCGTGCGACAGTTTCTTCTGACTGTGTCAGGACGTGCAGGAAGTTATGGTGACGTGACAGAACATGGTCATTCCAGTCGCTTTTTCAGGCGCGTGGGCGTGTTTTTTCGGGCGCGTGGCCGCGAAGTTACTGGCACGTCCTTTCAACAGCTGTTGCCAGCTTGCTTTTTGCCACGTGTCATAGTTTCATTGCACTGTCGATTTCTCTCTCCTCCGCATTAAATTCACCGCATTAATTGCGATTACTATATATAAAGGGGAAGAGGGTTATTTGCAATTCACACTTTCACCTCTCTTCTTCTTCTTAGTGATTTCCGGCAAATACTCCCCTTTTTCAGGCAAGCATTTTCCCGAAATCACTCTTCTTTCTGCAAAAATGTCTTCTCATGATGCTGAAGCTGTAGCCGACGATAGGAGTACTGCTGGCGAGTGCCAGTGTGCTCTACCTGTCGATCAGTACCAGTACATCGTCAGGAAGTTCATGCTCGAGTCTCTCGAGCCTGAGTTTCCTGAATCCCACCAGACTGTGTACGATGCCCCCAGTGGCAAGATCGGGGTATATGCTGCATTCTTTGTTTATGGGAACCTTAGGTTCCCATTGACAAAGTTTATGTACCGTGTCCTGGAGAGGCACGGGGTGCACCTGACCGAGGTGCATCCGATGGCGATTGCCAAGGTCCGGCACTTCGAGTGGGTGTGCCGGATTCTGGGTATTGAGCCCTACGTGGACCGCCTGATGACCTTCTATACTTGGAGGTGCGTCCAGGGGTGGTACACCCTGACAACCCGTATCAAGGGTTTAAAGATCTGCGTGACCGAGCGCAGTCTCCGATCGTGGAAGCGGGAGTTCTTCTACATCTCTGCCCGCGCCATCCCCATTGCTATGAAGTTCAAGAAGGGTCAAGCGCTTCCGAGCCTTCATGCTTCCAGTTACCAGGAGGCGGAATGGTTCGCTAAGATATCCCGGGTCCAATCTCCGGTTTACCGGTTTGCGGAGTCCGGGATGGTGCTGCTGGGGATGAGCCGGGTATGGAAGGATGCGTCTCGGTTTCCTATCCTTCTCGAATACGGTTTGAACTCTATTACTTATGGTACGTCTTGTCTTTCTTGCTGATATTAGTTTATTTTCTAACTGTTTCTTTTCTCAGAGGGGAATAATTTGGAGTCGCTCCTGTTCCCGCGGGAAGCTGACAGTCCCGTGCGGGTGGGCACTCGTGCTCTGGACGACAATGAGCTGCCCATCCTGGAGCAAACGGCGGATAGGTTTGTGGAGGTCTATCCGCCGGGCCAAGAGATCCTGAGCCACCGGCGGCCAGGTAAGGAGATATTCTATCCTGAACCCCTCAATGCTGTACCTGCTGTTGGAAATCCTTACATCCTGTCTTCTTCTGAGGAATCCGCAGATGGTCCTCCCCTTGTACGGAAGAAGAAAGCTGTTGCCGGTGTGAAGGGGAAGGGAAGGCCTCAACGGCTGATCCGGTGGTTCTATCTGACTCAGAGTCAGATAGTGAAGAGGTGGCGGGGAAGCCCGGTGGTGAGAAGACCACTGCTCCGGAGGCTACGACTGTTACCTCCGGAGAACCAACGAAGACGACGGTGACCGGTACCAAGAGGCCGGCTCCATCGGGTTCCTCCCCGCCCGTCCGTACGTTCAGGGTCAAGAAAACCCGTAAGTACAATCATAATACCTTTGTAGATTTCACTTCATAATTTTCTTAACAATTTCTTCTTTGTGCAGGCGCGGATGTTGACGCATTCCGGGGTGAGACGCAGGGGAGTACCTCCCCGCCAATGACGGTAGGCTCGGTCGGCCTTCCTGAGGCATCGACCCAGCTGCCTGCGCCTGCATCCGCTGGTCCAGTTGCTCGTTCCTTCGAGCCAACTGTTCCGGTCGAGATGACGTCACCGCCGGCCGTGAGTGCGATTTTTACAGCATCCTTCACGGAACCGGCGGTTACTGCTGCTTTTAAGGAGGCGGCGACCGCGGCGGAGACCACAACGGCGACCACGGCGGCTGCCACCATGCCCGCGCCACCGGCACCGACAGCCGGACCATCAGGTACGCGCAGGGCTTCCCGCCGATCTTTGCCACCTTCCCATCTGCCTGACCTGTTGGATGGATTTCCTTTAGGTTCAGGTGATGGGTTTGGCGGATATCGGCCTGTCATTGACCCTACAGGTGCGTAGGGTTCCTTTGTTTTTCCCTTGTTTTTTATCATGTTTTCCTTACTGTCTTTGTTTCTTTTGCAGTGTCAGATTCCAATGAAGTGTATGTTCCACGATGGAACATACGCCGAGGAACAACCCTTCGTACCCCTGTGGAGTGCGTGGACTGGGCTCGCCACGCTGCTCCTCATGGTGCGTTGGGGGAAGCCATGGCTAGCTACCAGGAGGGTAGGCTAACCAATGAGCTTCGGGTTCTCCAGGCCCGGATGCAGCCGCGCGTCGAGCTGCTTTGTCGTGAAAACGACAAGTTGAAAGCAGCTCACGCCAAAGACGTATCTGAAGCGCGTGCTCTCCGGGAGGAGAACCAACAGCTGGCGGCAGCTGCCGCCACCAAGGAGAAGGCCTTCAAGGCCCTCGAGGTTGAAGTTCAGGCGCGGCTCGAGGCCCGTTCCAAGGCTGCCCAAGCTGTGAATGAACAGCTTCGGCTGGCTAGGGAAACTGCGCGAAACGCAACCGAGAGGGCTGCCCAGGCTGAAGCTGTTGCTGAGCCTCTGCGTTTGGAGAATGAGGAGCTGAAAGGCAAATTCGAGGCTCTCCAACGCGCTCATGATGCCTTGGCAATGGAAGATGCCAAGAAACTCCAGGAAATCCTGGACCAGAGGGGGGTGCTTGACCAGACCGAGCGGAAGCTTAAGGGCGTCGAAGAGGCTGCCGCAAAGGAAGTGCTACTTGCCAACCTCAACAAGAGCGAAGCCGAACGCGCCCGAAACGAAGCTCAAGCTGCCCTCCAATGGGTTCTTCGAGAAGCGTTGCCTCAGGTATGTTTAGCTTTATCTTCACGCTTTTCTTTTGTAAGAAAAGGTTCTAACACTTGTATTTTCTTTGTAGGTTGTGCGTCGGGTCTTTTCAGAGACCTCTTACGATGATGCTATGACCGCAGCCCTCAACGCTTCTCATGAGGACGGAGAAAAGGCCGGCTTCATACTTGGTCTAGGGTTTGTTGAGAAAGGCGTCCCGCCTTCCAACTTCCCTTTGTTCGATGTGGATACTGAAGCCATTTACGACCAAGCATTGAACCAATACGCCGCCTTCCCGCATCCAGTGGTGGAAAAGGTGGATGAAGTAGCTGTTGCTGATGATGGGTTAGCTGTCCTCAAAGCTTTCCTCGAACCACCCCGTTCTTCTGACGGAGCGGGTCCTAGTGGAAGCGGCCCTGAAGCTTGACCCCGAAGATCCCTTTCCGTTGCTTAGACTTGTATAGATTTTCTTTTAGGCGGGTAGTAACCCGGCCATTCTTGTAATATATTATTGAAATATAAATCTTTTTGCGTATAAGATTGTTATTTCCTTCTTTGGATTCCTTGCTTTATAAACTCATGACTTGCATACTTAGTTTAAGTTAGCAATTTTCCAAGTGTTCTAGAATAAGTTAACCTCTTGAACGTGGTTGATGATGGGTTAGAGTTTCGCTTCCTCTTTCGTGATTGTGCGGGTAGAACCGTCACTTGCACTTGGTAGGATGACTAAACTTTAACCTTCATCTAATCTGCGTGCAGGTTTTCCTCATTTCTAAGTATTTAGGATAAGTTAACCTTTGAACGTGGTTGATAGTGGGTTAAAGTTTCGCTTCCTCCTTCGTGATTGTGCGGATAGAACCGTCACTTGCACTTGGTAGGATGGCTAAACTTTACCCATACCTGACCTGCGTGTAGGTTTTCCTTTTTTCCTTGTATTATTATTTTTTTTCTTTAGGATAACCTTTGAACGTGGTAGATGATAGTTTGAAGTTTTGCTTCCTTATTTGTGATTGTGCGGATAAGACCGTCACTTGCACTTACAAGGATGGCTAAACTTTACTTACATCATACCTGCGTGTAGGTTTCCCTTATTTTTAACGTTGTGTTTATGCGGGTTTTGCCGCCTTCCACACGTAACGACTTCTCCCCCTTTATGTGGTAAACACCGGCACCAGTGGGGAGTTCATAAGAATAAAGGTAAACACATTATGAAAGGAGAATCATTTCCATTAGAAGTGGCTCTTGGCCTTTTCTTTACAAGTTTTGGAATTGATCTACATATAACATTTGCGTAATTGAGCTCCATTCCATGTTCTTGGGATGGGAGTGCCATCGAGCCTTTCGAGCCGGTATGCGCCCTTTCCCAGAACTTGTTTGATAACATATGGCCCTTCCCAGACTGGGGCCAACTTTCCTGGGCGTTCTTGGTTCGAAGCCTCGTTGTTACGCAGTATGTAGTCTCCTTCCTTGAAGTTGCAGAGTTTTACCCGCGTGTTGTAGTACTTTTGCATTTGTCGTTTGTAGTTCTCTTCGCGCACTGCGGCTAAGTCTCTGCGTTCCTCGGTTAGCATAAGATCCAACCGTCTTTCCGCATCATTGTCTTCTGGCTGACTCAAGACCCTTGGTGAGGGTAGACCAATTTCGACCGGGACCATGGCTTCCGTGCCATAAGTGAGGCTGAACGGGGTTTCCCCCGTACTGGCCTTCTTCAGCGTTCTGTTTGCCCAAAGGACGTGCGGAAGCTCATCCACCCAGCCGGATCTGTGTTTCAAAAGTCTTTTCTTGATGCCTTCGACGATGCTCTTGTTTGCTCTTTCCACCTCACCATTACCTTGCGGGTGTGCCACTGAGGTAAAGGTGTGGGTGATTTGAAGTTCTTTCAGCCACTGTTGTAGCTTTTTGTCAGCAAAGTTGGTGCCGTTATCGCTCACCAAATTCTGTGGAAGTCCAAAACGACAAATTATAAATTCCCAAATAAATTTTTTGATATGCTTTGCGGTTGTTTGGGCTAAAGGTTTTGCTTCTATCCACTTGGTGAAGTAGTCGATGGCTACCACTAGGAACTGAACATTTCCTGCTGCTGTAGGAAATGGGCCTGTCACATCGATGGCCCACTTCTGAAATGGCCACGAAGAAGTGACTGGAACCAGTTCGTTTTTGGGGCGATGCGTGTTAGGTGCGTAAAGCTGGCAAGACCTGCATTTTCTGATGTATGCCAGTGCATCCGTATGCATCCCTGGCCAAAAGTATCCCGTATTGTTTAGCTTGGCTACAACAGCGCGGGGGCCTGCGTGTACCCCACAGATGCCTTCGTGTACTTCCCTTAGGAGGTAGTCGGCATCTTGGTTGTCCACGCATCTCAAGAGTGGGCCAAGAAAGTTACGTCTGTAAAGGATGTTATTGACGAGTTGATAATTCAGTGCTTTACAGCGTAGTTTTCTTGCCTGTGTTTTTGACTCTGGTAGTATTCCGGCTGCAAGGTAATTTATTATTGGTGTCATCCACGTTTCTGTGCTGGTCTGGATGACACAAATTTCCTTGTGCGGGACTGATGGTGCTTCGAGGAGTTCAATGCGGATGTCCTTTCCCAAGTGGGTGAAGGCTAGTGATGCAAGCTTGCTTAACGCATCCGCAGATTTGTTTTCGCTGCGCTTGACGTGTATGACTTTACAATCACTAAAATCACGCATAAGGGTTTTTGCCTGGGCGAGGTACAGGGCCATGGTGTCATTCACAGCCGTGTATGTTCCATTTATTTGGTTGGCCACCAGCATGGAATCCACGTGGGCTTCTAAGTTTTTCACTCCCATCTTACGCGCAATTCTCAAACCGGCCAAGAATGCTTCATATTCGGCTTCGTTATTCGTACTTGGAAAGTCCAGCCGAATAGCGTAAGTATATTCTTGGCCCGCTGGGTTGGTTAATTTTAACCCTGCGCCTGAACCCTCGTTACTGGCTGCTCCATCAGTGTAGAGTCGCCAGACATCATTGACGTCCTGTGCTGGGGAGGGTTGAGCCTCCTCCTGGCACTCTTTTTCCCGCGAAACGGGGACTTCTGCAATAAAATCGGCCAAGACCTGGCCTTTTATCGCTGGTCTTGGCTTGTAGTTAATTGCATATTCTCCCAATTCAATTGCCCATTTGGCTAGACGTCCCGATAATTCGGGTTTGCCTAGAACATTTGAGAGTTTGAAGTTGGTAAGAATGGTGATTGGGTGGCCCTGGAAATATCGTCTTAACCTGCGTGAAGCGTGTATAAGTGCTAAGACCAATTTTTCGAGGGTAGAGTACCGGGTTTCTACGTCTGTTAGTACACGGCTAACATAATAGATTGGCATCTGGATGCCCTTTCGTTCTACTAGTAAGACTGCCCCGGTTGCTCTATCTGTTGCGGAAAGGTATAGGATTAACTCCTCTCCCGCTTGTGGTGCTGTAAGTGTTGGGAGTTCGATCAGGCGTGACCGAATCTCCTGAAAAGCTGCTTCCGCTTCTGGTGTCCTGCGGAAGTGCGTTTTCTTCAAGAAATTTCTCAGTGTTGACACGAAAGGAAACGACTTATCCGCATGGTTTGCCAAGAAGCGATTAAGTGCGACCAGTCGCCCATTCAGTGTCTGAGCCTGTTTGATGGTGGTAGGTGATTCCATTTTAACAATGGCTTCGACCTTTTCAGGGTTCGCTCTAAAGCCATCTTTAGTAACAATGACTCCCAAGAACTTCCCTTCTTCCATCCCAAACGAACACTTGCTCGGGTTGAGCTTCATGTTTATCTTTCGGAGCGTGTTGAAAGTTTCTTCAATGTCTTTCAACATCGCCTCAGGCTCGAGGCTTTTGATGACCAGATCATCCATATAGACTTCCAAGTTTCTCCCGATTTGGGCATGAAATTCTTTGTCCATTAGTCGTTGGTACGTGGACCCTGCATTCTTAAGTCCGAATGGCATCATTTTATAACAAAATGTACCATCGGGCGTCCGAAATGCGGTTTTGTCCTGGTCATCAATGGCCATGTGGATTTGGTGGTACCCCTTATACGCATCCAAGAAGCATTTAAGGCGAAATGGTGCCAACGAATCCACTTTGAGATCAATTTCTGGTAACGGATAACAATCTTTGGGGCATGCTTTGTTCAAGTCTTTGAAATCTATGCACATGCGCCATTGTTTGTCATTCTTCGGTACCATTACGGGATTTGCAACCCATGTTTGATATCTACTAACGCGTACGATGCCTGCGTCAAGGAGTTCCTTGACTTGGGTTCTACACGCGTTAGTTTGTTCAGGCCCCATTACCCTGCGCTTTTGTACGACTGGCGTAACAGCCGGATCGCATTTGAGCTTATGCTCCGCTTTACTTCGGGGTACACCAGTCATGTCAGCTGGTGTCCACGCAAAGATGTCAGCGTTTTTCTGCAGTAAGCGCTTGAGTAAGGTGCGGGTGGGATCAACAATTGTTGGTCCAATGGTAACGGCCTGGTCGGGGTATTTGCCATTGAAGGCCCATTTTTCCGGTTCGGTGATGGTTGGTTTAGCCTTCTTCGGTTTGGGTTTAGATGAGACAGATGCGATGCATACCTGGGGAATGCCAGAGATCATTGCTACACCCTCAGCTGTTGGCCATCCCATCATGCCGTGGACTGAAGATACCACGGCGTTGAATCTTGCCATCCCATCTCTTCCGAATAGGATGTCGTATGTGTGGTGTGGCTTTTTCATTACGACAAAATCCACGTCTTCTGTGCGTGAATGATTCCCATCAGTAAGAGTAACGGGGAAAGAGAGGATACCCAGGGGTGTTTCTGTACTGCCATCAAACCCTTCCATTGAAGCGTAGACCGTCTCCAAGCGTTCTTTGTCTTCATCGTCCAGTTTATCAAAGAACTGCCTGTACATCACTGTCGACGAAGCGCCGTTGTCAGCAAGAGTGCGGGAAGTGATGTAGTGCCCCAGCTGGCTTCTGATGACGATGGGGCCTTCTTTGCTGGGGCCTCCTGGCACTCGCGGGAAGCGTACTTCAGCTTCCTTCCACGCGCATGGTTCTGCCACCCGTCTTTTTCTTCCTCTGACCTTGCCATGAACCATGTTGATGCTGATGTCGACGGGCTTTCGTCCGTTACCTCTGTACCGGTTGTCATTCCTTCCTCCCTTCCTGATCGATGCCACGAGATGTGCAAGCCTTCCATCCTTGACAAATGTTTCAATAATATCCTTCAAGGATGTGCACTCTTCAGTACCATGACCCTTTGTCCCGTGGAAATCACAGGATTTGCTTTGATCCGCATTAGGTTTCTGCCGGATCGATGGGGCTTTGGGCCATGGCAACTTTTCCGTGGCAAATATCTCCGTGACGCTCTTTGTGAGTGGCGTCCACCGGTGTTTTCGATTTGAAGGGTGTGTGTTGTCCCTTCCGCCAACAAGAGGGCGAGAGCTGGATGAGGTGTCAAAGTTTACCCTTGACTGCCAAATACCTAGCCTCCTCTTTTTGTTCTGCCGGGCGATCCGGACATTGTTCTCTCTTGTCCTCTGCGTGTAGAGGTGCGTACTCTGGGGAAGGTCCCTTCCCAGCTGCTTTTCCGTCTCGGCAAAGCGCTTTGCCGCCGTCATGATGGCATCCCAAGTTGATGGCATGCCATCCTTACCCGTCAACGTGCGGATAAGTTCTGGGTATTCGGCGCCTTGGATGAAGGCGGCGCGAACCAGATCCTCACTTATGTTGCCGAGACTAAGCTTTTTGGAGTTGAAGCGAGTGATGAAGTCTAGTAAAGATTCATCCTCCTCTCTTACGCAGTTGAGGATCGTCCACTGCTCTTCAGTGTACTTCCTCTGTTGGCTGAAGTGTTGGCTGAACTTGTTCTGAAAGTCCGCCCAGTCATATATGTGGTGGATCGGTAAACGATCGAACCATGCCCTGGCTGCTCCGACCAGAGTCATCTGGAACATGTAGCACCACGTAGGTTCCGTCCAGTTGCTGACGGTAGCCCCCGCAATGAACCTGTTCAGATGGTCGTCTGGGTCGGATAGACCATCGTAAGTGCCAATGTTTGACATTTGTTTGGCGCTTCTTGGGGCGATTGCCTCCGCAATGTCTCTTGCGAATTTTGACCTTCCTGCATTTGTAGCAGTTGGTCTAAAGGTCTTGGAGAAGTCACGCGGGTTTCTCTCCGCGATTGGTTTAAAAGCTTCCCCAAAATTCCTTTTTAGTTGGACGTTCGTGTCCTTACGCTTCCCTTTCGCCTTATGGCGAGGGTTCGCGTCGGTATCGGACTCCAACTCGTCTTCTGAGTACTCGCAGTCACTGCTCATATTGAGGTGTTGGCGAGTACTGGTGAATTCGTCAGCCTGTTGAACTGAACGCAAGCGTTCATCCAATTCGGCTTGGAATTCTCTTTGCCGTGCTTCGGCCCACGCCTTCACTTGATCTAGTGTTTGGCGAGGGACCTTCGTTCGTTTTTCCAGTTGGGTATCGGTGAACCCCAATGGAATATTTACTCCACTTGCCCCGGCTTGGGTAGTCGGGGTAGTGTTCGTAAGGATTGTATAACCGCCGGTGTTCCCCCCAGTTGCTGGGGTTGTTACCGGGGTCTCTTGGTCGGTTACAGGCCTTTGGACCGGAGTAACGTTAACCATTTCTTCAGAAATTGTGAAAAAAACTAAAATAGTTCTAGCTTTTATGCACGGATGACGCCAATGAAGAAACACTAAGTGACCCGGTACAGATTATAGGTAATCTGGGGGTTAAGTAATGTTTCCCACGAATGAGATCTAGCTGAGAAGGCTGTTCTTCAGGAGACCTGCAAAACAAACACCGTAAGCTCGTCACTGAGAAGGGGGGGGGTTCCTCCTTGTGACCACCCTCCGGCGTGAGAATCAGACTAGGTTGCTCTGAATATAAGTGTATATTAAGAGATTGCTAGATAACTGGATAGCAGATGATCTTACCATTCCAAGATATTGAAGTATTTATAGCCGAAGGTAGGTTTCCTAGAAGGCACAGCCGGCTGAATAGTATTCCTGTTCAACCAACAGTGGACTATGCACAGGCCATACTGGTTGGTGGGCAGGTTACGGCCAACAGTAACAAAGTCGGCTGCACTATTCCACCAACTATAGATTATGCACGTCCTACTTACTGTGGATTGGACGCAGGCCATGCTGGTTGGTGAATAGGTTACGGCCAACAGTGACACTATTTCACCAACTGTAGGCCGCGCATGCTCCTCAGTAAGGGTTGGTGAGTAGGCAGCGGCTAATAGTGACAAACAGTACTAGAGGGTGCTCCTCCTCGCCCTGTTGTCGATGAGCTGTCACCCTGTGATTGGCTCATGGGCTGTTCTGTTCAGATCGTCTGTCCTATCCATACCTTGGAAGGTATGGTACAAAAGATCTTTCAGAATCAGACTGGCTCATTTAGGCGGGATTGTTCCCGCCTTGCTCATTCCTTCATGTGACTACTGAAGTAGCTAGCGTCTTGTGCGTGTAACCCTGCTGTCTGCGGGTAGCCTTCCCTGATGGCTTGTATCCGCAACTGCGGGGACAGGCGGGGTACTACACCATTGGGAGGTTTTCCCTGCGTGTACAGCTTGTGTACTGCGCGTAAGATCCTATGAGCATGGTGGGTCCTGCGGGAGCAGATGGCCTTTGCGCAGACGCCCCTGTTCAAGGTGAGTCTTGCGGGACCAACTGGTCTCTGCTGGGACCTACCTCTTCAAATTCATAAACTAAAATAAAAGCACCAGCGGTATAGTGGTAGAATAGTACCCTGCCATGGTACAGACCCAGGTTTGATTCCCGGCTGGTGATAGCTTTTTGAATAAATTCTACTATTGGAAAAAGTTCTTGATTATATTTTGTGCATATTTATTTGTTGCATTAAACCCATATCTTTTAGTTTACTTGTATCAAATCCTATCCAATGCAATGTTCAATCTTTCTATTACAAAGTTACAATGCATTAAACCTTCATCCTATTAGCTGCAATCTGCATCGATCAAACGTGTGCACTATCCAAACTATGTGAAACCTTATTATGAATACTGATCAAACATGTGTGTTGTTTTGCATCACTAAATGCACTAAAATTTAACTTTTATAACGTAAAAAAATCTTAAATATCATATCAAAGCAGACAGAAAGTTAGGCCAAAGTCAGTTCAGTACATTTCTCCATCCTTAACAAATACTATAAACAGAAACAAACAAACCAGAGGCTGAAACATGATACAAGTACAACCAACTATCATAACTTACGGATGACCTGAATCAAATCATTTATTACATATAAAACCATGATATACAATACTCCAAAGTACACACTATAACAAGAAAATCCTTAAAAACAAGAACTACGTATTTGCACCTCAACACATTTATTAAAAAACATTATAGAACGTTGTATAATTCTTTTCTAACCTAACTTTAAATGAACACAACACAATTTACACACAAGTAGCACCTTATGGCTTATACTTTTAAAACTCAATAATGTTACATACGATGAGAGTAGATGAAAATCGTCCCGAGCCCCAAACAACTGAGTCAACTCAATTCCAATACGCATCCTGCCAAGAAACAAAAAAGGTTTAAGACTCCATGCATTCATATCATATGCATTGCTACCAAAATAACCATTTTGACCATTGACTTTAACAAAATGGACATTGACTTTTTATTTACTCTAATATCATTTGACTTTCTTCTCTTAATCAAGAAAATAACTTATGATGGAAAGCTGCCTTGCCAGATGAATCTTCTGCGCCAAAGTGATCTAATCTGCCATGCCAGATTGAAATCTGTTGCGCAAAATTACACGTGTCGCCACTTGGTTGATTGGTAATTTTAAAAAAGTCAAGGCTATTTAGTTAATGATCCTGGTCAAAATGGTTACTTTGGTAATTAGTATTCTGAAGACCAACCTCGGCAGTTAATCTTAAGCAACTTATGTCAGCTTCTACTATCCCAATCTCATCATCGTTTTCAATCTCGGCATCAGTGAATGTGAGGGCCTTTTGCAACTTTCTTGGAGAGAAAACTTCAACCTCGATCATATATGATGCACTCACCGGCCTATGGTCTGAAAATCTAAGTTCAGACCGTCTGTAACTCAACTGCCTTATGCCTTTCCCGCGCGATAGTATGCGGTCACACCTGAAACCAAAACAAAGATCATTCAATTTTCAAAACAACTTTTCATTGTAATCAATATAATTATTTAATATACACATGCATACCATGCCGGAGTTTGTCTACCAACTTTTGGATCCTGGCCAACATATTTTTCTGAATTTTTCTCGTATTTGTAAGTTGGTGGGAAATCTAACACGCCTTCCAACCACCCATCAAATGCACGGCCTTTTCTTAGCTCACGAACAAGCTGATCACACTCTAATAACGAGGACCAATCGTTTTTGGAAATTAATTCGCGTGTCTTCTCATATGGTAAATTGAGACGGTAGTTAAGGTCTCCTAACCAAATAATTCGACTGGAAACATAAAAAAAACAGAAAACTTGACGTAAGTCAGCTATCAATATAATTCACATTTTATGACTCATTTTAGCAACCAAATTACCTCTTATTACAAATTGTAGAAATAAATGACTTATCAACATTAAAAGGCCACTTTTACGATGATTTTTTCGAAAGTTGTCAATCTAGTCTTTGTGTATACTTATACGCCACAAGTTTACGCCACGTGACATCTAATGTAACATTTTACAATTACTTTGGATCCAATTATAAGAAAATATATTTTTTTTGAGCCTGAAAATAAATTTATATATACTTATACGCCACAAGTTTACGCCACGTGACATCTAATGTAACATTTTACAATTACTTTGGATCCAATTATAAGAAAATATATTTTTTTTGAGCCTGAAAATAAATTTATATATACTTATACGCCACAAGTTTACGCCACGTGACATCTAATGTAACATTTTACAATTACTTTGGATACAATTATAAAAAAATATATTTTTTTTAGCCTGAAAATAAATTTATATATACTTATTTTCACATAAGCATTTTTTCTTTTTGCATATGTAGCATCTGATGTCGGCTAACATCGCATCAATCAACGCCACACCAAAAATGTTAAGGTAAAACCAGATAAAGCAAGGTTGATAAAATTGGAAATAAATTGTAAATTGGTTTATATATTGAACCTTTTTTTTCCAGATATACTCATCTTCTTTATTTAGATGTGTCAAAAATTGGGTTCCAATATGTAGAAACATAGATATTACATCAATATAGCAGGTAGGCGGGCAACAAGCTGCGCCGCCACCCCTTTCTGAATTGCAAACCCTAACCTGCTAAAGACATACCCCTGCCCCTTTGGAGTCAACACATTGCTATGCACAACCTGTTGGACCCTGGTTAGAAAACGGATAGCTTCCGGTGCCAAGGAGCCAAATGTATCAAAAGCCAGAGGGACAAAAACATGTTGGTTCTCTTCGCAGGCTTTAACATGTTTCTCCACCTTCTTCGTTTCAGCCCTTTTCATTGCTTGCCCAGCTACAAACCCATTATCCCTCAAACCAGCTAAGGGAGATACCCCTGTGAGGTCAACACAAGCGTGTTTTCCCCCGGCCCAACCAAAGACGAGCAAATCTACCGGTCGTAGAGTGGATCTCCCTTCCGTGGGGTCTGTAAGGAAGTTTACGGGGGCTTCCTTTTTAGCTGATATCCCAGCTCGCCTTAAGATGTCCCAAAGAACGTCCCGCACCCAATCATGTCGGTATTTGAACCCAGGCATCTCCTTGCAATGAACCGCATGCTCTCCGAATTTATCCAGGCAGGCCTTACGGCAGATCGGACATGTTTCGTCTTCTGGGTACATTGGGACCATCAAACGGTACTTAAGAATGGCCCTATACTCGACCGCAGACATGCTTTGGCCCAAGCCATCAATCGGGATAACGGTCAGAAAATCTTGGGCATGAGGACCTTGTAAGCATTCAAAAACCGCCTTCTGTCGGGGGGACAATCCAAAAACTTCTCCCAGGCTCTGAGCGATTTTTTCAAAAAGGGCATTCGCCAAAGTTTTTTGAGGCTTTGGTGGGGCGGTGTCCATATTAGAGAAACCGCCAATGTCAAAGTCTGGGAGAGCGCCATTTAGGCGTTCCAGGGCCTGCACGTAGTCTGGGTCCAAGTCGACAACTCCGCTATTCCTTAAGATGTGATTCTGTAGCTTCCAAGACTGAGCCCTCGACGCTACAAAAGCGTAAACCTCAACATCATGAGCCGAAAGAAGGCCTAAACCCCCTAAGCGCATCGGTAAAGATGCAAGTCGCCACTGAAGATCACCAAAGAACGGGCCTCCACATACAACTATGTCTTCGATGGCTTCTCGTAGCCCCTTATCAAAACAGGATACCGCATCATCCATCATATGGGGGTGGCATGTTCGTAACCCAAAAAGCAACTTAGCAACCCCCATGCAAGACCTAAGTAGGAGGAGTTCGCTCTTGGGATCCCTAAGGCAAGGTAAGAGTTTCATAAGATCAACCGCACAAGATGCTCTCCGCCTCGCCAACTCCTTAATAAAGTAGGGATCTCGACTAACAGCCCCTCCAAGGAGCTTTACCCCTCTCTCTGGTCTACCAATCCCACTAGGGAAGAGCCCATCTTTGACTTTCACCCCATTACACGCTGTCCAAAAAACCTCGGTTTTCTTAATATTAAGTTGCAGCCCCAATGATGGCCCTTCCGAGTTGATAATGTCTAGGGCTTTAACGACTTCGTTGGCATCACCAATAATAGTCCCATCATCCAAGTACCAAGCATGAAATGAGAGGTTACAGTCATTTTGTACCTTGAGAACAAGAGGGTGTAATGCTAAGGCAAAGAGGAGGGGCCCAAGGGGGTCTCCCTGCTGAACCCCAGTAGTAGCCCCTATACAGTCATCATCAACGTACAACCTAGCCGGCTGGGCATAAAGGAACTGGACCCATAGATAGATAGACGGGCAATGATGATGAACCTCTCGGAGAAGGGCTGTGCGGTCGACCATATTGAAGGCGTTGGAGAAGTCCACGGTAAGCATAGCTAAAGAGCCGTCCGCGTGAAAGGAGTTAAGAAACCGGTTCGCGCTGTGAAGCACCGCCTCTGCTCCATTAGGGGTCCCCACCCCAAACTGAAAGTCCCCTAAATACTGAGTCATTTCCTTCCCAACCATCTTCATAGCCACTTTAGAAACCAACCTACGCCAGATAGCCCCCACAGCAATGGGCCGAATTCCATTATCCGGCTTTAATAAAGGGGTAAGGGGGGCCGAAGCAATAAACTCAGCGAGCACCTTGGGGCACAGACCCCCTAGCCATAAGTTGACGACTTCAGTGATGGCTGAGAGCAGACCCATGGAAGTCACTGATCCCTCACCACTAAAAGCGTCCAACAAGTGTTGCGCCCGCATCCTTTCTCTCCCGCATGAGGTCCCTTTAGGAAATGATAGGATACATCTAAGCACACAGTCCCCATCCACAGAGAGAGTAGGCAGGACGACAGAGCTAGAAGGCAAGGACGGAGGCGGCACCACTGGGTGTTTATCAATGAGGGCTTTCATGGTTGAATCTCCGAGAGGGGCAACCCCACTTGAGCATAATACCTTGACTGCAGCTGTGAAATGACCATCCCTGACTTTCCTGAGACATTGTTTAATATTAAGGCTGTTTTCAGAACCCTCCTCCCCTCCGACCTCTATTTTAGAAAAAGTGCTCCCCCCACGTTATCAAAGAGAGAAAGAACCAAGTCAGCAAAACCATATCCATCTTTCCACACCGCAAGTGCTTGCTGAATGCTACTACATTGCAAAGACTTTCGATTCCCTGACCTGCGTTCCTGCCTAGTGGAAGGTTTCACCACCCTTAAAGTACAACGCGACAACAATAGTAATTTGACCCAATTCTCAATCGAGCCTGGTGAATCCATTACCTTGCGTAAAGCGCATGCCAAAGTCTGAGCAAACGCCAAACGACAACTTGGGGGGATGCTCTTAACCGTTTGAATGGGAAGGGAGAAAACCCGTTCCAAAAGGGATACATCCCCAACCACTCCTACAGATGGACTTGGGTCCCTATCCACAGACACACGATTAGGTTTCTGGATCCCAACAATGAATTCTCCAGCATCTCCAGAATCCACAGAAAAAGAATAGACACCATCAGCATGCTTGCACCCCTTGCTAAGGGCATGCAACGTCATGCACCTCCCACATAACCATTTATCCCCCTCCCGAAGGGCTTCCCCAACATCTATAAAAAGGTCCAAATCCTTATAGATAGCGTCTTTTAAAAGGTTCTTCCGAGTATCCGTTTTGAAATGGGTACTTTGCATGTGCTCAATTAGGCGGAAAAACCCCGAGGACCCAGGTCTACCATCCTTACACTCCTGAAAATGCTTAAAGGGGCATGGCTTTAAACCGTAAGTGGAGCTAGGACCAAGCCCTCCTGTATTTACGTTTCGAATTCTTTTTATGGTAGCCATGTACACACGAGAACAGAAACAAACAAATCACAAAAGACACCGGACTCCTAAAGACCCCGACTCGAGATGAGTTAGAGCAAGAAACAGAGACCAAACCCCTCACACTCGAAGGAGGGGAGCAACTACGGGTTGCTCACCCCCATCTAGCACCCCACAACAACCGCTAAGGCATAAGAGGAGGAAGGTATAACTCCAAAACAAAGCAAAATGGGTAGAACTCCAACTCAAAATACCCCCTTAAGCACCCAAAAGGAAAATAGAAAGAACAAGAGTGAAAAATCAAGAAGTTTGGTTGAGGCAAAAGGTCGAACAGTTGGTGTGCATGACAGAAAAAAGGTAATTTTATATTTGGGGTGTGAATCAAATAGTGTCAGATTAGAATGGATAAATAAAGAGGATGATTGGAATGGAGCATTGAAGGAAGTAGTTAAACATCGGGGGTTTCATTGGAGTTTGGGAGTTTCATTAGATGTGTAATTTTATATTGAACCTATTAATAGTTGATTAGTAAAAATAACATCAAGAAAAGTGTAAAGGTTCGTTCTAATTTCATAAGGTGGCATAGTTATTGACCTTGTTATATGAAAAATCTAAAAGAACATTTGTGTTTGCACCATCAAACTTACAAGAACAAAAAAAATGAAAAATGAAGATATATAATACTTACTCATGATCCTGTATCCTCTTGGGGAGAGGAGAATTTAAAATCGAGTTGAAACGTGTTCGTTTATGTATTTCATGAACATCTGCATTTCTTTTCATTGCATCAGCATCTCTTTCACCAGAAGTTAGGTGAGTACAAACGAAACAAAAAAGAGTTTGATATATCGACATGCTCACCGATATGGACCCCTGAAATAATAACAATTTGACAATTACATCTAACCATACATACATTTAAATTTAACAAAACTCCCAATAATCCTAAACTTACCTTGTTACCGATGTACCCCATTACACCAACACCAACAGCCGACACATGCACATTTTGAATATGTTTCCTCAACTGTCTACGCACCCAAATGGTTATAAACACACCAACCATTTGCTTACTTACTATTCTAACATACGCAGGTCTTCGCTTTCGGTACATGGTTGAATCAAGATTCAGATCAGGAAGAAAAGCTTCCTCGGGTAAGACCCGATTGTCCACGTTTATATACGATTTAAATGAAGCATAAGTTCTAAAAGATTTTGAAGTTTTAAAAGATTTAACCGGTTTAAAGGGCTCGGTCTCTCTGGTGCCGATACACACTGAGCCAGTAGATCTAATGGCGGCTCAGGCCAGCTCAGCCCAATCCTCTCTGTCCCACTAAGTATTCTGGTTAACTTTTTTGTAGTACTCACAACCGAATCTTGATAACTATCTGTTAAAGTTTCTTCAGAATCTTCAACCGAAAAGCAGTTTACGTTGTCTAGTGTTTTTTCAGAGGAATAACGTTTCTCTGAGTCACCTACTATTTGCATACTTTTGACTGTAGTTAAATTACCATTCTGCCCTGCCGGGCCGTCCATGAGGTCATCAAAACTGGATTCCTCATTGAACGGGTGGATTTCTTCCCCGCCCTCACTATCGGTTTCCAACACCACTTCATCTTCTATATCGGGTGCATCATCGGATGGTTTAAACCGTGATGGTGATGGTGGGTTGCTGTAACATTTGTATCTAGGTTTTTCGGGTTGGATTTTGTTGAGGGTTTCACGGATTATGTTTTCCCATATTGGGACTGGACGGTTATCTTCCGCACCAAAAATATTTCCAGCGTTTAAAGGTATGATCTCTTGAAAACTGTATGATAATCATATGTAAGTTAACTAACTACTTTTAACAGAAAATTTAAGGAATTTTAATTCATGATTAAGCTTACCCAATGACATATATGTCAGCAGGATTGTCAACATCAAGCCAGTCTCTAATATCTAAGTCTTCTGGTGGCAGTTTCCCTCCAACATTCCAAGTACTAACAGATACTCTAAAAAACAAAAAAAGGAAAAAAAATAGAAAAGACATAAGTATCTGCTCATTTTGTTTGATGTTAATAGTAGACAAATAATGTAAGCATACTTGAGTTCTTTTGCATCAATGTATTGTGCTCTAAATGTCTCCGACTTTCTTCTTCTTGACTTGAGAAAAGCTCCTGAAGATCAAATATAATAACTGTACTAAGATAAGTGAAGAAACAGTAGTTTGAATTCCCAATTAAAATCATTCATAAAGTAAGCATCAATAAGATGGATTGTTAGTATCAATGAAACAGTATATTAAGATAATATCAAGAAGTGGTTAAAAAAAGCATCATAGAAATTTCCTTTTATGCTTATGGTGCATCTTTAATGATCCTTTTAAAAACACTTAAGAAATCATGAATATATTTTGATGATCTGAAGACCATTTTTTAGTGTTCAAGAATCTTCAGTCAATGCATATAGGCTAAATAGGTAGCATTCTTTAAAGATAAACAAAGTCACATTAGCCTTTTAATTAAACTAATGCATTGATAGACCAATAGAAAAAGGTTAAAACTTGTACACAAATCTTTTAGTCAATTAATATGTGCCTAGTTCGGTAGCTATCTGTAAAAATAACCAAAGCACATGTTAAAGCATCTATGCACTAACAAAAGGCTTAGGGAAAGGAAACAAAAAGCCTATGCATCAAAAAGTTAATCTAATTATAAAAAGACCAAAAAAGAATCTGCTAAAACTTTATGAAACTAATCTTATCTGCTTCATTTGAAGCAAAACAACAAAGAATAAACTGTATGTTAATTACCATTAGTCTCACTCTGCAAATCATCTCCTTGTTTATTATTATTCTTGAACCGTGACTCTTTCGGCCAATCAAAACACTCTTCTTCTGTAAAAACAAAATCACACAAATCACTTTAAAAAATAAAAAATAAAAAAATTCCTAAATATAGTAATTAGTAAACATGCCATCCATGATTCCATGATTCAAATTATAATATTCAACAGGAACTAATTAGCCTTTCAAAAAGTAAACCCTAATTCATGCACCAATTAGCCTATAGAGTTATAGGTTCAATTCAGCCACCAGAAGTTTAAATCTGGTACACATCTTATTCACACATAATCCAAACTTATTCACACGTAATACAGAGATCTAAAATTGCCAAAATTGAATCAATATCTAGAGCATTAATAATAATAATAATAATAATAATAACAACCTTCAGCGTCGGTACCGTAAGCAGTCTCGTCATCCTCCGAATCGGCTGTATATTCAGAGTTTCTAGAAGAACGATTGAGCCACTTACGTATCACGAGTCTCGGCCACAACACCTGCAATCAGCAGCAACTGATATTCTGAATCCGATTAATATTATTATAATTGACCAAGAAGAAGTCAACGAAGTACCTCAGAAGTGTGACGGCCATGTGAATGAGAATGAGAATGAGAATGAGGATGATGTTGTTTGTGATTCATGTTGAATTTGCAGTTGGAACCAAAAAGAGTTTGATTTTGATGGAGATGATGGATGAATCAATCAACTACCTGTGATTTGTAAGCACAGTAATCTGTTATCTTGACTTTGAAGTTTAAGACTAATGAAAATGAGCCAATTTTTTTGTAAGTTGTGTCATTTATTTATGGTGTTATTTGTTGTCAACCACTCATTCATTCTTGGGTGCTTATTATTTTTATTATTATAAACTAGACGGGTGCCCGCGCAATGCAGCGGGTGTTTGAACATGTTAATCACGTAACAAATATAAGTGTTTATGGTTCGGCTAAAACCTTGAAATCGTTTAAACCGGTCATTGGTTTGACTTCTTTTTTCTTTTTCTTTTTTTACTTACGGTTTGTTGGTCGGTTTCAAAATTTTCAAAACGTAGTGAACGGTTGTTTCGCGGTTTATACTGGACACTGAACACCCCTACGTAACATATTAATTTATTTAAAATGAAAAAAATTATAACAATATCATATCCAAATTAAAAAGAATAAAATGCTCGTTTTTATGGTGTAATTATTTTTATAAACTATTAACGTTTGAAAATGCTATAGTCGTTTAAAAATCATGGGTGAGAAGTTAGTTTACAACTTAAATTAAAAACATAATATGGTTAAAGATGAGGGACCAAACTTGTAAGTTGAATGGATTGTGTTTAAAAGACAAGTTTACCCTTAGTAACATATGTACCTCATGCTTTAAGTGTTGTAAATTACTTAAAAATTGGTGTCTTAATTTGCCTTTGTTTGATAGTATAGATTTATAATTCTTTGTTTATATTATAAATATTATTATTTTTTTTATAAAGAAATATATTAAAAAAAATAAAATATTGTCCCACCAATCAATGTCTCTCTAAATTAGAACCACAAATAAATATTTATTTATGAATACGCGTCCTGACCCAAGATCTGCATGGATTGTTATGGAGTCAAACCCAAATAAAAGCCAAAGTTGGCTTTGATTTTCCATTTTGGCTTTCCTTTTTTGTGTTTGGAACATTGGAATCAGTTATGAATTGATTTTGGGTTTTGTATTTAGGTTTGAAATGTCTGGCCCTTAAAAAGGTGGTGTAAAGTAATGGAAATGAGTCTAAATAATTTAGCTTGTTAATCATTTTTATTAATGAAACTAGATCTGAAAATTTGAAACACCAAATAAAGTTGGGGCTATAAATCCAATAATTTGAATAAGTTTGGTGCAGTTTGGTTTGTTTTAGGAACGATGTATATTGTTTGTCGAGATTCATTTTTGATTTGGGTCTGGTTTACTGAAGACAAAAAGATAGTTGTTGGACTAGATGAAGATAAAAGAAAATGAATGCTTCGGGTTAACCTTTAGACCATGTGTAGTGGGCGAGAAGTTTGGGCGAATTTGGGCTAAAAGGGGCTACAACACCGCTCCTGGACGAAATGTGGGGCGAATTGTTGGGGGGGGGGGGGGCGCCAAACTTTTATCGCCGGCTTGTGTTGTTTGGGGGGGGGGGGGCAAATGTGTTTTTTATTTATTATATTGTGATTGAGAGAGGGGTGTATATATATATATATATATATATATATATATATATATATAATATTTGTAGCCCCTACACCATTACACCCCAAAAACAAATTCTCACCCCTTGCTGACTGGGCACCACACGACGCAAAACGCCCAATTTATAGCTCCTCCACTACACATAGCGTTATAGTGGCCTGATTTATGTTTCTTGTCCTTTTAATTTGTAACTCTACTTTAGTTTTGCTTAAAAAAAACTCGACTTTAGTCTTTATTTAAACATAACTTATCATTGTAAGTTGTAATTTCTCACCACAAGAGTGAGATAAATAATAATATATTCTGGTCACAGTCCATGAACGTATTTTTGCATTTTATTTGCGACCGTTTCCAATATTATACTAACAAACTGAATCGTAATTTTGTGTTTAGTTTGGGTCGGCTTTTATTAATGATTTCTTCTCATAAACATATAAGTTAAATAAACTTTATAGAAAGAATATCATGGTTTTTCTCTTTATTCATAAAACATTGAATGTAACATCGCACATGAATAAATTGTTTCGAATGATACCGATTGTGACCAGTTTTCTTCCATGCCCCCACCATCCTGGATTCGCCACCCCCCACCATGTTCTTTGTTTGCCGTCACCCGGTAACATCAAATCATCAACAAAGATCCACAAGACCACAAATCTATTTATGCAAATAATTTCATATTCCAAATATGGTATTATGCTTCACTTCTATTCAAGGCAAATTAAATTGTAATAGATCAAACTATCAAAGTTAATCTTTTAACTTATTCATTATATATTTTATTTTTTATAATGATTATTCATGTCAAACTTCAAGTCAAAAAATTAACAGCGTTAACGATTTGTTAAACTAGGAATTTTATTGGTAATAAATAGAAAATTTGGATTGCCACTAGTTAAATTGTTAGCTGGAATTAACATTATCCAATAGTTAGTAGTTTGAATTACTAAAGCAGTTACTATTGTAATTCGAGGATATCCTTTGTATTATGATAGTGATGATTGCCACAACTATGAAGAAACAAGGTAGGCCATGTACAAGTTTACAAGTGAACCGAATTTGAAAATTGTGTCACACATATGAACTTGAACATAACACGTATATTTGCAGGCTGACAAAAACACGACCTATTTAACATAGAAAAAAATGTCTATTTCTTTGCATATTAACAATTTAAAAGTCTGAATTTACATATATTGGTTTTAATATTTAAGCAATTATGCTAAACTAATTTAAAAAAAAAGTTGGCATAAAAATATCCAAATAGTGTAAGTCACTATATAAAGCGTATTAAAAAAAAGATAAATAAATAAACATAATGGTTAAAGGGTTCAATCTACGAATCGTTGGGTTGACGCAACACGACCCGCTTAACTAGATGTGTTTCCTAGTTACAATGTTACACACGGATATTATTATATATACACTAGAATTATGTATTAAGGTTTGTATCTGTGTTTGTGTATCCTAAATATATCTTGTTATACTAACAACAATTATGGAGGATGTACGTAACTTGAAGATGAAATAATTATACGTACATATAATTAGCTAGGTATGGAAATTGAGCATAACGTGATGTACATATGTGTAAAAATTTGAAACGTTTACATGTGTGTAAGCGTGTAACATATATATATATATATATATGTATGTATGTACATGTGTGGGGATCATGAAAGATGAACATATGTACCTTTTGCGTTGCATATATATATGTATATGGTTTCTTGTTCCTTACTTCCTCTCAATCTGGATGAGGGAGTATGCGAATTTTGTCTCTTATAGTATTGTTGAAGATGAAGATAGGACAGAAATGGAAGAAAATAGGGTCTGAGTAATATAGATACGTAGAACTCAACGAAGGGTGATGAAGTATTTAAATATATATTACGGTCACCTAATTTTCAAGATCTACAATTATTGAAATGCAGACTTACAATAAATACTTCCCTACTTGTAATTAATTATATCATTATTGTTATGACTTTGTACATAATTATTTGGTATTTCATATTTTCTGTCACTATGTGGTGATGAAGGTCACCACTGTCAAATATTAAGAGCGTCTTCCTTAAAATTTAATTCAATTATACTTTCTTTTGTGATAATTATTCGGCTGTTAAAAACTGTATTAGATCTTAGAGGGGAAGGGGCACATGTAAGGGTAAGCTTCATGGGTTCCAACCATAAAGCAAACCCACCCCGACCCATGTGGGTAGATTGCCAAATTGCAATTCATGGCAAAACCTTTGCCATGAAGAATATATGAATGTTGGATAACATAAATGTGTATTAGTTATTATTATTACATATAAATGTTCTAGGGTATTTGTGGGTAGGTGCCGCCAGTGATATTATGATTTATGGATACAAGAGGGTAGAAATGAGATAACAGTGCGTGATTGACCGGTACATGGGTAATACCCATGAGTGTCCCTTCCACTCTTATACACATCATAAAAAACAATACCATAAACAATTTTTTTATATGTTAAATATTTAAGACTAGCAATTATTAAACTTATCTTATTACCTTAAAGCATAGAGATAATTTTATTTATATATCTAACAAAGCCACGTAGAAACCACAATACTTGAAACAATATAACTTTGACATAGTTAAATGTGTTCCACGATATCAGCTTCAAGGATTTGATCTGTTTAATGTAGTTGAATTGTTGACATTTGTAGGCAAACCATGTGACTGACACACTAATCAAAGGAGTTCTACCACATGATTATCTCGTATTCTTATCACATTAGATCAAACGATTATTTGTGTACTTTATTTAAAAATACTATACACCACCATTTGGCGTCCCTCACCAACCGGTATCACAAATCTTAAGAGTAAATCGGGTGATGAAGGGGTTTGATCGCTAGACCTACACAATAGATTTCCACCTCCTTAGCATCTAGATATCGTTACAGGGCCGGCTTTGAAATTGGAAAAAAAAAAAATTGGGCCGAAGACGAAAACTATTTTGGACTTAAAGTAAAAGAGTATTTGTTGGGTTTAAACAATTTAATTTTTTAAATTAGCTTCACTAATTATGATTTGGGTTGTGTAAAAAATAATGTATAAAAAATAAGCTTAAACATATCTCAAATGAGACTATAACTCACGATCTTTTGGTTGTGAATCATACCTCTTTGCTGCTAGACAAAGTTTGTTATTATGTAAATGAGTTTAAACATTAAATAAACATATCGTTTTTAATAAAAGTACATACAATTTTCTTTAAAAAAAAAATCAGGCCTAGCGGGTAGTCGGGGCCTATGGTTTTCGACTACTCAACCCCATGCCATGGCCACCCATGTACTATCATAGGGACGTGTATAGGAGTCATGTATGTCGAACCTCATAGACATAGAGTGGCCTAAACAAACATAGTGTTGTTACAATGATCTGTCAAGATGAAGGTCATGATTATCACAACTGAAACGATGAATTAGTCACACGTCGCTTTCTCCATTTTCATGTTGAAGTTTGCAAACACCGCTAAGAAGCTCGATATAAGACGTCAAGGCCGAGGCATTAGGACTAACCTTCGACACACAAGTCAGAATGGATTCTCCATGAATGATATGCACATATTGATACGGCGTGTCATATACCTAATTCTGAACCGTCTCCACCATCATCGGAAAAACAATTATGGACTCTGAACCTATAATTTTGGCCAAAATGTGAGGCCACAAACATGCGTTTTATGGAGGATTGAGATCCATAGGTGGTGTTCTTTACGATGGTGACCGGATGGTGGGGTGTGTGTGTGGGGGGGGGGGGGGGGTAACAGGCGGTATGATGCTAAGGTATACACATTTACTGCAAAAATGAATTATCACATTCAAAATAAGTGTCAGATGACAACTTGGTCAGTGCTTCAAGCTCATATTGGTCATGAGTTGAGAACGGGAATGGAACTCTAGATCAAAGCAGGACCCGGGGATCAAAGTTCCATTTATTCATCTTTTTCTAAAATATTTATTCAATAAGTTAGTTTGAAAAATATGGGTAAATATGTAATATATATGATTTAGAAAGGGAAAATATATAGTTGATTTTTTGGCTTTGAAAAATATGCAGTTGATCATCTTAGAAACGGGTACAACCCATGGGTTGAAGGGTTTTAGTGAGTTTCATGGTGACTAAGTTAAAGTTTATTAATATTAATTGTTAGCTTTATGTTAGATGGCACCGAGTTAGTGTTTCATAATAAATGCTAGTGAAAGTGTATTAAGTTTTTTTGAGTTATACTTTTTAATACAAATTTAGGAGGTATCCAAAATTTGTGTGCTTGTATTTTTTTCAATTGTGTTCGTATATCAATTCAATCCTCTATGACTCTACTAGATTACTAGGAATAAGAAAAAGAAACGAACGAAAAACTCCTTAGGTAAAGTACTGAACATGTTGGGTGAAGAATGAACCACTTCATCCCCTTGAAAGCATTGAGATATGTCTTGACGTCCAAGAATTTCTTACCTAAAATTTTGAAATTTATTAAATGGGTTTGGCATTGCTACCTATGTTGCATCAAAATGGTATGTGGGACTATCAAATGGTATCCAGTGATCAAATGATAACAACCATCTCGACAATATGATACTTGGACATGTTCGGTAGTTCATTAGTTGGCAAAAATGATACATATACAGCCACAATTATGAATTGTCATTCTCATGCAAACAACCAAATAAATGTTATATGATGTGTCTTTGTTCCAAATAGCATTATTGATTTATTCCGAATCCAACAAGAGAAATCTAATACTCCACAATATTCAAGGGTTGTCCATAGACATTATATAAATTATTAAAACTGGTGACCAATATGTTATTTTGTTTTTCTTAGATATGTTAAAAAAGACAAATTCAAAGGTTTGTTTTCCTCCCTTTTACTTGATGGCCATGTCTTTTCAAGTCATTTTTGTTAGATGGTTTACACTTTTGATCATATAATTGTAGAATTCGAGTATAAACAATCATTTATTGTGGGATTCAACGTGCACGTTTATACGCCCTCATTTGACATGGACCAATGAGATTAGACACTACTAACCCCAACTTATAGTATCTCAACTATAAAAAGTAATTTATTTATTAGATAATATAGATATATGAAGACACGATCTAAACAGAAGGCATTGGCTTTCCTGACGATTTATGGGAAGCGCCCTCTCCCTCATAGCGCCCCGCGAACGGTTTTCCCGATGTTTTTGGGGGCTCCATGGGGTGAGAACGCGTCCCACTATGCAAGGTTTTACACACATAAATTGTTTAATCGTGATATTAATTATTTGGGGAATCTAGTACTTTCAATAATTGTTCAAATAACTTACCATCACATGCATGTATGTAGATTGAAGTTACATATTTCATCAATTATTCAGCTTATTACACTAGTAAAAGTATCACACAATATATACTTTTCTACTTAAGAACACGTTGACCTCTTATCTCATACAAACCCCACGTATATGTATGTACAATGTATGGATGTCTTTTCCAAAGTTTTTGTTTTACAATCATGAAATTATTGTGTTGTGGTCACAATAGAAGTCTTTTCAGGTGTTCTTTTAGGCTTTCGGCGCATGTGACGAGGGAGACTTAATCATTTCTTTTACAGAAGGAATATAATAGTTAAAATTATACTATTTATAGTCGCAAATAATTTACTCGGAACTCACACAAAAATTTGGTCGCGGTTGACCAAATTTTTCAACGTGCCGCGTTGTTATAACCTTATAGGATTAGAAAAGTTGTCGGCTGATATGAATAAACGGTCAAGTCCGATGTGTTAACGAAGAACATTTAGAAAATTTTAGATTATGATGAACATTTTGTAGAGCATCGTGATCAAAATGAACATTTTGAAATTTTCCTATTTTCTAAATACATGAGTCTAATAGGAATGCAGTATATAAAACATATGTCATCTCATGTGACAAGATGATGAAATTGAACAATTCAACATCACTATTTTAAACATATAAACGTTTTAAGTACATAAATTTCTTTAATTGTTTACTGTTTGTATTGAAATTTTTTACTTTTTAACAGAAAGTGACACCTTACCAAACGATTAATAATTTTACTTTTAGAAAAATAGACAGTATCTTATTATATCACATGAGGATATTATGTTGAAATCCATTAAATTACCATTCTATCAATTGTTGCTACAAAGGCCCTCATAATTGAATTTAGGTCTAGTGAGAGTGAGGGCGAGTAATAACCAAATTGTTAACAAGATCAAATCGAGAAACCAACAAAACCGGACTGAAACTAACCGAAAGCCAAATTGATCAACAATCATTTTTTTAATACCATCGGCTAACTGAAATTTACCAAATCAAACCATTCATACTTTCATGTATCCATGTCAATATAATCAAATATTTTTACTGGGTATGATTGATTGATTTTATCTTTACTAAAATCATATATACTTTTTTTATTAAATTATTTTATATACACTTTTGAGTGTAAGGATGAATGTAGTAAAATTCAATGAAAGATATTTGTATGTCTAGGATGATAAATACATGAATAAATTATGAATGAAATCAAACTTATTCTCGCATATTCATTCACCCTTCATGGATCCATGGAGTTTTTATAAAAAAATTAACATGTTTTATTCATGCTAATTTTATATATGATGTTATTCTTTTATGTCATTAATGATGAAACATCTTATCATTTTTTGTTAGAATTCGTTATTTCATTAAAAAAATATAATTACAGCTTATAAAATCATTAGGAACATCTTTATAGTGATTATGAAGAAATTGCATGAAAATGCATCACGTATTCGTACGAATTTCCATTAGAAAAAATAATTTGACCTTATAAAACCATTTAATTTTATAAAATATATGTTTTTTTTAATTTAATAATTTAATTTATATAGCTTAATTATATTTCTTTAAGCATTCCGTGCATACACGAGTTCTAAAGCTAGTTAAATTAAAAAATTTATACAAATACTAGTTTTTATCCCTTGTATTACGGGGGTTGTTTTATATTGTTTGTTCTAATAGTTATTTATTTTTTGAATTTATATTTTTTTATTGTATGAAAGTTAATAATATACTTATGGTTTGAAATTGTTTCACAAGTAAATGAGATGTTATAACCCGTTTAAAAGCTATATGGTTTTGATGAGACGCAAGACTCATTTATTTTTTTACTATAAATTGGTTTTTTTTAATTATAAATAATATTTCTGAAAGTTAATAATATATTTATGGTTTGATGAGACCTAAGACCCGTTTATTTTTTTTACTATAAAATTGTTTTTTTAATTTAAATAATATATATATATATATATCTTTTTTAAAGATATTAATTTTTAGTATATCCTATTTTATAGGATTTTTACATCAATAACTTGGTGAGAATAATTTTTTATTTAATGAGATGTTATAACCCGTTTAAGGAATATCTGGTTTGGTAAGACCCATACCCATGAATTCGGGTCAAATGCATGAGAAGCCTCCATTTAAAAATCAAGCAAATCTGATGACTCTAAAAAAGGGGGGAACGACCACATCGCGACACGTAGGATTTTTATGTTTTCGTTTATATATATTATAGATAAGATAAAAAGTTTTTTTTTAAAGACAATATTAGATTTTGTGAAGTTTCAAATGATCAGTTAGTTTCTAAAAGTGATAATTAATTCTTCATGTAGCGACAATCCTTAAATAAGATAATGCACATGTTTAAACGTGAAACCAGCTCATGCTACAAAACAATAGTAATAATATTTAAGTGTTTAATTAGCGATTG